>NC_052352.1:40607937-40745437 GCF_009727055.1 Benincasa hispida
GTGAGTTAGAAGAAAATTCTTTACTGGTGTGCGAATCTTACCTTGAGGGTAAGATGACTAAAAGACCTTTTACTGGAAAAGGTTATCGAGCCAAAGAGCCTCTAGAGTTTGTGCATTCTGACCTCTGTGGTCCTATGAATGTGTGAGCCAGGGGAGGCTATGAGTATTTTATCAGTTTTACTGATGATTACTCTAGGTATAAGTATGTCTATCTAATGCAATGCAAGTTTGAATCCTTTGAAAAGTTCAGAGAGTTCAAGGTTGAAGTTGAAAATGCATTGGATAGACGAATTAAAACACTTTGATCGGATCAAGGTGGAGAGTTTTTGGATTCGGGGTTCCAGGACTATTTGATAGAACATGGAATCATTTCCCAACTTTCAGTCAGCAGAATGGTGTAGTGGAGAGGAAAAACAGAACTTTGTTGGACATAGTTCGGTCGAGGTTTGGTCGATGATGAGTTACGCTTCTTTACCGGACTCGTTTTGGGGTTTTGCAGTGCAGACTGTAGTGTATATACTCAACTGCGTTATTTCCAAGAGTGTTGCGAGAACACCTCTGGAGTTGTGGAATGGACGTAAAGCTGGTTAACGTCACTTCTACATATGGGGTTGCCCAGCACATGTACTTGTGGCTAATCTAAAGAAATTGGAACCACGATCGAGGTTGTGCCTCTTTGTAGGCTACCCCAGAGGTACACGAGGGGGTTACTTTTATGATCCGTCAGAAAGCAGAGTGTTTGTTTCCACGAACGCTACTTTTTTGGAGGAGGATTATATTAGGGAGCATAGTCCACGTAGTAAGGACGTGTTACTAAGCTTTCCAACGAGACTACTAAAACTTCAACAAGAGTTATTGAAGGGCCTGCTTCATTAGCAAGAGTTATTGATAATAGTTAATCTGGTAGGTCGGTTCCACTTCAAGAGTCGAGGGAACCTCGACGTAGTGGGGGGGCTGTGAACCCACCTGTTTGTTATCTGGGTTTCACGGAAATCCTGGCTATGGTAGCCGATGGCGTTTTTTAGGATCAGTTTGTTGGGATTGGTGTCCTAATTCTATCGGAGTCTCGTTGTTTTGTAAAGATACACATTGTTTAATGAATAAAATAAGTATTATTTAGTTCTGACATTTACTCATATCCAATAAACAAAGCTCCTTGGTTATCTTATGTGAACTTAAGCATGTATATGTGATATATAAATGGATCATGCCTTAAGTGATAACCTAAATAGATATGTAGTATAAGGATTAAGGTGGGATACCTAATCCTGGTGACACTACGGATACGACCTACTTTGTAGAGGTTTGTAAGTATTGTAAACTAATACATATGGTTGATCCTGACCATTCATGTGGAGACATGCGAGTGGGGGTGTCCTATATAAAGAGTTTGTATAAGACCTGGACCACGAGATGACTAGACTCTGTATATAACGTTGTTGATACTAGAGACTTGTTTCTCACCTAAACGACCATAGGTGACACGACTTCAATCCTGAGTGTTCTGGGAACTCTTGCCTTTGAGGGCAGTCCTTTGATTAGTATGGGTGAGAGTAGCCAGATTACCAACGCAACATGCCTACCTTTTTGGGAACTGGTCTGATCTGGGAGCTGGGAACTCAATCCACAATATGGAATTCACTTCTTTTCCGAAACAGGGATAAGTAGAGAGATTGCTCCCTTAAGGGCTGATTTCGGGGCTTGAACATAGTGGCCACGGCTTCTCTTTGGAAGACAGGACTCTGTCATAGTAGAACTATGACTTATGTTCATTAGAGGGATCAGTGGTACTTAAGAAGACATATGTAACTACAGGGGCATAACAGTTATTGGGCCAACTATACTTACGAGAGATCTGTGAAGGGCTGTCGCACTGCTGATTGGTTAAGATGGACATATAATATATCTGTGGTAAGGAGAGTTCAGCTGTCGGTCTTTAGTTGAGTGCCTGACAGTTAACGGATGGTGGATCCTGTGACTAAAAATTTTATTCAGTTATTCACGTACCGTTGGAGCTTTGAGCTACAGGTCCATGAGGTCTCCTTGGTAGCTCAATGGATTTAGTTGAGATACATCTAGTGGAGGATTGATGTAAATGAGATTTACATTAAGTACCGTAGAATAGAAAAAGAACTATGATTTATATGTTTCATGAGATGAAATATTAAAACTATAAGTTATAAATATAGTATGATAAGTTTGTTATCATTTATATTTATAATAATATTAATTATTGGATAATTAATTATTTTTCTTTAATAACCAAGTGAGTGGGTGGTTATTGATTCATGGTAACCTTGAGTTTAGAAGAAAAATGGTTTTCCTATTTTGAAAAAAAAATTACAAACGATTGAAAAAGTTTTTTGGGTTTTTCTCTCTCGCGCAAAAGAAACTCACGGGGTCTTCAAGTAAATGCAAATTTACTAAACAACGGTTGGGTGAGCTAAACGATCATGTAATGGTGAGCTAAACGATCGTACAGTATTTACTAAACGATCGCATAGTTTTGCTAGACGATCTCTTGTTCTAAGTAAACGATCGTATAGTGTCTGTAGGCGACAAACCGAGCTAAACGATCGCATAGCTTTTGTTAGATAATCGCATAGCTTTATCTAAACGATTGGGCATCAATCTATACGATAGATCTCCGCCATCTCCCACTTGCCCAATCATGTACGCGATCGATGTTTTCTTCTTCATCTACCTCACACTAAGTCCGAACAAAGCCCACCCTCTGGATTCTCACACCGAGAACACCAAGGTAGCCTTTTTGGTGGTGTCGGACTCAACTTGACACCATCGAGGTTTTCTGGAGCTCATTCGTGATGCTGTGGAGGCCGTGTTGTTACTGAGGAGTTTGTGACCGAGGATATCGTTGAGGACGAGCGCGAAGTGTTCGTGCCGGTGTTGCGGTCGTGTAGATCGGGCATTCGAGGTTGTTGTTGTTCGAGCGTTCGTGCGCAACGGAGCGTGGAGACACTTCTTTGATTGTTCGTAAAGTTTGCTCTTTGTGCATTTGTTATTCATGCTGTAATTTCTGCATTTGAATTGTATAACCACTTGTTTCAAGTCGACTGTAAATGTATTGTTCATTCATGATTGTGATTTGGAATTATCTTTCTTCCGCTGCTCATGGAAATCTCGCTTCCGATTTCCTTCACAGTTGTTTTATCAGAAAGCAATGGAGGATGTAGACTGGGATGAATGGGATAAAGCCATGGATCTCAAGATGGAGTCGAAGTACTTCAACTTAGTATGAGATCTTGTAGATCAGCCTGATGGGGTAAGACCTATAGGTTGTAAATGGATCTACAGGATGAAATGGGGTGCGGATGGGAAGGTGCAAAGCTTCAAGGCTCGACTTGTGGCAAAGGGTTATACCCAGGTAAAGGGAGTCAACTATGAGGAGACTTTCTCGCCTGTTACCATGTTGAAGTCGATCCCAATCCTCTTGTCCATTTTCACTTATTATGATTATGAGATTTGGAAAATGGACGTCAAGACGGCCTTCCTGAATGGCAATCTTGAGGAGACCATTCATATGGTGTAGCCCGAGGGATTCATTGTCCAAGGTCAAGAGCAAAAAATTTTCAAACTAAATCGATCCATTTATGGGCTGAAACAGGTGTCTCGATCTTGGAACATTCGGATACTGCGATAAAATCATACAGCTTTGACCGAAACGTTGATAAGTCTTGTGTGTACAAGAAGATCGTTAATGGTTCAGTAGTTTTCTTAGTGTTGTATGTAGACGATATCCTACTCATTGGGAATGATGTAGGACTACTGACTGCAGTTAGAAACTGGCTAGCGACCCAATTCCAAATGAAAGTTTGGAAGAGGCTCAGTTTGTTCTGGGTATACAGATCTTTCGGGATCGTAAGAACAAAGTGCTAGCATTGTCTCAGGTCAAGATGTTGCTCAAGTACTCGATGCAGAACTCCAAAAAGGGCCTATTGCCCTTCAGGCTTGGAGTTACTTTGTCTAAGAAAATGTGTCCTAAGACGCCTCAAAAGGTTTAGAAGATGAGACGGGTCCCATATGCATCTACCGTTGGCAGTTTGATGTATGTGATACACGACCAGACATCTGCTATGTTGTGGGAATAAAGGTATCAATCTAACCTAGGTCAGAGTCACTGGACTGCAGTTAAGAACATCCTCAAGTATCTTCGGAGAATGATGGACTACATGCTCGTGTATGGAACTAAGGATTTGATCCTTACTGGATACATAGATTCTGACTTTTAGACTGATAAGGACTATCAGAAGTCCACTTCAGGGTTAGTTTTTACTCTTAATGGAGGAGTAGTAGTATAGCGAAGCACTAAGCAGGGGTGCATCACCGACTCCACGATGGAGGCCGAGTATGTAGCGGTGTGCAAAGTTGCTAAGGAGGTCGTTTGGCTCAGAAAGTTTCTGACAGAGCTGGAAGTTGTTCCAGACATGTCTAGGCCCATCACCCTCTGTTGTGACAATAGTGGTGCTGTGATGAACTCCAAGGAACCGAGAAGTCACAGGCACGACAAACACATAGAGAGGAAGTATCATATGATTTGCGAGATAGTGCATCGAGGGGACGTGATAGTCATGAAGATCGCTTCAGAGCACAACATTATTGACCCGTTTACGAAGGCTCTCACGTCTACAGGGTTTGATGGTCACCTTTAAAGCATGGGTCTAGGGGACCGCCCACGGTTGGACTAGGGCAAGTGGGAGATATTTTTATACTAGGCCTTTGTGCCCTAGTTTATTGTTTTGTATTAGTTGTATATACACCCCACTCGCTTTAGGACAAGTGGGAGATTGTTGAGGATGATACCCTGTAAAACCCGAACCCTAATTACTTTAAGTAAGAGTAGGTAATGTGATGTCTTCTAATGATCTATGATGAAATCATGTCTTAGGAATTATGGAAGAAAGAAGAAATCCATGATGTGGTAGATGACCTAAGTGGCAAAGTGAATGAAGGGTGAATTGATCGGCTGAATTTCACTAAATGTTGGCTAAGGATGGAGCTCACGTGATGGGCTTGGAGATGAAGAATCAAACACGAGGTTGTGAAGAATTTTAAATGTGGGTTAACTATACTAAGTAGAGAGGTTAGTTAAAATGTAGAACTAAATTTGTTAGAATTCCCAAAATAGAGAAAGTAGGAAATTAAGAATTTTTCTTTCAAAAGAAAAATGTTATACCTATCAAGTAAATTGTTAAATACTACATTAGGATATAAAATTTAAAGGAAAAAATTGTTGAATTTCAGCCATTAATTTTCATTAGTGAGCTAAGTGACCCAAGAAGATTTCATGCAGGATTTTGGGCGGTGGTAAGCAGAAAGGCCGAATTTATTTAATTGGTTTGAACAAATTACTTAGGCTATTCGTGTAATTTCAGTGGCATTCGAAAGCTCTGTGTGTCTATTTTCTGTGGCTGTGCTGCTAGAGGGAAAACTCACTGGAATAAGGCTTGAGGAGTAAAATAAAGACGAATGGTTTGTTTCTCGGGTGAATATAGGCCATCAGTGAAGAATTGAAGCTCCAGGACGATTCAAAAATATTTTTGAGCTAAACTTTTGAGGTATTATTTTTAACTCAGTTATAAACAACTTTTTAGAATGAAACTTCTTAAGATAAGGCCTGAAAATCGAGTTATATATTTTTGAAATTTGAACTAGAAATTGTTGAACAAGCAGGCAGCTGCTTGAATTGGGGCCAATGATGAAGGTTTGAATCTTCAAGGTAATGCCAAGTTTGTAGAAGGAATTTCCTTGAGATCAGTTCTGTAAATTTAGTTATGAATTGTTAGAATTAAATCTACAGTTTGATGCTCCAAAATTTTTCTAAGTGTAGGGAGTGTGGGCGACCAAAAGATGCATTCTTTTGACACCCAATCCCTCCAAATTGGCTAAATGTTCGACCCTCAAAGTGAATGGCAGGAGGCACAATGTGATGGTTTGGCATGTGAGCTTGATTTATTGAGTAGGCCTAAAAGGAAAGTTAATGTAAACACTAAGTAGTATGCTTATATGTGTAGGTTCAACTCCCATTGGAAAAGCCTATCAAGTCTTAAGGAAGCAAACTTGAAGGACCTGTGAGTGTCTCTAAATGCTTTAAATGTTTTAATAAATTGCTAATGCTTATGAATGTCCAACAATTTATGTTTACTGAAATCTATTTATGACAACTATTCTCAAATAGTTGCCAGGCAACGCATCTCACATTAATGTTATGTTTATGCTATGTTTTTCAATGAACATGAGGATGCATTAGTATAGAAAGCTTTTGGGCCATTAAGTCATTAAGAGATAAGAATAAGCAAGTTCAGTGTGAGTAGCTCAGTACTGAATGACTAAATGAGAAGGTACTGAAGCTCAGTCTTAGATTTGAATAGCTCAGTACTGAAGGACTAGATGAGAAGGTACTGAAGCTTAGTCCTAGAATTTGAATAGCTCGATACTGAAGGACATGGAGAAGGTATCCGAACAGCTCGATACTGACGTACATGGAGAAAGTATCGGAGTGGTAGTACCTAAGGTATGACGGTACTTTAAATAGAATCACATGAATGTAAGAAAATTTGTTATTGGTTGTGTAGAGATCACTCCACACTAACTATGAATTGACGTTGAGGAATTGAGTAAAGGTTCTCTCTCAACTAAGGTTGCAAATTATGTTTTTAGGAAGTGAACAAAAGGGTTCCTTCCTAGTTAAGTAGTAATGTAGTAAAGGATGATAAAGAGGTCGACGTAGGTAGTTCTGAATAAGAGGCCGAAGTATGGGTCTCCTAGGCCTTAACCATCAAAGGGAGGCCGAAGTATGGGTCTCTTGACCGGTAACGGACATTGGGAGCTAAAGCGATGTATGCTCGTTCTCAACTAAGGAATAATGATGTTTAATGGTGTTTAAGAGTAGTTATCAATGTTTAAGTTTAGAGGAAGTTGCTTGAGATGCCCATCGGTATATTTAAAGAGATCGACGTAGGGGTCTCTCCTAGCCATAGTTTAGTATGAAGAGATCGAAGTAGGGGTCTCATCTGGCCATGGCTTGGCGTTGAGAATTAGAGCAATGAATGTTCATTCTCAACTAAGATTCAGGTTTCAGATACAATGGTTTTAAATATTTTATGTACACGTTTGCTTGGCATGTTTTAGTTCCAGTATTATGTTTTCGAGCTTCCAGTTTAAGCATGAGATTTATGTTTTTATTAAGTCACTCACTGGGCTTCTAGCTCATGTTTTCAAATGTTTTCCTTTCAGGTAGCGGTCAGTTCCCAAAAGACTTTCTGCTGCTGCTCTGCCACTCAAAGAAATAGGTTGAAGAAAGCGTAATTAAAGACCTGTATTAGTTAGTACATATGTGTCTGTTTAGTGACTAGTATTCTAGATGGGGCTCACTAAGTGATAATATTCATGTATGAACAATGATGCGAAACACTGTACTATAAATGTGTTAAGTTCCGAGTTAATATGTTTGTATATTGATGATTTATACGTATTCAGGGTTAAGCAAAATTTAACAGGTTAGATAGGCAGTAAGTGCCAGCAAAAGGGTTGATAACTGTTGCAGTCACCATTCCATCCAGGTTAAGAGGGTAATCTGGAGTGAGGTGTGACATGCCCAAAACTCTTGTGTCTTGTAGTTTGTAAACATGGTTTTGAACAAACGCTTGTGATGTATAATATATGATATTTTCTTCACTTATTGTCTATGAACATTGCATGTTTTATTTGCTTTACCATAAACCAATAAACTAAAATCCATTGTTGTCGTTTGTAACTTAAGCATGTATGTGGAGACTACAAATGGATCATGTCTTAAGTGATAACCAAAATGGTCTGTAGTATATGAATATAAGAGGGAAACCTTATCCTGGTAATGCTATGGATGTGGCCCTCTTTGTAGAATAGTTACAAGTGTTATGACTTGCTACATATGGTCTAATCTTGATCATTCATGTGGGGACATGCGAGCGGGGGCGTCCTATACAAAGGAGTTTGTATAAGACCGGACCACTAAGTGTTAACGTCTCGTTATATAATGTCGTTCATGACAAAGACTTCACTTCATCAGGATGACCATAGGTAACATGACCTTAATCCTGAGTGAGTTGGGAACTCTTGCCTTTGACGACGGTTCTTTGATTTGCATGGGTGCGAGTGTAGATCGCCAACTTAAACCTATCACTTTGGGGATTTGTCTAATTTGAGAGTGGGAATTCAGCTACACAAGATGGAATTCACTCATTCCCCAAAGCAGGGGTAGGTCTGTCTCTTATACACATCTAGATGTGTATAAGAGACAGGAGCTGGGAATTCAGCTACACAAGATGGAATTCACTCATTCCCCAAAGCAGGGGTAGGTAGATAGATTGCTCCCTTAAGGGTTGATTTCAGGGCTTGAACGATGTGGAGCCACACACTTTCTCATGGCTCAAAAGGTGTCCACACATAGTAGTACTATGTTGTATTGTTCATTAGAGAGATCAGTGGTACTTAAGGAGTTAAATGTAACTACAAGGGCAAAATGGTAAATTGGCCCAGCTGTACTTACGAACATCTGTGAAGGGTTATCGTATTGTTGATTGGTTAGATCTGATGGACACAGAAATATATCTGTGGCAAGAAGAGTTCAGTTGTCGGTTTTTAGTGGAATGCTTGGTAGTTAATGGATGGTGGATCTCGTGGCTAAAGAGTTTAGTAAGCTCTTCACATATCATTGGAGCTTCGAGCCATAGGTTCATAAGGTCCCCTTGGTAGCTCAATGGAAGAATCAATTTTTGGGTTAATTTGAAGTGTTCAAATTGACAAGAGAGAGTTCGATTATATATGAAATGATTGAACTGGTTGATATGATTTATTTTATGTATGAGATACATTATTTGGAGTAAAATGGATATAAATATGATTTATATCTAATGGAGGAGAAAACACTATGGTTTATATGTGATATTAAACCATAGGTTAATGAATATAATATGATTATATTTATTATTTTTAATTGGACAATTATGGGATAATTGTGCCGGCGTTTTCTTCGTAACCGTGTGATAGTGGGAGGTTGCTTGCAATTTTCGTAACTGAAGAATAAAATGAAAATTGTTTTCATTTTGCAAGAGATCAGAGAATTCGCTTACGAGTTGTATATAACCTATCACATAGCAAACTGAGAGACTACACGATAGCTCAACGTTTCTACACGATCGTATATACACACACTTCTAAATGATCGCATAGGATTTATTAAACGATCGTCTAGCTTTTTCCAAAACGATCGCGTGCCTGAGTATTTACTAAATGATCGTGTACCTTCTTCTAAACGATCAAGCATCGTCTATATGGTAGATCAGCCTTCTCTCACTTGCTTGGTCGTGGAATACGATCTTCCTTTCCTCATTCCCTCTACCAAATCCTACAGAGCCCACACCTCCTAGATTCTCACACCGAGAATACTGAGGGTTCTAAGTGGTGATGTCATCCCCATTGCTGTGATCGTGTGGAGGCCGTTCGTGGGTAGATGACTGATGATTTGGTGAACGATTGCTTGGATGTTCCAACAAGAGCGAAAGAAGCAGTCCATTGTTCAAGAGCGAGACTTTAGTGAAGAAGAGTTCTTCAACTGGTACGTATTTTGTTCTCTTGTTATTTATTGTTCTAAGCATGCCGGTAATTTTTTGTTAAATGCATATCTATTCTGTTAGAATGTAAATGCAGTAATTCTGTCACAGTGAATTTGGAACGATCCGCTTCCGCTCAGAGGTACTCTTGTATAAGAGTTCCTTCACAAAGAATACAGAGGAATCTTTCGTGATGGTTGTTGGAGTATATCAGCATGCAGAGGAAACAACAAGGATCAATAAGCATTCTAATTCATTAATTTTGGCTATAAATAAAGCATGTTCGTACAATAATAAGAGGGTTTCAAGACATACCTTTGTAGAACCTCTTGAAACTCGAATTCAGTTGCAAATCTTCTTCAAATCTTCTTGTGAACCACCTCAAGGTCTTCCCTACCATTCTCTTGGAGCCTTAAATTGAGTTGTGGGACTCAAAATAAGCTTGAATGAAGGGAATTTGGAGAAGATGCTTACTGATGCAACTTGAAGAACACCTTCTTCAACCTCTCAAGTTTTCAGCAAAACTCAACATGTATATCCGATTTTGCTTGCTCGATTCTCAGTCTAATCTTCTCTATTTATTGCAAGACCATCATGCAAAGAAGACAGCTGCATGAAGAACACCTTATGCTTGGAAGATTGAATCAAGAAATGGTAGATGTTGAGTGAGCTACTTGAATAAGGTAAGTGGAGATTTCCCACTTTTTCAAATTTTGTGTTTTCAAATTGATTTCTAAAATCAATTTTGTTTTCAAAATTAAAAAACTTTATTAAATTGATTTCTAAAATCAATTTTTTTTTAAAATTAAAAAACTTTATCAATTTTACAAAATTAATTCATTAATTAATTTTCTAATGAAATTAATAATAAGTAATTAATTAAAAATTTTAATTAATTCTAATAAATATAATATTAAATATTTAAATTAATTTTACACAAATTCCATCAATAAGAATCCATATTCATGATTTTAATATTTAAATTATATTTAAATATTAATTAATTCTCCAATTTCGTTTAATTTTAAAATTAAACGTGTAATTATATCACATATAATTACTAGTTCCCTTAATTCTAATTTGAACATTTCAAATTAACTTATCACACTACTCTAAGGTTAATCCATTTACAAGCTAGTAGGGACACCTCGTGAACCTACAGATCATGGGCTCCAACGATCTGAGATTAATTGGCTAGAATTAACCCCCATTCATTGACTAATGGGTCACTTCACTAAAGCTCATAGTTGCACTTCCCTCACTGTAGATATATTTGTTGGGGTTGATACCCTAAATCTCGTAGGGTCCTGTAGTTTAACATATGAACAAACGTTTTGTGATTTATAATATGAGATATTTTATTCACTTCAGTCTATGAAATATGAGATATTTTAGTGTATTAACCACAAACCAATAAACTAAGTGAAGGAAATCGGATATGAGGATTTTCATGAGTAGTGGAATGATCGTTCCACATTCCATTCGTATTTGAACAAACAAAATTACAGTTAAGAAACGAAAACTAACCGATCATGTACAAAACGAAATTACAGCATGCTTTCAATAAGATCAAGGGAAAGATTATCATACCTTTGAAGACTCATCTTCAAACACCCTCGATCACGAACACTCGTTCAATCTCCAAGACTGCAACACATGAATACTCGAACACAGCGACCGCAACACAACACAATCACAGTGACCACTACACGAACACCGCGAACTCAACGAATGTCTTCCACAAACCTCAAACTATGTCGAGTTGAGTACGACACCACCACAATGGCTACCTTGGTATTCTCAGTGTGAGAATCCAGAAGTGTGGGCTCCGTGGACTTGGTTAGAGGAAGAGATTGGAGGAGTAACAATCGTGTAAACAATTAAGCAAGTGGGAGATGACAAAGTCTATCATATAGACGATATCCAATCGTTTAGAAAAAGCTTTGCAATTGTTTAGCTAATGGCCAGCTAAGTGAACTATCGTGTAGTGTCACTTCACGATCGTTTAGTTTCTCTTCATCTATCGTTTAGTGAATCTAATCCACTTGACAGCCTTTCCATGAGTAACTTGCCAAGAATGGAAACTCTCAATTCAACAACTACTAAATTTAGGCAAAACATTTTTTCTTTTATCTCACGATTACCATGAAACTACCAATAACCTCTCACTCAATTGGTTATTAGAGAAAAAGATATAATTATTCAATAATTAATATTATTATAAATATATGTGATAACCAACTTACCATATTATATTTATAACCCATAGTTTTAATATTTCATCTCATGAAACATATAAACCATAGTTCTTTTTCTATTTCATGGTACTTAATGTAAATCTCATTTACATTAATCCTCCACTTGATGTATCTCATACATCACACCGATCATATCATATATAATCGAATTTCCTCTTGTCAATTTGAACATTTCAAATCAACACCAGGAATGATTCTTAACTTGAATCCATTGAGCTACCAAGGGGACCTTATGGACCTATAGCTCAAAACTCCAACGGTACGTGAATAATTGACTAAACTCTTTAGTCACGGGATCCACCATCCGTTAACTGCCAAGCACTCCACTAAAGACCGACAACTGAACTCTCCTTACTAGGTATAATTATGTGTCCATATCAACCAATCAACACTGTGATAACCCTTCACATATTGCTCGTAAGTACAGTTGGGCCAATAACCGTTATGCCCCTGTAATTACATCTAACTTCTTAAGTACCACTGATCCTTCTGATGAACATAAGTCATAGTCCTACTATGACTGAGTCATCTCTTCCAAAGAGAAGTTGTGGCCACCATGTTCAAGACTCGGAATTAGTCCTTAAGGGAGAATCTATCTACTTACCCCTGCTTCGGGGAATGAGTGAATTCCATTCGGGGAAGAAGTGAATTCCATCCTGTGTAACTGAGTTTCCAACTCCCAAATTAGACAAATCCCTAAAAGGTAGACATGTTGAGTTGGTAATCTGGCCACTCTCACCCATATTAATCAAAGGACAGCCCTCAAAGACAGAGTTCCCAAAACACTCAGGATTGAGGTCATGTCACCTATGGTCGTTTAGGTGAGATGTAAGTCTCCAGTATCAACAACATTATATACAGAGACGAATCATCTCGTGGTCTGATCTTATACAAACTCTTTGTATAGGACACCCCTGCTCACATATCTCTACATGAATGGTCAGGATCTACCATGTAATATAATTAATTTAATTTAATTATATATATGATATAATTACTATAATTATTTGACATATTATAATATAAAATTTATTTGAGAGGAAATAATTATTTGAATATAATTCAAATATTAATTATGTGAATTGGATTCATATAATTAAATTTAATATAAATGAAATTTATATTAAATATCGTTGTTGAGAGAATTAAAACTATAGGTTATATTGTATGTTATACAATATTAAACCATAGATTATATTATATTTTATATATATATATATATATATATGTATGTATGTATGTATGTATGTATGTATGTATGTATGTATGTATGTATGTATAATATTAAAATTAAATTTATTTAATTTTAAAATTTGAAATTAAGGGAGGGAAACAACTTCTCTCCCCTAGTCTCTCTCAATCCATGTATTGTGTGGGTGATTGGAAGATTTGCATCTTGTCCTTCTTCATTCGTTGTGATAGATAAGTGAACACCTAATTGTTTTGAAATCTCTCTTCCCAATCTTTCTTCTCCTTCTCAATTCTTTCCCTCTCCAAAAAACATAGAGCCCATAAAACTCTTGTGATTCTCATCTTAGAAAATACAGAGAACCAATTGGTGCTGTTAAAATTAGGGTTTTGAGTTCGTGGTCATTTTGCAGAGGAGAAATCTTACGAGAAGAGAAGTTCTTCAAGGGTTAGTATTTCTTCCCCTAATTATCTATTTCTCTTAATTTTATTTTAGCATGCTGTATTTTTGTGATTAAATGCATAATGTTCTATTCTTTCCTATAAAAATTCTTGATTATGTAAAAATTAGGATTTGGGTCCAATCCCCGTTTCCGCTCAAGGACTTTCATTGGTTTATTCATTTTGTATCTACAAGAAAATCATCAAAGATAAAGTAAATTTTGTAATACTTTATGTGGACGATATCCTACTCATTGAGAATGATGTAAGGTTCTTACCTTGTCTAAGGAACAGTGTCCTAAGACGACTCAAAAAGTTGATGATATGAGACATATTCCCTATGCCTCAGCTGTGGCCAGCTTAATGTATGTTATGCTCTATACTAGGCCAGACATTTGTTATGCAATGGGAATTGTCAGCAGATACCAGTCCAATCCAGGGTTAAACCACTGGATAGCGTTAAGAACATCCTCAAGTATCTTAGGAGAACAAGAGATTACAAGTTGGTGTATGGAGCTAAGGATTTGATCCTTACAGGATACACCAACTCTGATTTCTAAACTGACAAGGATTATAGGAAATCCATGTCAGGATCGGTGTTTACCCTAAACGAGGGAGCTGTAGCATGGCATAGTATTAAACAAGTATGCATTGCAGATTTCACTATAGAACTGAGTACGTAGCTGCTTGTGAAGCAACAAAGGAAGCAGTTTGGCTAAGGAATTTCTTGAGTGATTTGGAAGTAGTTCCAAATATGAACTTGCGCATCACCTTTTACTGTGACAACAACGAAGTAATAGCAAACTCTAAATAACCTCGTAGTCATAAATGAGGAAAGCATATTAAAAGAAAGTATCACCTGATAAGGGAGATTATACAAAGAGGAGATGTGATTTTCACAAAGATTGCCTCAGAGCCCAACACTGCTAATCCATTTACGAAGACTCTCTCGGCTAAAGTGTTTGATAGTCATCTAAAGAATCTAGGTCTATGAGACATGTACATTGTATAATCTAGGGAAAGTGGGAGATGTATAATGGGTATATAGATGTCTTAGTTTATTGTATTTAGCATTATCCTGCCTTTTGGATGTGTACAACCCTATGACTAGAGTTTTAGTTCAAGTGAGAGTTTGTTGGGTTTTATTCCCTAAAACTCGTAAATAGTAAATGTTATTAATTGACTGTCATCAATAAAGAGTTACAGATGTTAATTCGATAAATGTTGTTGTCCGTGTTGTTGTGCATTTTGTCTTGATAACCCTAAATCCAATAAACTTATATCCAAGGTTGTCTTATGAGTCTTGAACTGTATGTGGAGATATATAGGGATCGATGTTCGAGATATAACCTAAAGGGTTTATAGTATAGAGATAATGATAAGTACCTTATTTCTGGTAATACTATGGATACAACTCCCTTTGTATTTGATACAAACGTAATAATCCAACATGTTCGTGTAGGTCACATGCGAGTGAGGGTATCCTATGAAATGAGTTTGCATAAGCCTGTAGAGTGAAATAGTAACAACTAGATGTAACACTGTTGACTAGTTAGGTTCCTATTTCAATAGGATGACCTAAGCTTATTATTCTTAATCTTGAGTATATTATGAACTCGTATTCACGAGGGATTGGTCTTTGAGTTGTATGGATGAGGGTGGCTAGATCACCAACCCAATATGTCTATAGGGACAAGACTGAGTGGGGAGCTGGAAACATAATAATACAAGATAGAATTCATTCATTTCTTCATTAAGGGTAAGTAGATGAGTGTTCCCTTAATTGGTGTCTCTGAGACTTGACAGAGGGACCTACGCTCTCGTTGCAATAGGGGTTTTTGTTTATTGGTTGGACCATAAAAAGATTATTCATTAGAGAAACACTGGTACTTAAGGAGCCAAAGGTATCCCAATGGTAAAATGATAATTTGACCAAGTTGGAGTTACGAACACTCGTGAAGGACTAACTTGCTAGTACTGATCTATATTCGTGGACACAGAAATATATCTATAATGAGAATAGTGTAGTTGTGAGTCTTTAGTGGAGTATATCTACAGTTAACGAATATTGATTAATTTGGAGTTTAGCCAATTAATCTCATATCATTGGAGCTTCTGATCTACAGGTCCCATCGTTAGCTCACTAGAGGATACTTAAGAGGGATAATTTGAATTGTTCTAATTAATTTGAGGAAATTATATATTAATATGATTAATATATAATTAATTATGAATATGATCTATAATTAAATTGGAGAGTAATATTTGAATAAGATTCAAATTAATTAACTCGAGTTAATTAGATTCACAAAGAATTAATTAATAGAAAGATTTTGCATATATATATATGGGATGTATATGATAATTAAATGTATACATTAAATTGGATTTAATGTATAAATAGTTATTTAACTATTGTGCAAATTAAAATTAAATAAGTGTTATTTAATTAAATGGGCTAATTAATTAAATAGATATGATTTAATTAAATATATAAAAGGAAAATATATTGGGAAAGACCTCCCCATGGCCCTTTGTGAATACACTGAATACATGATTCTCATTGTAGAGAAACTCTGACAATACACGACTCCCTAGTATTATTGTGCATAATTTTCTCTGAGCCTCTCTAGGTAACTCTCGTGGTAGTGTTTGAGATTGCTCAAATAGTTGTTCGTGATCAAGACTATTTGGAGATCCGTTTGTTGGAACTTTGGAGCATTCGTGACACTTGGAAAATCTACAAAGGTAAGAGCCGTTTTAATCATTTCCCCAATAACATGTTATTTACGTGTTTATTCATTCAGTTTAGTATAATAATTTTGTTTATGGTAAAAATCGAATCACAGGATGCAAGGCATTCTCACACGATACGCTTTCACAATTGGATTTGATCCCTACAATTATAATATTAGACCTTGCCCCAAACGAATCTTGAGCTCCAAATCCTTAAAAAAAAAAGAGAGAGAGAAGAAAAAATTGTTCGAAATTTAGTGATGGGGAGTGTGACAAAATTAAAGCAAATTCGGGGTTTTTGAGATTTTGGGTGGGATTATGAAAGCGACGCGCTTACATGTGAAAAGGATGGCCACTTGCTCAAATTAATGTTCTTAGCCTTCGTTATTATTATGGTTTTATGCAGGATAGTGGGCTACACGCGCGTGGTCTTTGTCGGACCCTTCTTCACGCGCGGGGCCCATCCCTTTTTCTTTATCGTCAGTTTTTTTTTTTCTTTTCCTCTTTCTTTTATTTCTTTCCCACTTCCGTACGTCCGCCGATCCATTTCTTCTAGAAGATCACTTTTTTTTTAAATTTATAATACTTTTATTTTCTTTAATATTTCTTTTCTGCTTAAATTTTCGAGGACGGATTTAGAATTTTTTATATTAAGAACTTTCAAAAGTATATTATTATTATTATTTTTTGAAAATGTATATTATTACTTTATCAACTATAAATCATGTATAATTTAACCACAATTGACCTGTATAATTTCTTAAGTTCAAATTCTCATATTTAATAATAGAAAAATATATTAGGTCTAATCTATTAATTTAGTTAATGTCTAACAAATACATAATATTTTAATTTCATGTTCTAAATAAAATAATTTAGTCAATACTAGAGATTAATTTGAAAAGTTAAAATCTCAATGATACACCATAAAAAAAAGTCTCAATACACAAAAATTTTAATTTGTGTCGACTACATATTAGACATGAAATTATAAAGAAAAAACTCTCATAAGAAAATTCCAGTTTTTCTTGGTTTAAAGTTTAAATAAAAGGTAAATATTAATATTATTATTGTTTATGCTAAATTTGGGGAAAGAAAAATACACCGGAGACATCAATGGTAAATTTATAATTTTTCTAGAAAAGGAGATTTGTAAAATAAAGAAAAAAAGACTTTGATGTCGAAGCCAGTAAAGAAATTGTAGAATGTAGAAGAAATCATAAATTTAAATTGCTAAAACAAATATTATCTTATCTAATTTTATATTGATTTTGATTATCCTTTTATCTTATATTGATTTTGGACTTTTATTCTGTCGGGTCAAAATTCACCAGCAATAATTATTTTTTACTTTTAAAAGGTAAATAATGGTATTAGTTAATTAAAAACTTTTTTTTTTTTTTTTTACATGCGACATTTTTATGGTAAATTGAGGCTTTGTTTTTTATTGGACTATTGTGAGTTGGATGAATTTCATTTGTTCAATAGCATACTCAAAACATTTCATTCCTTTTATAGCATTTCACCTTTGATGCATTTTCTTCGCTATTTTCTTTTTTCACACATTCATATAAAGTCGAGCCAAAAATTCAACCATACACTCAATAAACTCACTTTAGATCCACTCAACCATTTCGAATATTTTTTTGGTAAATCCTCAACAAAACCATGATTATTGGCTCATAATTAAATCAATATTTTATTTTTCTGATCTATTTGGAATACATTAAAAAATAAATCATTTTAGAAAGAAAAAAAATTGAATGTTTGGCAACCACTCAAAATAATTTTTTAATAATATTTTTTAACAATTTTTTTTTTTTTATCAAAAGTGTTTAAATAAAAACGAATTTTTTGAAAAACATATTTTTTTCGAGTGAGTGTAAACTAACCTTTCAAACCGTAATCACTTTCTTTTCTAGAGAAAAAGTTCACGAACAAGTAGATCTTCTATTTCTTCCTTCATCTCGTGAGTCGAAATCCACTTTATTTTTTCCCTTTTTATTTCTTTAGTGGGTTCTTTTCATCCCCTTCTCATATTACTTCAATCACAAGCTTACAAACACACAAAAGAAATAAGAAAAAAACCTATTAAAATAAAAAGTGTTATGAAAGGTGCTGTTTTGTGTCGGCCAAAGGTTTAAATGATAAAGAAGAGATATAGAATTGAGTTGTGAATTGAAATGTGTATATATATATATAAGATGGGGTCCAATTGCCCTAAAAGAATAGGGCCATTTTGAAAGAGAGAGTGTGTATTTTCAGCAAATTAAGGGATGTTGATGGGCTGCCCATTCTCTTTCCTTTCACCTAATGACAATAGGTAATGGGTCATTTGTGGAACCCATGTGCCCCTCATTTAAATTGTCCTCTCCTTGTTTTGTCCCTTTAAAAGATGTGATACATAATCTTCTTAGGACTAAAAATTAAGTCTATAACAACATCTTAAAAGAATTGCAAATATAATAAAACCTATAGGTGATCGACTCTATCGTTGGTAGACTCCTATTAGTGATACGTTCTATCACTGATAAAATCTGAAAAATGTATTTAAGTTTTATTGTATTTACAAATTCTTTTGCATTATGTTATGTCTGCAAGTACTTTGGGTTTGGTTGTTATATTTGTAATTGTCAAAGAAAAAAAAAAGAAGAAAATAGTCGATCTTTATTAGTTGAATTGTTTGCGAGGTTGAGGGAATTCAAGTTTCTGGCTTCTTCATCGAGAGTGTATGTCTAAACCATTTGAATGTTCAAGTGGCAATATGAGTAGTTGCCAACTCTTGTAAACATTAAAGTGCATGTTCAAGAGTGATGTTGAAATTGTTAAAAACACTCTTAAGCATGTCTCTAATTACTTTTAAATGTAATTTTCATATTATTGAAGCATGTTTTGAAGTGATCTTAAAAATGACAAAAGTTATTTCAACCATTTTAAAATTACTCTCGAACATGCTTTAAATATCTTTGTGGATGTGAACACACCTCTACTCTTTATTCGTGATGTAAGAGTGAAAAAGTAAAACTATTAGATTTCTTTAATTACGGTTTTACTATAAGTTTGGTCATTGAACCATCATGGTCATGTTTATTATTATTATTATTATTTTGACTAAAATGTTCATCAAGTACTTGTAGTTTAAATCGTCTATAAATTTGAGTTTATTTGAATTTTATACTTTTAAATGGTTCAATATTTTATAATTTAAAATCTTGTACTTAATAGATTTATTTACTCGTTAGTTTTATTTAATTTTTTTATTACAATAATTGTATGGATGAAGGATCAAACCTCCACCTAAAAATGAAAGGTCATGTCAATTATCGTAGAGTTAAGTTCGTTTTGATTTTTTTTTTTTAAAAGAAAACTATGCCTTAAGTTATGTAAAACTACTTGATGTAACTCCTAAATAATATAATCCATGTCATATTTAAGCATTAAATTAATAGCATTTATTATTGAAAAGTATAATAGGCGATAAAAATCTATTAAATGGGAAATTAAAAGTTCATAAGTTTTTTTTTTTTTTTTTTTTTTTTAAAGAAAATATATGTTAAGTAGGGGTGTTTGGACACCCAACTTCAAGTAGGTGAAGTGCACAATTATGACTCGTTATATAGTTTTTGTTTCAATTATAATGGTTGATATTTCCAACTATTATAATCTACAATTAACTACAACATTACTAGTCTAAATCTGATTTATTTGTTACAGTGTTTACTATCTTCTACTGAGATTAGAATAATCTATATTCTAAAGACAAAGATTAGAATAGTCTGCATTCTGAAGACATACTCTTATAATATACAGACTATTATAATCTACATATTATAATAACCAGTACTCCAAATATCCTCAAAGTTTAGAGACACGTTTTACCAAATAAATTATATAGACATGTTATTGAAGATCAGGAATCAAATTTGCAATTTAATTTGTCTTTACTATATTGGAAGGTGAGATAGTTGAAAATCAGTTTTAATATAGACACATTTATCTTGTATATTTTAAATTTTAAATCTTTATCTCTAACAATGATAGTTTATATGGTAAATTATATGGAATGCATCTTTATTGTCTTATTTAGATCTCCCTATAAATCAATGTGAACTTGAAATTCAGAAGATAATTCATTTGCAAAATACAATAAATCAGTTACCAGATACATTTATAGATGCAAAGAAAGTAACTAAGTCACATATACCAGCTGCAAATGTTCCATTGAAAATTGATATCCCAACACAGCAAGTTGTCACAAATGGGTCTGGAATACGCCAGAAGTATGGTAGACCAGTGGGTTTCAAAGATAAAAATTCTCGGAAAAAAATTAATAAATAATCAAGAAGACTTGATTGAGGATATAAATACTCATGAAGTAATATTCCTTAACATCACTAGTGAGGAAGGTGAAATGCCTAAAGATAATAATGAAATTTTAATAAATTATGTCATGATGGGAGAAAGATGAAAACGAACTAATGTGGTTATTGACAATATTCTTTTGCGTTTAATGTTGCTCTTGATATTGTATATGAAAGTGAGGATCCTGAACCAAAATCTTTTGAAGAATGTCGACATAGAAAAGATTGGTTTCAGTTGAAGGAAACAATCGATACATAATTAAACTCATTTTCAAAACGTCAGGTTTTTGGACCAATAGACCGAACACCAAAAGGTGTTAAACCTGTGAGATACAAATGAGTATTTGTGAAGAAAAGAAATGAAAATAATGAGGTCACAAAATATAAAGCAAGACTAGTTTCACAAAGACCTGGTATTGATTATGAGGAGACATATTTGCTGGTGGTGGATGCGATTATGTTAAAGATATTTAATTAGTATGACTGTATATGAAAATCTGGACATGCATCTTATGGATGTAGTCACAACATACTTATATGGATCTCTTAATAATGATATTTATATGAGAATTCGAATAGGATTTAAAGTACCTGAAACACATAAATTAAATTCATGAGAATTGTATTCAATAAAGTTACGAAGATCGCTATATGAATTGAAACAATCAAGACGAATGTGGTACAATCGCCTGAGTGGGTATATTTGTTGAGAGAAATAAAATTCTGCCTTAGTTTGTAAATTGAACATTTAATAGATGGGATATTTGTTCATCAGTCAACTTATACAGGAAAAATTTTAAAAAAGATTTTATATGGATAAAGCACATCCATTGAACATTCTAATGGGAGTTCGTTCACTAGATGTGAAGAAAGATATATTTCAACCTCGAGATGATAATGAAGAACTTCTTGGTCCCGAAGTACCATATCTTAGTGCACTTATGTATCTTGCTAATAATACAATACCAGATATTGCATTTTCAGTAAATTTATTAACAAGATGTAGTTATTCTCTAACAAAAATACATTGAAATAGAATTAAGCATATACACTGTTATTTCTGAGGAACGATTGATATGGAATTGTTTTATTCAAATAAATCGAATTTTAATCTGGTTGATTATGCAAATTTCGGATTTATTTAATCCACATAAAGCTAGATCTCAAACAGGTTATCTATTCACATGTGGAGGAACTGTTGTATCGTGGTGGTCAGTGAATTAGACCATAACGGCTGCTTCCTCAAAACATACTGGAATTTTTGTAATTCACGAGGCTAGTCGGGAATGTGTATGGCTAAGATCAATGACTCAGCATATTCGTGGAACATGTGGTTTATCTTCTAGTAAAAATCTTCTAATAATATTATACGAAAACAACACAACATGCACACCTAAATCGAAGGAGAATACATTAAAGGAGATAAAACAAAATATATTTCACTAAAGCTTTTCTATACTCATGATTTTGAAGAAAATGAAGACACCACTGTACAAAAATTTTGTTCAAAAGATAACCTAACAGACTTATTTACAAAGACATTACCTACCACAATCTTTGAAAAATCGATGCACAACATTGGAATGCGGCAACTCAGAGATCTCAAGTGATGTTTCCATGAGGGGGAGTAAATATTTTTTTAGGAGTATAAATTATATGAAATATTTACTTTTTTTCCTCTACTAGGATTTTTTTCCCATCGATTTTTTTAATAAGGTTTTAACGAGGTTATTTTATAAATATAATGGGCTCTAAGGGAGAGTATTATAAATATTATGATAATAGATGTCCAATAGATGCTCATGTTTCGTATCCATTGACCACATGTCATGCCCTCATTTCCCAAAGTGTTGTCGATGTGTGTCTCAACATTGCATATTATTAGTGTTCATGTAATCCATCTCCTACTTGTCAATGGGTAATCTACAAAAATTGGAGAAAGTAGAGATTTTAAAGGAAATCCTTATTTCATATTTTGTTAATTTGTTTTATTTTATTATATATATATATATATATTATTTTTTATTTATTTTAATATTTATTTACTTGATTATAATTGTGCTCCTCAAATTTACAACAATAATAAATTATACATATAATTATAATTTAAAGGGAACGATGATGAAGATCTCGTGAGAAGGCATTTTTTTCTCCCACTCCCTTCCCTAACCTTGCTCTCAACCCTACAAAGTGGGACAAGAAAAGAAAAAGAATCTCTCTATATAGTGAGTTTAAGAGAGGGTCTCAAAACAAATATAGATTGATAGTTAAATTATTAGGAAGAATTAATTAAATGAAATAAAATAATTTTTAATATAAAGTATAAGAACCAAAATATTATTTAAAATTTTTAACAACAAAAATATAACAAGTACAAAAGGGTTTAAATCTAGCAGCTGTTTGGCCCCTTGTTTTAGGCTTGGGTTTCAAACTCAAAAACCATGTATGGCTCAATGTAATCAATATCATGAGATTGCATACAACTTATCAGACACATCAATTTTGAATCTTTTTTCTAAAAATAAATTATTATCATTTACTCTCTTTTGGTCCTTTAATGTATAAAATCTCAATTTCAGTCCTCAAATACTTATAGAATATATCATCTCCAATGTAAAACTTATATCAAGCAGTGATACTATGATGCAAATCTTTTTGAGATTATCGTATAATAAAATGTCAATTCAACTTCAATTAAATTTAAATTTAACTGTATTTTACTAGGAATGATGGCAAATATTACAATCAAACCCAAAGTATTATTAGCAAATATAATACAATATAACAGGAGTCTATCCCAAATAGATTTTGTTATATTTGCAATCATTTAAAAATATTGTTATACACTTGATTATTAACCCTAAAAGTGTCATCCATTGTAATTACCTCTATGATGGAGGGATCAAACCTTTGATTTTTAGGGAGCCAAATCACGTTAATTATCATTGAGTTAAACTCACTTTGCTTCGAATGTTGTACATTAAATTAATATACTTTCCTCCCTCTCTCTCTCTCTCAAAAGATAAAACAATCACATGGATATGTATTTTTTGTTTTTTGTATTTATTCCACATGAAATTGAAAAAAGTAAGACTTCCACAAAATGGTAAAAGAGGTAGTGCATTGTCACTTCTGTTGCCTGTTTTTGTTTTTGGGACAAGAAAGATTGCTTCAAATCCAAGAGTATGTGGCTCTTTTTCTGGAAGATATAAATTTGTGTATGTTAATTGTTAGGTCTTGGATTCAGCCTTTTTCTTTTAACCATCTACAGCTTTTTTGGGGCTGGTGAGTGTATCTTTTTTGGAAGGGGGAAAAAAGGATTAAAGTAAAATTTTTTAAAATAATTATTTTGATTTAGTTCTTTTTTTCTTTTCTTTTTTTTTTTTTTTTTTTTTTGTCTAACTTTCAAACATTTTACTTTAACCCTTTAATTCATGTCTACTATTCATTTCAGTTAATTTTTTTAAATATCAATTATGAAACCCAACAACTCACCTACTATTACATGTAACACTAAATTCAAATATTTATTCTCCAGATAAATGAATAAAATATATGCATGGATTAACTTATAAAAAATATTATATAGGGAAAATATCAATCAATACCCCTAAACTTTAGGGGTTATATCAATTTTAACTTTAAACTAATAATTATATTAATTTACGTCATCTATTACATTTCGTTTTAGAAAATCTCTAGTGAAACTTATAATTATAACAATAAAATCCATAAACATTCATAAATGAATCAATTTGAACGCTCAGTTAAATTCTTCTTTGATAATCGTTCTTGCATTTACTCTAATCATTCATTTTGTAAAATCGACATTTGAAGAATTGTACATGTGTTTGAAAATTATTACATGGATAAAATTTCAAAGGTAATCATAATGAAGAGTCCTAAATCGATTGGCTTATAAAACTTCTAGAGTTTGATTAACTCAAATTATAAGTTTCACACAATATTGGTCACACAAAATCAAAATCCAGAAGAGGGGGTAAATAGATACAATTATTAGTTTGATATTTTAATCGATTTAGATGTATAAATTGATATTTTTTTGAAAATACATTACTGAAAACCGAATAAAAGTATCATGAACATTCACTACCAAAAAATAGAATCCAAGCCTAAATTTGAACTCATAATTAATATTTTAAAAACATTTTCCAATTTTAAAATTTCCATAGAAGTATACCCAAGGGAAATAATAATCTTACCTGCCAATTGTAAGAATTTTTATCCAATCCTGGTAATCCTGCCAGCCTGACACATGTGAATTATGAAAAATGAATAATGAAAAAGAAAAAGAAAGATAGAATAAGAATAACTCGAATCTTCAATGATTGGGCTGAAAGAGAGGGTAAAAAATAATAATAATAATAAAATTAAATTAAAATATATATCTACGTTTTTGAAAAATGAGAAAGCTGCCTATTTTGTTATCCCAAAAATGGATGATTCCACTTCCCTCTATACCCATCCAAAGACTCTGGATCTGTGGTGGAAGAAGCAAAAAGAAGAGTGGAATTGGTAAGTTTTGATCCAAAATAAATATGTGGAGGCCAAGGAAAGTTTGTTCACTTTCCCACCTTCTCCATCAGCCATCAGCCTCCAAAAACCGTGACCAAATAAAAGTCACTCTCCCTCTCCTCGGCCTCTTTCGAGAAATTATTCAATGAAGCCGATATATTGTAGCTGAGTTTTTCTTTATTTCTATGACCAAATAAACTCTCTCTTCCTTTTCTCTCATTCTTCTGAGAAATTATTCGATGAAACCGACATACTAACAGTTTTTAAACTGTTGGATGTATGAAAAAGAAACGATACAAGTATCTCAAATTTGTGTCGAGTGGTTCTCAAGAGTGGAATTCACCTCCAACGGTTATTTTGGAGCAATAATGTTGTGGTGGGTTGTGGCGGTTTGATTGATTTATTTTTTTCTCTCTCTTCTTTTTGTAATATCTCTTTTCTCTCTCCCCAATACAAAAGCACTTCTCACAAGTCACCAAAGTTGGTCTCTCTCAGTCTCTCTTTCTCTGTTTGCTTAAGTTTCCTTACCAGTTTTTGCATGTCTCTTCTTTCTCTCTCTTCATGGGCTTAAGTGCTTCTCTTCTTTTTCATAATGGTAACATTCCACCAAATTGATTAGCATATCCAAGGAACTTCACTTCTACTTATAACTTCCTCTCGTGTCTTCTATAATCTTCAAAATTTCTTGCAATTTTCTCAACAACCAAACACAATCCTTTCTCAAGAAACCCCCATCACTTTCCCTTCTTCTCACAGAAAAAAAAACAAAAAAAAAAAACAAAAAAAAACAAAAAATGGTGAAAGCTTTCTGTTCTTCCTTGAAAGACCTACAAGTAAAAGGTTGTTGAAAGAAATGAGAAACCCACTAAGATTTTTGAGCATTTATGGTTCTGTTTGGGGAAATGGAAAAACAGTAGCGGACTTCATGGAGCATAATGAGTTTCTGGCTGAGGAAATGATAAAGATGAACTAACTTTCTCCAGGTAAGATTTACAGATCAAAAGTGCACTACAAAAAGTAATGGAAGAATCTGAAATTTGCGTTTAGGATTTGATTTTGAGTTTTTGAGTTTTGAGTTTTGAGTTTTGAAATGATAATGTCAATGTATGGAATGATATGCAAACTTTTTCTTTCCACTTTCCTTCCATAATGAGCAATAGTTTTGCTATGAGTGGCTTTGAAGTAAATCTCTTTCTTCTTTTCCACTAATCATGAATATCATTTACCAATTATCAAGAAAAATCCACTTTGGTCAGGAAAAAATGACATCCTAACATAATCCTCTCTCTCTCTCTTACACAGCTGTTTTTGGTTTTCCTTCTTTGATTTGTTTCTTTTCATCCAAATCAGGCACTGATTTTGTGCAAAATATTTCAAACTTTTGAAAAGGTTGATGATTTTGGAGTATTTGTTTTTCCTTTCCTCTGATTTTAGATGTTTGGATTGTAGTGCAAGCAATCCGCTGCCAAGAATGGAGCTATCCGTCGATTAGATCATACATATACTGAGGATTCCTAACCTCCTTGAGATGGCATTTTAGTCTCATTCTAATGGATAAGTGTTCTGTTTATCCTCATTCCCTGTTGATGTTTCTATTCATTTTGAGTCTATTTGTTCCAAGCCTGCCTCTACCGACCGAAACTCGAGCATTGCTTCGTTTCAAAGAGAATCTCAAAGACCCGACGGGTTTTCTTCATTCTTGGATTGATTCTGAATCTCCTTGTGGATTCTCTGGGATTACTTGTGATCGAGTTTCCGGGAAGGTCGTAGAAATTTCCTTGGAAAACAAGTCACTTTCTGGTGAGATTTCTCCCTCCATTTCTATTCTGCAAAGTCTCACGACACTTTCATTGGCTTCAAACCACATTTCTGGGGAGCTTCCCTACCAACTGATCAACTGTAGCAATCTTAGAGTATTGAATCTCACTGATAATGAAATGGTTAAGAGGATTCCTGATCTTTCTCAGCTGAGAAAATTGGAGGTTCTAGATCTATCGATCAACTTCTTTTCTGGCCAGTTCCCAATCTGGGTTGGAAATTTAACTGGATTGGTTTCTCTAGGACTTGGTGAAAATGAGTTCGAGGCTGGTGAGATACCAGAATCTATTGGAAATTTGAAGAACTTAAGTTGGCTATATCTAGCAAATGCACAATTGAGAGGGGAAATACCAGAGTCTCTCTTTGAATTGAAGGCATTAGAGACATTGGATCTTTCAAGGAACAAGCTTTCTGGTAAACTCTCCAAGTCAATATCCAAGTTGCAAAATTTGAATAAACTTGAGCTTTTTGTTAACAAATTGACTGGAGAGATCCCACCAGAGATTTCAAACCTTGCCCTTCTGCAAGAAATTGATATTTCTGCAAATAATTTGTATGGTCAGTTGCCAGAAGAGGTTGGGAACCTGAGGAATTTGGTGGTTTTTCAGTTGTATGAAAACAATTTCTCTGGAAAGCTTCCGGAAGGATTTGGAAATATGCAAAACCTTATTGCATTCTCAATCTATAGGAACAATTTTTCTGGAGAATTTCCAGTAAACTTCGGCAGATTCGCTCCGCTCGACAGCATCGACATATCTGAGAACCAATTTTCAGGGAACTTCCCTAATTTCTTGTGTGAGAATAGGAAGTTGCAATTCTTACTTGCTCTGGGAAATAGATTTTCAGGTGAGCTGCCTCTTTCTTTAGCTGAGTGCAAATCACTGCAAAGATTCAGAATCAATAATAATCAAATGTCTGGCAGGATTCCAGATGGGGTATGGGCTCTTCCTAACGCAAAAATGATTGATTTTAGTGATAATGAATTCACTGGAATTATATCCCCAAACATTGGTTTATCTACCAGCTTGAGCCAGTTGGTTTTGCCAAACAATAAGTTTTCAGGTAACCTTCCATCAGAGCTTGGCAAGTTGACAAATTTAGAGAGGCTTTACTTGAGTAATAACGACTTCGATGGAGAAATACCTTCTGAAATTGGTTTCCTCAGACAACTTTCATCATTACACCTGGAAGTAAATTCTTTGAATGGGTCAATCCCATTAGAGATTGGTAATTGTGAAAGACTTGTCGACATAAATTTTGCTCAAAACTCTCTTAGTGGTAGCATTCCATCTTCATTTTCATCAATCAGCTCCTTAAACTCCCTGAACCTCTCAAGCAACAGACTTTCAGGCATAATCCCAGAATCCTTGGAGAAGATGAAACTAAGTTCGATCGATTTGTCGGGAAATCAGCTGTCCGGAAGAGTTCCATCCAGTCTTCTGGCAATGAGTGGAGACAAAGCATTTTTGGACAACAAAGAACTCTGTGTTGATGAAAACTACAGAGAGAAGATAAACACCAGCCTGGTTACTTGTACTGGAAAGCATAGTCAGAAAGGGGTGCTTAAAGATAAACTTGTATTTTTCAGTATCATAGTTTCCATCTTGGTTTGTGTATTGGCAGGGTTAGTGTTGGTAAGTTGTAATTACTTGAAGCTCAGTGAGACTGGCCTAGAGACCAATCAGGAAGGGGACCAACAAGGAGCTCCAAAATGGAAAATTGCATCATTCCATCAAATGGAAATTGATGCAGATGAAATATGCAGCTTTGAAGAAGACAATTTGATAGGAAGTGGAGGAACGGGAAAAGTTTATCGGTTGGATCTGAAGAAAAATGGTGGTACAGTGGCTGTTAAGCAGCTCTGGAAAGGAGATGCAATGAAGGTTTTGGCTGCAGAAATGGAGATTCTGGGAAAGATAAGGCATAGAAACATCTTGAAGCTCTATGCCTGCTTAATGAGAGAAGGATCTAGTTATCTAGTTTTTGAATATATGACCCATGGCAACCTGTGTGAAGCACTTCAGAGACCGATCAAAGGTGGACAGCCTGAATTGAACTGGTATCAGAGGTACAGGATTGCATTGGGAGCAGCAAGGGGAATTGCTTACTTGCACCATGATTGTTCACCACCTATAATTCATAGGGATATAAAATCAACAAACATACTTCTTGATGAAGATTACGAACCAAAAATTGCTGATTTTGGGGTTGCAAAAGTTGCTGATCAGTTTCAAAGTGTTTCTGAGCACAGCTCTCTTGCTGGCACTCATGGTTATATTGCTCCTGGTGAGTTTTATATCTTTCCAATTACCTCCCCATTTTTATTACCATTAGATTTTACTTGAAGCAACTGATCATTAAAATAACCTCTCTCTTGCAACACAAATTTATAGGCTAACATTCATACATTATTCATTTCATTCTGATCGACTTGGGATCTTTCTTCCTTTCTAAGGAGCAATCCAAAGCTCTATATATACAGATGTATAGTGTTTGTTGTTTAACATTATCAGATTTAAGTTGAAAACGAAAATAAGATGAGCTAATTCCTGTAACAACTTTCCTCTACAGAGCTAGCATATACTCCGAAAGTTTCGGAAAAAAGTGATGTGTACAGTTATGGTGTGGTGCTATTAGAATTGATTACTGGAAGGAGACCAATAGAAGATGAATATGGAGAAGGAAAAGATATAGTCTACTGGATCTCAACACACCTAGATGACCGTGATAATGTCCTCAAGCTTCTGGACATCAAAGTTGCATCTCAAGCTGTCCAAAATGACATGATTAAGGTCCTGAAGATTGCTGTACTTTGCACAACAAAGCTTCCATCACTTCGCCCTTCAATGAGAGAGGTAGTGAAGATGCTATCAGACGCTGATCCCTACTCTTCTTCAATGTCCCTGAACAACAGTTCAAATAAAAACGTTAAGGATTTTGTTTAGTTCTTCAATGAGAATGTAAGTCTTCGCCGTAATGATCAAAAGTACTCGAGACTTTTAAGGTTGCCATCAGAATCTTTGCCCATCTCACATAAGAGCAATAGCATGTACCCAATTAGCAAGCTCTGGAGATCTCTCAGGAATTCAGACCTTAGCATAAAACTAAGGATACTATATTTGTAGAGCTCATCAAATGAAGTGTGTATAAGAGAATTTTCTTTTCTGAAGACTGCTAAAGTCGTCTTCCCATCTTAAATACAAATTTCTGTTATATGTAACTACATGTTGCTGTCAAGAACACGGTCCTCCAACTTTTAAGTTGGAAGTGTCACACCAGAAAATTTTCAAGTCTCAAATTTACCGATCAAGAGTGTAAGAGAAATTTAGAGTATCCTCGATGAGACCATTCCGAACGTAATGACAAAACATGGAAGAGATCATGCTGCATATGAGAAGCAGTATCGGATATTGCTTTTCAACAATCCATCCACCAACCACCTCTCTGCCACACCAATGTGAATTATGAATATCTACAGGCATGTTTAAAACAAATTTGATATATGTTTCAATCCTTACAAACAGCATATTGCTTTGTTTGTTATACACTTCAAGAAACGTGTGTTAGACCCTACACACCATTCCTTTCTCCACGAGGAGCACTTGCTGTCCTGCAAAGAAAAGAAGAGACAGAAGCACATGGGCAAGAGATTGGAGGATGAGAGGAGACAAAATGAAAATTTTTTGCCTACAAAACCTACTCCAAAATCTCTCATCCCTCTAAAAATCCTACTATTCCTATCCAGCCGCACCCCCACGAAATTGCAAAATAACATGTCATTACCACTCTTCCCTTCTCATCAAAGGGAGAGTGCGTAGAATCTCCTCATTCCAAGAGCGACAGTGCCTATTTATTTGTGCACCCACCCCACCCCAAACAAACTAAAGCATCAACTCCAAAGAGAGTGAGCCCACCCCAAACAAACTAAAGCATCAATTCCAAAGAGAGTGAGCAAACTGATAGTTCCATAAGAGATGGTCCAGATCCTCCTCATGATCAGCTCATGACATCTGCAAAAAAGGACACCGTTGCGACCATAATACAAAGATAAAATATCACTAGGTATGATCTTGGGTGTTCACACTCCCTTGCAAGATTTGTCAAGCGAAGGGCTTTACTTTCTTAGGAATTTTAAGTCTTCCATATGGAGGGAAAAACTAAGGCATCCTAGATAGAAGAGGGGGAACAAAACAAATGGAAGTTCAAACAGCAGGAGAGTCCCTTAGAAGAGGGTTCCAGAACACATTCCTCCTCCCATAAAAGTCCTATAACTTGAAACCAATGAAAAATCACCTTTTCTTTTACTGAAACGGATACTGAAAACATTTTTTTTTTTTTTTAATGAAAAGAACTTTCGTTGATAACAGATGAAAGAATGAAAAAGTACTTATTGGATGCCAATATTAAGAATGGTGTAGAAAATACCATCAATATCTTCCTATTGGATTCTAAAAATATTTAGAAACACAAATTATTGATAGCACCCACCACCAAGTAAGAATGACTTTCTTTTTAAAACAGCTTCAATTGTGTTAAAACTATTGTTTTCGTCCCTGAAATATTATGCATTCCTTATTTTGTTCCCCAAAATTCTCAACCCATACCATATTCATCCTAATTAATACAAAAATTGTTTCAACTTGCCTGAAATAGTAGGAGCGTCAAGAAAATTACAGAGAAAAGGGTTATTTTTCCCCCTCATTTGGTTTGTTCTTGAAGTCATGATTTTAATACAAAAGGGATGCTACAGTCTATCAAGACGCTACATTAAGTTAGTATTGTGTACGACAAGACATCTAAAGGTAAAAAGGTTTCTCAAACCATTTTTTCAATGTAATTCAATCAAACCTATTACATTATTATTAAGAACTGATAATCTCAATTCATATAAAGATTGCAAATCAACAGTTCACGTGAAGTAATCAATCACCTGATGACATTTGCTTCAATGATCATTTTCTCCATTACAGTCATACCAGTTTTCATTTAATGCTTACCATATAAATTATCGAACAATATAAAATATAAAAAAATAAAATCCTATGCTTACCATACAAATTACATAAGAAAATGAAGTAGAAAACCTTAAGAATGCATCACTCTTTCTTGGGATTTCAATTCATTCAATCATTCTATATTGCTAGTAAGAAGAAAATAAATGCAGGACAGTTTTCTCATCTCAAGCCACCCCGTAACTACATAATGATATTTTCACATGTTTATTGCTTCTGTACAGAGCCATAGTAAAAATGTAAAATAATAGATAGGGGCCACCTTCCCTACCCACCCAAAGAAAGAATAAATGATAAACAACAAAATTTCCATTTTACGAGAATATAATCTCACATACTTAAAAGGGACCTAACCATGCTGCACAGTTATCTATGCTGCCAGAGATTCTATAGCAGCCTTCCGTTGCTCTAGAAGTCCTGTTAGCAGTTTATCTATTTGATCAAATACATCTGTCTTTGGCGCATTTCCATTCACCTGAAAGGAGGAAAAATATTTCTCCTGTATTATCATTATTTAAAAAAAAAAAAAGAAAAAAAAATCAAGAATACATGGGCGTAAGAAGATGGGGAAAAAAACACAAAAGGGGAGACCACTAAAAGGGCCTCGAGTATTATGATGAACTGATGCAGAACAATCAAGCCAAATGAGATGATTTCAAAGAGAGGAATGGTCAGAAAATGAAGTTCTGGGAGAACTATTCAATTGGTCAAGGCATACTTGTCTCCTTTTTCCTCCTGTCTTTGCTGTAGTCAATTAGATAATTGAATCTATTTGGGGTGTTTGGGCCACAACCTGCCTTGGGTTTGGTGGGCTAGTATAGCCCACCCAATGTTTGGTTCACCCATTATAATAGTTGAAGTTCCCAATTATTATAATTCACACTTAGCTACAATAAAACTATTTGAAAACCCTCAACGTCTACTGTGTTCACTATTTTGTTACCATTCTCTCTCCTCATTTATAACCTAAACTAAAATAGTACATACCTCAAACATAGATTATAATAACCACTCAGTTCCCCCAATCAGCCGATTTGTGTGTGCTAAAATTCTAAAGTCAATGGCATAGATTTTGAGAATGATTTAGATTGATGAAATAGTCTAAAGGAACTGCAATGAGTGAAAATTCATCAAATTCATGGTGTCTTCAGCTATTCAGATTCTTAAGTAAAATCAATGCATTTACCAGAGACTTCTTTCAAAAAGTAAGAGTGAACAACAGGCTGCATACAAAGCTACATTCTTTTTCCCCCCTTTCCTTTTTCTGTCCGCCCCAGTGAGGGGTATGGTGGTTGATGGCCGCTAGATTACATACCTTAACTGTCACATCTTGATACATGGAAAGGACATCCTCCAGATTCTGGTGATGAGTTTGCAATCTTAACCTCACCTGAATAAACCCAATTGCAGGGAACATGGTCAATACTTCATCCACATAAGTGCTCAGAAACAGGCACAAACAGAATATGAAGATTAAGAAGCTTGCCCACAAACAATCTAAACAAACCCTTATGAAATTTATACACCACCATAAAGAATGATTCAAAATGACAGACCAAATTAGATATAGTATTATAGAAAATACCTTTTCTTCAGTGTCATCAAAGCGCTGTGTAAGTCTAGCAGCAACCTCTTCAGTGTCAGGAGGAGAATACTTTAAGTGATATATCCTACCAGTAACGGGATCCAGTCTTCTTCCAACAACTCTCTCAACAAGAATTTCTTCAGGGACCTACAATAACAAGTGGAGGTTATTGTAAATTAGTAAGTTCTGGTCTTGAAGCTCTGATTAGATGTTTGTTTGTTAAGACTGGACAATAATAAATGTCAAACTCACTACAAATCACTGAAGGTAGTCACATTTTCTAAAAGCTCTGCTAATTTATTAGACAACATTATAAATAAATAAATATAAAAAAGATATCCCACAAATCAAGATCATATATGCATATGCAATCCAATTATCCAAATCCAATTATCCAAATCAACCTGTCAACATTAAATTTCTTTTTTCCTTTTTTAGAACAACCAGTACTGATCAATCCCCTGACTTGGCAATTCAACGTAAATGTGGAAATTGAAATTTCAATCAGCATCAATAAACAACTCTCACTTCAAGAAGAATGAAAAGATCAGGCTTAAAGCCAAGTTCCTTAAGAGCAATTGCTTGAGAATAACTCCTAGGATAACCATCCAAGAGCCAACCATTCTCCTGAGAATCAGGTTGCAACAGCCGCTCCTTTACCATCTACAAGATACCGATAGACATGTTACAGACGAGAGTTACCACGTACCAAAATAACAGTATAGACTTTCCTACCAGCACGACTATATCATTAGGGACTAGTTGTCCTTTCTCCATGTACTCTTTTGCTAGCTTCCCATTTTTGCTGCCACTATTGACTTCTGCCCTAAGTAAATCTCCAGCAGCGATGTGCACCAAACCATACTGCACATACGATAATGACTTGATTCAATATGCTATTCTCTATAGGCAATAGAAAATGAGAAATTTATAGCGAGCATTAACAAAGACTGGATTATTAAGAAAATGGCAATAACAAAAATTGAAGTATGAGCAGAGAAAGGGGATAGGGTCAGTCAAAACATATAAGACTTCAGTGGAGATATAGGCATAAAAAATGGAAATAATATTACCCTACTAATTTGGAAACTAAGAAACAGCCACAATGATGCTCAATAATGATTAATGAACTATGATCTTTATCCTTTTTTAATAGTAAAAAATTTAAAATGAAAATAGCCCAAGAATCTACTTTCAGGATCAACCATCTTGAGTTCAAACACCACGCCCTCCTTTTCTTCTTAGAAAATTAACATAAAACCAAAAACTTGTTTGGAATTGTATACGCCTCTGGTCTTATAGTCAACTTGAGCACGATAAAAATTTCAAAATGGAAGAATGCTCCTATCTCCAGAGGGGAAGGCTTAACAAGAGGGGACGGCTAACACAAGTGAGTTATGTGTGAGGTAACACCCCAACTTGTCTATCTTTAGAATCAGTTACCTGATGAGTTTTTTTTTCTAGAAAATGGAAACATAATATCTATCTATCTATCTATCTATCTATATATATATATATATATATACACAGAATAGCAAAAAAAGAACAGGGTGTCTCATATGGAATATGCACTTAAAGCTGTGACGCCTCCCACCATGAAGGTTTACGAGAGGAAGAATGGAAAAAGAGGAAGGATGGACACTAAAACAAAGAGTGGGAACCGGTAGGAGGAGACCACGATGGAAATGGGAGAAGCAAACCATTAGAGGGTGGCTGTGCAATATGAAAATTGTACAGAAGAAGGGGACCAGGGTTTTGGGGTATATGTAGGGTTTTTGGGAAGAGGGAGAGGTAGGAATATCTTCGGAGTGAGCTCTTGGGAGAGACAGCCTCTCGAATTGCCGATTATCATTTCTTTTATGCTTTATGTTATCTTTGCTATCTTCATCTTGTATTTTCCTTGTTAGGAACTCTTGATGATTGTCACTGTGTTTGCTGGTTAATATCATAACTCAGGGGGGAGATCGCACACCCTAATTCTTGGAGTTGGGTGTCTGGTTGGCATGCGTTTGTGTTGTTTCTTGTGCAGGGGAATCGGATTCCTGTTCATGTGTTTCTTAAAATAAACAGCTCCGAGTCTGTTATCAGAAGACAATCGTAAGCCTGGTACTTTAAGGTGCATACTATATTAAATTAGAAATAAATTTCTTACATTTTGACATTCATAAAATCTTTCCTTTTATTACACTTGGAATAGACTAGGCTTCTTCTATGAAAGCAAGTAAAAGTCTCAAGTTTTTTCTTTCTTTTTTTTAAAGAGAAGAAACATTTCATTGAAAAAATGAAATATGGGGAGACCCCAAGCACCAGAAGTCTAAAAAATTTTCATCTTTCGTGATTAAAAACAGAGATAAAGTACCTCTCCAATCACACGACGGAGAGAAATGTTTATGATAAACTTCAACAAATTATTCTTTTCCCACCAACCAAGGAGAAAAAAAAAACGTGAAAGTACGTCCTATGGGGGAAGATCATGAAGGTCTCAGAAGGAAATTATACAAATAAACGGAGTTTAAAATATATGTAGTCGATAGTTTCCAAATTTAGATTTCTCCCTGTTCACAAACAATAGTGACCAAAATTCTCTCCTGGAGAAATTGATTTATGTAACTAACAAAATTTCAGATTGGTAAGGGCCAAGAGAAAAGATGTGTTTGGCGTAGGCTCGATCATTAATGAAATTGCTTACTTTCTGAGTAATAAGTTCGCATTGTGTGCCTTTACCGGAAGCAGGAGCACCAGATATCATGATTCTAAGAGGCTCTGGTGTTGCATGAGCCGTGACCTGCCAACATACACAACCAAGTTCAATCAACAAAATAACAAACCACACAGTTTTCCAAAACGTAGTCGGGATCAAAAGGAGTGAACTCCCCATAATCAAATCGGCACATTGTAAATACTGCAACCAAAACGTGTTTAATAGTAAACTAAATTCGGACCGAACGTTCTTCCATTCCCTATAAACTAGCAACTCCAGTTTTCCTTCTATTTATCCCGGAATTCGTCAAAAAATAAAAAGACAAAATACGCATCCTGTTCTCGTCCAAATCGACTAAATTCCATCACTAACATCAAGAACATTCACTGCATGCGAAATCAAGCGCCAAACGGCTCCAGTTGAGATAAACAAAAAGAAATGCGATCGATCATACAGTTAATACGGGAGAAAACGTAGCCTTCAGTGACGGAGAAACGTCGGAACACGGAAGACTTAGGGCTCGACAGTGACGAGTAAACGAGATTGAATTATTCAAAACGTAAGGGAAATGAACTGGTTGCGGTTGCCTATACGAAGAAACTGGATTCGCGTATGCAACCGCTGTGAAACTGGAATGGAGCGCCATGGTTTAGCTTCTTCCGCCGCTGTCGTCGGAAACTCCGGCAATCAGAGCGGCAGCAGCAGCAGCTTCACTCCGCAGTGCCGCGCCCTCGATCTCGATGCTATTATCGAAGCGAAACGGCCGCCACTAGCCCTTGACTCGTTTTCGTCCACAAGTTTAATGCTTACGCTTTCTAAAGTTGGAAGTTTAATTCGTTCATTTATTTAATAGACTTTTATCTGTCGTTCTTATGTTCTGATTCTAACGTTTAATACTTTAAATACTTATAAAATTTTAATATTTATACTCAAATGTTCTGGATTTAAAAATATGGATGTCAAGGTATTGACGTGACCTCTATCTTTAAATGTGGATTGTTAATGATCGATGAATTCAAAATTTAATGGTTGTGTTGTGGAAACTATCTTTGAAAGCAAATTCGGATTGTTGTCGGTTACTCCCTGAGTGGTCTTCTATTTATATCCTCTACCCATTCCTTAATGCTCTGTATGTGAAACGAGTAAAAATAGTTACTTTCATGTGTTTTTGTGGGCTTTGGATCTAAGTGCATGTGGGTCATTCCCAAGAATTTCAATCTCCCACCCCATAATTATTGTACTTAAAAGATATAGAGAGAATGCTCATATTGAGTTTAGTTAAGTAAATAGTTCAAATAGTATATGAGTGCGTTAGTAAAAGTGGTTATGTGATTCGATCCCTTCTATGTGATTGTATAGACACAACATTGAAATATTTTTTCAAAATGTTCTCAAAATTTCAATTATTTTAATTTCATAGTCTAAAAACGTATTTAATAGAGAAATATGTCTGACTTCTTCAAATCCATTTGTCTGAATGAATCCAAAAACACAAAATAATATTAAAATGGTATACCGTATATGCTTTAAAAATATTTAGACTAAATTTGTACAAAATAAAACAAGTCTCACTCCACCCCCCTCTTTTTAAATGAACGATTTTACGGTTAATATTCGATAAAACAAAACAAGTCTCACGATATAGATACTAAAAAATTATTTTAATGTTCAAAATGTATGGATATAGTAGACATAAAATATAAGATTTGTTGAAATGAGTATAGCTCAACTGATATCAAGTATATATTATTAACCTTGAAATTAAAGGTTCGATCCCATCTACATATGTTACAAAAAAAAAGAAAAAAAAAAGATTTAAGGTCTACTAAACACATGTTATAGTGGAAAACATGATAGACGCAAATTTGGACTTTTTTTCACGTTAAATTGAAAGTTCAAGACTCATTAAGCATGCTTTAAGTTAAAACCCAATTAGACACAAAATTCAAATTGTTTAGAGTTTTTTTAAATTTAAGAGGTAGGAGGCATTTTACACCAAACTAAATTTGTGAGTTAACGAGATTAAAAGTAAAACTATCGCACTAAGAAAAAATCTATAAATTCATCTAGACGAATTTAACTTAACTGTAATTGTGATGCACTCCATCATCACAAGTTTGATCTCCCATAAGTTACTATATTAATATATATATATACATATATATATGCCTCTAAATCTTAAGAATCGTATCAATAAAAAAATGATCTAGCAACATATTGACTTGAACTAAGTATATCAAATTATACACTTATCTAGGGTTCGTTTGAAAAACACTCAATGAGACTTATAATAATATCAATTAAGCTCATAGTTTATCATAAGTGAATTAGTGTTGACTTTTTTCATTGTGTGTAGACCTTTGTAAATGTCGTATTAATAAAATGGACGATTTAAATTGACAAACATTTTTTTATAAGAAAATATAACAAAAATTTAAGTTTATACGATTATGAATGTTAGAGGTCAAATTGAGAAAATTAGAAGTCTTTGTTGATCTAAACAAAATGTAATAAAAACCATTGTGAATTACTCTAATGGTAAATAAGGAAACATATATCGAATAAAGTAATGAAAAGGTCACGAGTTGAATAAAAAAAATGAGTAATTTATCTTTAAATTCAAATTATCATATAAAACTAACTATAATAAACAATTTAATGATAAAGTTAATATTAATTAAAATATATTCCCATTAGTTATTTAAATTAATTATTTAAAAAAAAGTAACGGAAAAATTTACAGTGAGAAATCCGATCTCTGTGAATTTTTCTTAAATGAATTTTCGTCTCGTCCTATTCTAAATTTGACTCCACATGTTGCTATTTATATGTGACAAATCATGGTTTAATTTTAAAAAACAAAAAATAAAAGGATTACGAGATTTTCAAATATTTTGATTAGAAAATAAAAAAAGCGAGGGATGGAATATTCGAATATAAACATCGGCATTTGGCGGCAAGGATCGAGATACGCGCAGACCGACTATTCCATCTACTGGGAAATGAAAAAGAGAAGCCATCCCAGACTCCGTCTTTACCAATTCTCATTCTCTTGATCAAAGATGGCTAGGGCACCGATGACCACCGCCGGAGCATTAACGTCCTCCTCCCCTTCACTCACCACCACCGTCATCTTGGCCAACGGATCCTCTTCCTCTCAGCCCCCTGAAACCCTAGTTCTCCGTCTCAATCGGAAGAAGAAGAAGGTCTCATGGAAGGAAGGGACCGTCGACAACGAGTTCATGCAGAAAAAGAGCTCGAAGAAGTGCTGTATATTCCACAAGCAGAAACCCTTTGACGAGGACGGCAGCGATCAGGAGGATGATGATAATCACCATCATGGGAATGGAAACCCTTGTTGCTCTAGGGGAAACGGCGGGGATGGTTCCAGTAGAGTCAGTTCATAGTCCGGATTCAGATGTAAAGCTGATGTTTGGAAAGGTTACTGGATTCGCGTGTGTGTGTTTCTTTTTTCTTAGAATCGGGTTGAGTGTCAGATTATCTAATTATACTTTGTTTTTTGTGTCGAAGTAATTGACAACATTTGCTGCTCGACGAACGATATGTTACAACTGATCGAAGGGGTTTTCCTTACAATTCGAATTGTTATAGGTGGATGTATATTGGCCACCGTTTTACCAATTGAAAGTTTGTGTTGCCTTTCTTGATTTCGATCGTATGGATAATCGTTTGTTGATCTGTTGACATGAATTGCCTTTTTCTGCAACTTATCTGGTTAGACAAATCGGCTTAGAAGACCGATCATTTTGTCTGTTATCATTTTGATTCGTGTAGTTTGGATTTCGATGTAATATCCTTAGAAGATCGATCCTTTTGACAGATATGGTTCTTGCTAAATGTCTCCCCTGCCAATTGCCAGTTTTTCCATGCCCGATAATGAGCTTGAGGTATATCACGCAGAATGGCTTAAGCCTGTGCAGTTGTGTAATATCTGTTTGCCTTTCTTGATTTCGATCGTCTGGATAGTTGTTTGCATATGTAATTATTGATTTGTTGACATGAATTGCCTTTTTCTGCAACTTATCTGGCTAGATAAATCGACTTAGAAGATCGATCCTTTTGTCTGTTATCATTTTGATTCATGTAGTTTGGATTTTTTATTGGATTTCGATGTAATATCCTTCGAAGATCAATCCTTTTGACAGATATGGTTCTTGCTGAATGTGTCCCCTGTCAATTGCCAATTTTTCCATGCCTAATAGTGAGCTTGAGGTATAGAAGTAGAATCCATTTGGTATGTAACGTGTCTTGGATAGTTTTGAAATGTATAACGTGCAGAATGGCTTAGGCCTGTGCAGTTGTGTAACATCTGTTTGAATTACCATTGTCGTTTTCTTTTTATTATGCTTTTCTTCTCTTCTTCTACAATTCCCTCAGAGTAGGTTTTCATTAATTTCTGATATCGTTTGCTCTATGATAGGATACTCTGCCGTTCGTTTCTTTATTAACCAAGGATTTATTATTATGGTTATTATCTGGCTGCTGGATAGTTTCCAAACTTTACCTATTGGACTGAATGCATATGCTTTTTGGGGTGAAATTGAAAACATAGTGTATCCCTCTTTCACAAACTTTACTGGCCCATCCTCTTATTCTGGTTTGTTTTTCTGATGTCCATTTAACTGTATATTCTCAACTTTAAAAACCTAGAAAGGTGGGGAACAGGATAAATCAGATCTCATTACAAGTAGAATATATCAATGAAAATGTTATCGCACACGACTGTAGTAGAAAAAAACCCCAACATCTAACTTTCTAATTAAACTTCATGTGCTTGAAAATTAGTTGTCTCAGTTACTCTCATACAGAATGATCCCAGTACAAGGAAATAAACCCTAATTCAACAGAGGATGTAGTCTCAGTCTTCAATATATTAATAGTCACCTCAGTGCTAAGTGCTAATTAAATCATTATTTGCTTTGTTCTTTGGTGCATATTCCTCCAGATTGAATTGAAGCTCAATTGGAGGGTACGTGATAATATTTCCCTTTACACATGCATTTGTAGACAGTTGGACAAGACTCTGCAACAGAGCATTTGAAGCTCACCATCACCCTTTTGCACGGAAAACATGGTCCACATGCATGGGAACAGTCTGGGAGGCTGGATCCTGTAGGGTATAACTCCATACCAAGTACTTCCTCAGTTTTTTCCTGCACAGGCACACATGACAAAGAAAGTGAATGAAGTTTTTGTTTGTTTGTTTTTTCCCCTTCCAGTAAAGTTCTTTAAAAAGTTTTCTTTTCTGTTAGCATGTTGCCATGGTTTGTCTTGTTCAACAAGGAGCATCTATTATTCATATTTTTCCTATTCTTGTCCCCATTAGGCGAGCTTTTGTTATTTTCTCGCATAATGTTTAAAACTATGTGGAGAAATGTGAGCTTAAAAACACACAATACCTGCTCGTGCCTTGAATTGTCAACTGCTCTGTGAGTATCTTCTGCATTAAAGCTCACTGAAACATCACACACTCAAAAGGCTCAGATGCCATGGCTATCTATATCAGAGTAAAATGTTGATGTATGCGTTATGGGGATATGAATGCATTTTCCCAGTCACTAGAATAGCAAGTTGACAATATAAACTGCATAGATGATGATTTTTCTTACTGTGATCCCAGCGAGTTGTTGCATCAAGGCTTCTGCCATTCATTAGTATGATGAAGAAAATCCCGAAAAGTATAGATGTGTGAGCCACGAGTGGGAAACTTTTCATCTTTGTTTGATAATGCAAGAGCCAAAAAGATATAAGGAGTGGTAGAAGCAAAAGGAGGAGAAAATAGATTGCAAAGTTTGTTGGAAATGTTGGTGACAGATGATTTAGTATGTAGTGGGCATTTTATACAGTGTAAACTAAAAAAGGTTAGTTTTTAATGTAGGAAGATGTACGTCTGTTGCACTTCACATGATCCACGGCCATGTTTTGAAGATTCACATGTTTTGGCAAGTAAACTCAACATCTTCAGAAACTTTAAATGAACTGTGGCACTCGATCTTATATGTACGAAGGCACATATTTTTTACTCTTATAGATCAAATTTTGAATTGCTGCATTTTGGATAAATATGAAGTCGAGACATTTTGAGATTTAAGGGCACTGTCCCTTGTCACGAGACGACTAGTGGATTTTACTTTTACATTTTCCTCTTCATGTATCGCACTAGTAGCTAGATTCATTTATAGTCATTGTGCTTTCAGGTGTTGATAAATATTGCTTTCCATACAGGTGGACGAAGGTTGAAACTCATTTTCAGTTTATTAATCAGCGGTCATTTTCTAGGTGGCTATTGCCGACAACATAAGATGGGGAAATTCTGTATCCGTTTATTTAATTGACTGTTTATTTTTGAGACGTGCATTTATTGGGATTTTTTTCTAAATAAAATAAAATAAAATATTAGGACCTGTCTTGATAGGTTCTTCAGATCTCTCTTTCTCCTCTAAGAAACCATGCTATGTAAAAGGTTCTATTGAATCAAAACGAAAACGAAGTAACTTATCCTATCTTCATTCCTTCCGGTCAATATGTCACAAGAGCTCTCAGCACAACTATCCAAAATCTTGGGTTTGCTTGTCAATGGTTAAATTCCAAACACTTAGGGGTGTTAGAGTTGTGAATTTTAGAGAGTTGCGAATGCTAGAGGTTGTGAACTCATGGGTCCACATTGTAAGGAATTAATAAAGCATAAAATTGATGTTTTTTTAGTTGTGGGTTACGAACTCCTTGGAGTGGAATTCACAACTCAAGTCTTTCCAGTTCTTTGGGTCAAATATTCTTCTACAAGTCACTCAACAATCCTCCCACAAGCGAAATTCTAGGTGTAGTGAATTTTAAACAATGTTAGAGCTATGTTAGGATTCTTTTGTGTTCCTTAGAATTTTAATTAAAACAGAAACTATAGGATAAATCCCCTTTGTTTTCATTCTCTTGTTTTTTGATAGATTTTTGATAGAGTTGATAGGTCTTGGTTGTGGGTTTACAGAAGAAAAGGGGCATTTCTGTTTCTGGATTACCAACCAAATGCACTCATCCATTCGGAATAATACCATAAAAGGGAAAGGTAAAAGCTCTGAATAGTGGGTGCCTCTTGAGCTAGATTTGTGTGTCCAATTTCAACCAAGGAAGGTAGAAAAGATTATAGTCCCAAGTGAATGGGAAATGACTATATTATTTGTTGTAATGTGTTGTGCAGGGGCTTTTAGTTGCTACACGACACAAGGAACTCACGTGGAGGAAGGGAGCAGAAAGGCAGAGGGCTATTGAAATTGAAGAATCCCTCTGCCCTCAACGTGAAGCTGAAGCCCTTTGCATTGAATGAACTTCTGCTGCATGTGTCAGTTTCTGATACAGCAAGACTTCCTTTAAAAGGTTAGGACTATACTCTCAATTAAACTTCTGGCTTAATTTCTTGTTTGTTGCTCCCGTCCTTTAGAAAGCTGAGTTGTTTTCAAATTTGTCCGTTTCTACTGTGTTGTAGAAGGTATCATGCCATCTGCCTAGGTTCTTTTGAGTTAAATTCACAATGATTTTTTGGATTTGTTGCAATATAAAGATTGAAATTTGAACTTTCAATTTCTATAAATGGTTATACAGGTACCGTAGCAACTAAATGTAAGAAAGTCAAACAACTATTTCGATAGGATAGTTGAGGTGATTCGGACACTTATGGATATAAAAGGACAAAGAAAAAAATTTGTTAGGGGTGTTTGATGTGCGATAAAAGCAAATAGTTGAGTTGGTAATTATTATCCGGAGCATTAAATTATCTAAAGAGTTATATTGTCTGTGTTTGGTGTGCAGAGTTGAGTTAAGTTGGTAATTATTGTCTGTGTTTGGATGCTAAGTTAAGTTGAGTTGAGTTGGGGTATTTGGTGCTGTTTTTGAATGGAATTGATTTTGTTTTTTTGTTTTTTTGTTTTTTTTTTTTTTTTGCTATTTTTGATTTTATTTTTCAACTATACACATATTTTCTAACTTTTCTAAGATAAAAACAAAAAAACTTCCAATTCTTTTCATTCTCAAAACATAACAAATTCTCTACAAAGTATTCATATATAAAACACAAAATTTTGAATTCAATTTTTTAAACACTCAAATAGAGGTGACTATTCCATTCAAAAACCCAATTTAAACATTAATTACCGTAATTTTTTTTAAAAAAAAGTAAAAAGATTAGTGCCATCAAATAAAACTACTGACATTGTTTTAGATAGAAGAGATGACACTTAAATGTTAATCTTAAAAAAAAAAAAAATCTTACAATTTAAATCATAAAACTAATTATTAGATAGTCTTTTTTGACCAATTTGTGGAATATGGATTTACCTTTTTCTAAAATCGGTGAAATGATTTTAGAAATATTGATATCTATTTTTTCTACTATTATGTTGCATCACGGTACAATCTCTTTTTTTTTTTTCTTAAAAAAAAACTTGAGCCATAATTTTAAATTCCACTATTTCATTAGAATTATGTAATATTTTAAAACATCAAGCGATAGGTTGTTTAAAACATATCGTTGAATTTTTGTTTAGTGAAACAATAATAGGACGTGGTATGTAATATTTTTTAGATCTAAGAAAAAAATGAAATAGAAGAAGAATAATTAGATATAAAAGAACAACCATTAAAAGAAAAAAAGAGAGAGAAATGAGGAGTTGAGAAACAAAATGGAAAATTAAACTCGTACGAGCCAGACAGAAAGAAGAGAGAAAATGAGAAAGACGAACTAGACGACGAAAGAAGACAGAAGATGAGAGAAGGGGAGTAAATGTGAAGAGAGCATGAGAGAGAAACGACAAAGTAATTGAGGGAGTTGGGTGAGTAATGAAAATGCGTGGAAAACGGGTAAGAGTGAGAGTGATAAAATGGTGGGTAATTAAACCCTTCATTTTTATTTTATCAATGTTCGTCGAAGTTGGGCACAAGAAGGTGGTAGGTAGAGTATGTTGTCGAAGTTGTTTGTGCGAAGGTAGTCGTTGGAGTTAGTCGCTAGAGTTGTCGTTGGAGATGGTTGGTGTTGCTCGGAGTTCTTCGTCAAAGTTGGTCGTGCAAATGTGGAAGTCAAAGTTTTGTTTTGTTTTGTTTTTTTATTTATTACCAAGTTGGTTGTTGGGGTTGCCGAAGTGTCATCGGAGGTGGTTGCTGGAACTCGAAGTTGGTTGCCGAAGTGTCATCAGAGGTGGTTGTTGGAGCTCGAAGTTGGTTGCCGGAGTTGGCCACCTGAAGGTGGTCATCGGAGTATATCGTCGGAGTGTGGTAGCGATAATCACCAACGGAGAATGAGGAGGGAAAGAGAATTGGGGAGAGATGGGGTGGGTTGGTAAAATAATCAACTCCAACTCCACCAACATTTAAAGTTGGTTGTCAAATATTGAGTTGGTAAAAAATACCAACTCAACCCAATTTTCCTTGATTGTCAAACACCCCCTCGAACCTTTATTATATGTGTGCTCCCAAGTTGGCCCCCGGAATTTTTATGCTCAAATTTGATCATATCATTTGTATGTACTTGTTTATTGATCCTGGTTTGATAATTTCTTTTAGAAACTTCAGATTGGAGACAAGTAATATTAGTAAACTAATTAAAATAATATACAGACAGGAATAAAACAGAGTTTTTAAGGACACGACTTTATTTATTGTGTTCGTGATACTATCTATAATGCATAGAAATAGTTGTATCTCATCGTTCTAATATACCTTGCTTTTGTTAAAATTTATTTGAATCATAAACGTTTTTAAAAGCCAGTACATTAGTCTTAATAACGTGGAATTGGGCAGGTAAATTTATTATCATCGGACCACCATAAATTCATGTGTTTTTTATTGATAGAGTAAACATGCCTAAGACGGAAGCTAACAGAATCATAGAATCATTAAGCATTTTAATTACATTTAATTTGAGTCACAAGCATGTTAAAACACAAGTTACAAACTAAAGGGTTTTAAAAATTACAATCTTTGTAGAATTCCTCTTGTTTCTTGCAAATTTCCAGGTTAGACCACCAAGAGAATCTTCTCTACTATTCCCAACATTGAATTTGAGTGGTGGAACTTTGAATTGAGACGGAATTGGAAGAAGATTGAGGAGGGTTTAGGAGGAAAATAATTCTCTTCAGAGTTTTCTCTAAAATTATGATTTCCTCAACTGAATTCTGAAAGAGTGAAGCTTTTAATCACTTCATTCATATAAGCACTTAATCTTTCAGCAAATTGACATCAAATTGCATTAGCTAAGTGGTGCCACTTTTGATTCTGCAAGATTTTCTTCATTAATTACTCCGGATTCTTTCATTTCCATGTAAAGATCATTTCCTGAACGAGTACGTTCACCTACTCCTCCAAATACGGATACACCTCCATGAGTCGCTCTGCCTTGATCACCATGGACATATGCTACTCCCCCTTTACCTTCGCCTACCGTGAAAAGGAAAGTTCCCTCGAGCCATGCCACATTGCATGGGAGGAACTGATCCTTCACTTCCTTTTTGAGCTTTCGATTGACGGCCATCCGTCCGGCTCCATCCGAGTTGGCGGTAAGATATATGCTGGTGATGGGTTGGTTTGGCCTGTCCCTGCGGGAACTCCGGCGGTGTTGAATTGTGGAAAAATCCACAAACAATTCTCAATCTTGGATAGTTTTACTAAAACTCACAAATTCAATTTCAAATTAATTAATTATGTTTAATTTAAAATTAAATTAAATTTCATAAAGTTGAATTTCCTTTTTAAACTTAAAATTAATTTTAATTTAATTAATTAAATAATAATTGAATATCAAATATTAAATTAATAAAACACCAAATTCAAACATGAATCCTATTCATATAATCAATATTTAAATCATTATTTAAATATTTGAACTCTCCAAATACATTTAATTTCAATAAATTTAAACGCTAATTATATCGAATATAATTATCAAAACCCTAAAATTGAGTTTGAACATTTCAAATTCCAAAACCCTAAATTTTAAATTTAAATATTTCAAATTTCCTCCATTATTTTTAATCCAAGGTTTAATCTTTTACGAGCTAGTAGAAGAACCTTATGGACCGCTCCAACGATTTGAAATTAATTGGTTAAATCTTTAATTCGAATTAATCAATATTTGTTAACTACCGAGACATACCATTATAGCTTAATAGTTACATTCTCCTCATTGTAGATATATTTCTGTCTCCTTGATTTAATCATAATTAATAAGTCGATCATTCACAGATCTTTCATATATAGCTAGGTCAAAATTACCGTTTTACCCTTGTAAATACATTTCTTAAGTCTCCACTGATCCTCTATTGAACAATTGGTTTAAAGTCCAACTAATAAACCATGTCTCTCTCTATCATCTGCCCTTTTGTTTAAAACCCGAAATCATTACTTAAGAGAACAACCTATCTGCTAACCCTAAATTGGGTAAGAGTAAATTCCATCTTGCAGGACTATGTCCCCAGCTATCTATCCAGTTTTATCCCAAAATGGGAGACTTATTGAGCAATGTTGTTGAACTACTCTCGCATATGCAGATCAAGGATAATCCCGAATAAACAGGAGTTCATAGTTAGCTTAGGATTAAGATCGAGTTACCCTAGGTCATCGAATTGAAATAGTCAGTTTTAACAGTAAACGGTCATTATAAAGAAAAGTGACTATTTCGTGGTTCGGTTTTATGCAAACGTCTTTTGCATAGGATGCCCCACTCGCATGTCTCCACATGAACAATTTCGGGATCACATTATTTGTATTAGTATACAAAGTGGGCAACATCCATAGTGTCATATACTTATAGATCTTTTAGGCTATATATACTATAACTTGATTTTCTTTTATGTCTCTACATTTAAAGTATTCATACTATAGTCATGAGTTTGTTTATTGGATTTTATAACATAGTGCAATTTTAATAATACTTGTATAGAAAAATATAATATGTTTCATATATTACGAACTGCGAGTTTTAGGACATTCCTAACAATCTCCCACTTGGACAAAAACTCCAGTGGGTTACTGCTTCTTTAGCTACTTCATATGCAGCTACATATTTAGCTTCCATAGTGGAGTCATCAATACAACTTTGTTTGATGCTTCTCCACACTATATCCCATCCGTTTAGAGTGAATACCGATCCTGATGTAGATTTTCTAGAATCTACATCAGTCGGAAACTTAGAATCAGTGTATCTCGTAAGGATCAAATTCTTAAGACCATACACGAGCATATAGTCCTTCGTTCTCTGAAGATACTTAAGGATGTTATTAACTGTAGTCCAATGGCTATGTCCAGGATTGGACTGAAACCTGTTGACTATTCCGAATGCAAAGTATATGTCAAGACGTGTACATAACATAACGTACATCAAGCTCCCGACTGCATAATGAATTCTTTTCATTTCCTCAACCTTCTTAGGTATCTTAGGACACTGTTTCTTAGACAAATGAATTTCGTGTTTAAAAGGTAGCATACCCTTTTTTGGAATTTTGTATGTTATATATTGACAACATTTTGTCAATATAAGATGCTTGAGATAGCGCTAGCATTCTGTTCTTGCGATTCTGAACAATTTAGATTCCAAGAACATATTGTGCATCTCCCAAATATTTCATTTGAAATTGCAATGCTAGCCATTTCTTTACGTGAGCAAGGAATCCTGTCTCATTCCCAATGAGCAGGATATCATCAACATAAAGTACCAAGAAAGCTACAGTCTTGTTGACTATTTTCTTGTAAACACAAGGTTCGTCAATATTCTGTTCAAAACCATACGATTTGATCGCAATGCCAAATCCTATATTCCAGGATCGAGATGCTTGTTTTAATCCATAAATGGATCTGTTAAGCTTGCAAACTTTTTGCTCCTAACCATGTTCAATGAACCCTTCTGGTTGAGACATATAAATACTTTTGTCAAGATGACCATTAAAAAAGATTGTCTTAACATCCATTTGTCATATTTCATAATCATAGAAAGCAAAAATGGATAAAAGTATTCTAATAAATTTAATCATGACAGTAGGAGAGAAGGTTTCTTCATAATCTACCCCCCTCTTTGGGTAAAACCTTTTGCCATGAGTCTGGCTTTGTAGGTTTGCACCTTACCAATTTGATCTTGCTTTTTCTTGTAGATCTACTTGCAACCAATAGGTTTTACCCCATCTGGTTGATCTACAAGTTCCCAGGCAGAATTGAAGTATATCGACTCCATTTTTAGGTTTATGGCTTTTATCCATTGATATCTATCTACATCTTCCATTATCCGTTTAAAGGTCAATGGATCCCCTAAACCATCATCAAGTATCATGAATTGAGTTTTCGTTAAACCCATATAGCAGTCAAGCTGTTGAACAAAACCCTCCCACTACATCGAGGCATTCTCAATCCATGAGAATGATGTAATGGACCAACAACTTTTGTTGAAGGACCAACTTGATCAACAACTTTTGTTGATTTATCTGTAGATTCTGTAGACATTTCATCTAATACTAGTTTACTGCGAGGTTGATGATTTCTTATGTGATCTTCCTCTAAGAATGTAGCATTTTTCGATACAAATACTTTATCTTCTTGAGGAACATAAAATAGACCACCTTTTGTTTCTTTAGGGTATCCCACAAATAGACATACTTTTGAACGTCATTCCAATTTCTTAGGGTTTATGTGACCAAGTCTTAAGTGCCAAAGATAGGCATCAGGAGAAACCTTTCGTTTTTTTATTTTGAGTTGGTTTTAATACATACAAGTTATTTTCAAGTTTAGTTGCACATATTTGAACACCTCTTGAACTAATGAACAATTCATTTATATCAAAAGTGGCTTTATACATATGTTCCAGTAAACAAGATACAAAGATTAGGTTCTTTTTTCATTTTAGGTACAATATATACATTTTCTAGTAAAATGTAAGAATCTCAAAAACATAAGTTGATATCTCCCACTGCTTCTACTGAAATGACTTCACCTGTTCCTACCTTGAAAGTCATTTTGTTTTCTGACAGCTGCTTCCAGGAACTAGTTTCTTGAATGAAAGTACAAATATGATTAGTGGCGCATGAATTTAGTATTCAGGTTAAGTGAGAACTTTCCACTAAACATGTTTCTATTACAAGTAAATTAGATTTCCTTGATTTGCCTTCTCAGCTTTCTTTTTCGTAAGTTATTTAGGGCAATTGCGTTTCTAATGCCCGTCGATGTTACAATGGAAACATTTTCCTTTTGCAACTTTCATCTTGCTCTTAGTAGCAAAAGTATTTTTCTTCCCTTTTCCCATCTTTTTCATTTGGATACTCTAATCCTTTGAAAGGTCCAAACTTCTTGGGTTTTGAATCAGATGTTGAACCTTTATGAAATTTCCTTTGGGAAACAACATTTGCTTCCCCTTCTTTATTTTTCATTAAGGATTGATAAGCCTAGAATTCACTTAGGAGAGTTTTCAAGTTGTAATCAATCTTATTCATTACTGCGTTTGTACAGAAGGTCATAAAACTCTTTGGAAGAGATTCCATTATCATACTAACTTGACTCCTTTCGACTATGACAACACCATTTGTTTCCGTTATGGTGAAGTGGACCATCATGTCCAGGACGTGTTATCTAACAGAGGTCCTCTCTTTCATACGCGAATTGTAAATGGATTTTATAGCATCGTGTCATACCGATGAGGATGAGTGTCCAAACATCCCTTGTAACGACTCTATGATCTCTCTAACAGTGACCATGGTGTCATGATTTTTAGTAAGCACATCAGATATGCTTGCTAAAATATAAGCTCTGGCTTTTTCATTAGCCTTAACCCATCTGTCATAGGCAATCTGAACATTCGGTTTGCATTAGAACTGGGAAGAGAAGGACATTCCTCCGTTAAAACGAATCTCGTATCATCAACAACCAGTATTGTGTTTATGTCTAACTTCCAATTTGAATAATCCTCTCCATTGAACTTATTGGAGACTAAGAGTTGAATAATCGAGTTCGACATGCTGAAACATAAACAAATTCTATGAGAAAATTGCATATAAATTCAATTGTAGCAAAAGTAATAAAATACCCATATATCTTTATTTATTTGCAACGATACTTTAATGAGTCAGAATAGATGCTACCGAGGGGAAGTCAAATACTCTTTCACTAAAGCAAGACATTTTTGACTAAATACTATATCCAGAATAACTCTTATTCCTATAGTCATTTAGTTACCGTTTTCGATCAAGAACTTACTAACACTTAGTAACTCTTGTAAATGTGACCCTCCATTTTTAGATTTAATAGAATGGTTTATATGCCCTCGAATAGAAGTCAATGTTTAAGACATAACTAAGAAACCCTATTCATTTCTGAAGTTTGAGTTGTTCCGAATCATATGTTACAACCCTCCAAAGGGATCGTCGTGAAAATGGCTAGCTAGTGCTGCCTAAAAACCACAGCAGGCGCAACATAAGAATCTCATAGTTTAAACTAATGGAAAAGACCGTAAGATATGCTGACACATTTCCTGCACCTACTTACTATAACTACTTTACCTATTCACCTTGTTATTGACCCATGAAAACACTTTCTGAATGGTGGTGTGAAATCTTAAAAACATGAGAGCTAAAAACAATATATCGTATATATTATTAATCTCCCACTGAAGTGTTCTAATTGTTTAGGTATCTCTTTTACTTAGGTATATTTCGGCTAATAAACACCCTAAGTCTATGTGGTTTATCCAAGTATAAAGTTTATTTTGGATTTACCTATGATATCTAAGTGATAAAACCATTTTAATACCTCACACTGCTTACGCATGCTCATAAAACCAGTTAACAACGCTCAATATCTCGGCTATAATCCCTAGGTAGCATGTGTTACGTAAACCATCAACTTAAGTACTTCCAACCTTAGACAGAATTATAGACCGACTGAGTTTGTAACCATGTTTTATAAGATAACGACCTATTTTAACTATTAAAACAGGTTGTTGTAGGACAACCCTAAGTGAGCATGCATCTTATCTTTGTTATAGATTTTAAACGTCTAATTCATTTTATAACTCTTATAAAACTATAGACGTGTTATAATATACACTTGAGCATTCCATACTTTAATATAATAGTTATATTAAAATTATGAAAGCCTAAACATCCATACTATACATTATAACTATTTATAACATATATTAATGTTGGGGTTTGTGCCCTAAAGTCTCGTGTCCAGTAGCTTGTAAACAACTTTGTACGAACACTTGTGATGTATAATATAAATGATATTTACTTCACTACTTGACTTTGCACATTTAGATGTTTTTTATTTTACCACAAATCAATAAACTTAATATCTCTGATTATTTGTATGTAACTTAAACATGTATGTGGCGACATACAAGTAGATCATGTCTTGAGTGATAACCAAAATGGTCTGTAGTTTATGGATATAGGAGGGAAACCTTATCCTGGTAACACTATGGATGCGGCCCGCTTTGTGGAATGGTCACACGTGTTGTGACTTGTCACGGATGGTCTGATCCTGATCATTCGTATAGGGGACATGCGAGTAGAGGCATCCTATACAAAGAGTTTGTATAAGACCTGACCACGAAGAGTTAATGTCTTGTCATATAACACCGTTCATGACTAAGACTTCACTTCACTAGGATGACCATAGGTAACATGACCTCAATCTTGAGTGAGTTGGGAACTCCTTCCATTGAGGGCGATCCTTTGATTTGCATGGGTGCGAGTGGCCAGAACGCCGACTCAAACCTACCATTTTGGGGATTCGTCTGATTTGGGAGCTGAGAACTCAGCTTTACAAGATGGTATTCACTCCTTCCCCGAGGCAGAGGTAAGTAGGTAGATAGCTTCCTTAAGGGTTGATTCCATGACTTGAATGATGTGGCGCCACACACCTTCTCATGGCCCGAGGGGTGTTCACACATAATAGGATTATGTTGTATTATTCATTAGAGGGATCAAATACTGGTACTTAAGGAGGAAAATGTAATTATAGGGGCAAAATGGTAAATTGGCTTACTGTAATTATGAGCATCTGTGAAGGGTCATCATACTGATGATTGGTTATATCCAATGGACATAGAAATATATCTATGGTAAGAAGAGTTCAACTGTCGATTTTTAGTGAAATGCCTGACAGTTAACAAATGGTGGATATCGTGACTAAAGAGTTTAGTCAGCTATTCACGTACTGTTGGAGCTTCAAGCCATAGGTCCATAAGGTCCCCTTGGTAGCTTGTATATAAGTTGAGAGTCAATTTTTGGGTTAATTTGAAATGTTCAAATTGACAAGAGGGAGTGTGATTATATATGATATAATTGAACGAGTTAATTAAATATGATATAGTTAACTTTATGTATGAGATCCATTAATTTTGAGAAAATTAGATATAAATACGATTTATATCTAGTAAAGGAAAAATATTATAATTAATATATGATATTAATTTATAAGTTATGAATGTGATAAGATCACATTCATTGGACGATTATAAAGGAAATGGGAAGACGCCTCTTTGTTCTAAATAATGGATGAGTGCATTATAAATAACAGACGGTGTGTTGATCTCGGTGTGCGGATATTGTGAAAAAGATAGTGTCATCGTTTAGAAAAATAGTGCCTATACGATAGTGATTGCACGATCGCTTACATATACGATATTGCGAAGCGGTTGNAGTGCCTATACGATAGTGATTGCACGATCGCTTACATATACGATATTGCGAAGCGGTTGCATACCGATTACACCGTCGCGTGCTATTATCTAAATGATCGTTTACCTTTTTCCTAAGTGATCGTTTAGCTCCCAATATTTACTAAACAATCGTATAGACAAATCGCTTAGTTTTTCTTACGCGATCGTTTGGACAATCGCTCACCCTTTTCCTACACGATCATTTAGACAATCGCTTACTTTTATTACACGATCGTATACTTTACCTAAACAATCAAGCATATTGTCTATACGATAGACGACCGCATCTCCCACTTGCTTAATTTTTGTGTACGGTCTTTCTTCCTCTTTCTCTCTACTAAATCCGAACAAAGCCCACACTTTGGATTCTCACTCTAAGAATACTGAGGGCTCTGAGTGGTGTTGTCTTCTCCGTTTTCTGCTATTCGACTGGTGACTATTCGAGGTAGACAGTTGGACTTCAGACTCGCTGTGAAGAAGAAATCTTCATCTGGTATGATTTCTTGATCCCTTTAGCATTATGAAAGTATGTTTGAATGTATATGTGGTAATTCTGTCACAATGAATTGGAAAGATCCGTTTCCACTCGTAGATACTCTTGAATAAGAGTTCCTTCAATTTGTATCAGAGCACTTGGTTTTCTGATATTCCAATTCATTGCTACAAAAGAATTGCAAATACGTTCTTGGTGGGTGCATTTCTATACTGTTTAATCGTTAAATTGTTATGGATGTACGGATTTATGGATGTTTTCGTGGATGTTAGCCTCGGTTTTATTTAATGCTTTTACATTTTCAGTTGTTTGTAAAGGCCCCTGCATTTTTTTGGGCATTAATAATCGTTATCGAGTCTGTATTCAAAGTATGTTTGAGTTTTGAATCATTCGTGAAGAAGATCAAAGCAAGCGTTTTGGTTCTTCGAGGAAGGAGACGATCAAGGGTTGATCATATTATGCAGATGATGGAGTACGTGATCGCTGTTGATCGTGTCAGTTAAACGATGGGTATGTGATCAAGTGTTGATTGCATCGTGCAGTCGATGGACTACCTGATCGCTGATGATCGCATTGTGTAGATGATCGGGTAAGCGATCAAGGGTTGATCGCATCGTGTCGAAGATCGGTTACGCGATCACTGAGTATCGGGTCATATAGACGATGTGATGCCCGCGTATCGCTTAACGCGCGCGCGCACTGGATGATCGTTTTGGTCAGAAGCTTTATCGCTTAGTAATGACTAAACGATTGCTTAGTATCGCAAGGTAAATCGTTTACCTGACGCCGCGTTAAATGATCGCATAGGCGATTGTTTTGGTCAGCAAGCTTCATCGCTTAGTAACTAAACGATCGCTTAGTAACGCAAGGTAAATCGTTTACCTGACACTACGTTAAGTGATCGCATAGACGATCGTTTTGGTCAGCAAGCTTCATCGCTTAGTAACTGACTAAATGATCGCTTAGTAACGCAAGGTAAATCGTTTACCTGTCACTGCGTTGAGTGACCGCATGGACGATCAAGCTTCGTTGCCTCGTTGTCGTCTATGCGATTGTTTAATTTTGCTCCTATCGTCTAGTTCGCGCTAGACGATCGTCTACCTACGACATTTACTACACGATGGAGTCCTCCTGGCGGTTCAAGACCTGGTTCGCCTGTGAACCGGTTTGCTTGATGAAAAATGTAATAGATAGGGTTATTTCATTCCGGTTTTGTAAAGGCTCATCCCGGTCCATTAATCCTTTATTTATTACATGCGATGTATGTTTTTAATATGTCATATGGTATGCACATATAGATAAACCCCACCTTAGGTCATGCATATTTTCTTTATTATAAGTGTTATAATTTAAAGAAGCATGTTTTAATTTACATAAATGCATGCCCATGCATCATATAATATAAGGGTTATATTTATGTATGCTTTATTTTTTTAACATTATATTTATAAGCATTATAAATACTTCATTATGTGGGATGAGTGTTTTAGTTGTTTATTTTATAAATGGTTATAAAATAAAATTAGAACTAAAATAATTAGTAAAAGATTAATATGTAGCAAGTCTGTCTATAGTAGACCTTTTGTCGAAGGCGGGTTCTGTCTAGGCTAGGGTATTTAAGATGACAACAATGGAATACCCCTACCTCGGAACCTACCTGGAAAGGTAATTTAGATAGATTTGATGCATGCATGCAAACTAAGGTCAGTTCATTAAAGAGTTTAATGTGACTACTTGGATTTTTTTTTTTTTTTTTTTTTTTTTATTTCAAAGAACAAGTTGTTTTTTTAAACAAACTTTATAAATGACTTAGATCATAATCAGTAAGCCGGATTGTCTAGTTAATAAACCCCTAAGGTAGAACATTTAGGTGGGAGGTTCTTAGGGCATTTAATGCCTCATTTTCACCTCTCGCGTTTCTCCTCATCAATCCACCACATCGTGAGATCTACCTCGGCCTCAAGACACCTTTGGCGTGTCCTTCCAATGGATGGGTGTTTGGGTATGGTCAATGTGAAATGGAGGAGGGAGTGTTCATAGTAAGTGGGAGCAGAAAATGCGAAACAATATATCCCTTGGTCTCCCTCGTTTGGATTGAATAAAGTTTCTACGCATCCCTTGTGGCACCCTGGGTGTGTCCCCCCTATAGGAATGGTTTTGTTTTGCGTGTTTTCTTTATTTGATCTCCTGCAAGAGGATAAGGTTACTTAGTCTCTTGTCCTAATCTGTCTTTTTCCTACGATGAACGCATTAGGGCGGGACTCTAGGGCCGAAAATGAGGGGTTACACCTACGCAGGATTGTTAAGGATTAACTATTCTAGACCGAACAAATGATGGCTATTAGGTTTAGTTCCAAAAGTTGGTTCTGCCTAATGGTTGAGAATGTCTCATCCCAGTGAAGGGCCATCCGATCACCCCATCGGTGACGTTTGTCCTGCCTCACTGGGGCATCATTGCAAAATAGAAGTCTTTTCACTTAGGGTACTTGGAATCTATTTTGCTAAAAATTAATTGGTTAATTAAAATGTGGTTTTTGCAAAGTCTTATAAAGGTTATTTGTTTTTTTTAGCAACCGTTTTTAATGGCTTCAACCACTATCAATTTACTAAGCGCCGAAAAACCGAATGGCCTAGATGATTCAAGTTGGAATTATATGCTCATAACGATACTCATCATCGAGGATCTCAAGTTTGTCCTTATGGAGGAATGTCCTCCTATTCCAACTCAGGACGCTACTCAAAATGTTCGGACGGCGTACGAGCATTGGACACGGGCAAACGAGAAGGCTCGAGCCTATATTCTGGCCAATCTTAGTGACGTGTTGGCCAAGAGACCATAGAGTCCTTGCGGGGAATGTTCGGACAACTGTTTGGACAGCTCAAGCATGAGGCTTTGAAACGCATCTTTAGCTCCAAAATGGAGGAAGACACCTCTGTTTATGAACACGTGCTGAAAATGATGGTCCACTTGAACGTGGCGAAGATGAATGGGTCTAAAATCAATGAGGGCAGTCAGGTAGCATTATCATGCATTCATTGCTAGAGAGCTTCATCCACTTTGTTAGCAATACGATTATTAACAAAGTAGACTACTCCCTTACCACTCTCTTCAAAAAGTTACAGACTTACCAATCCTTGCTGAAAAGTAAGGAGAAAAAGAGAGGTGAGACAAATGTTGTCTCGTCCTCTAAAAAGTTCTATCGAGGTTCGACCTCAAGAACAAAGTTTGTACCTTCAACTTCTAACTCTGAAAAGGGGAAGAAGAAGAATGGTGGTAAAGGGAAAGGAAATGCGCCTGCTAACCCGCCATCTGTCGCCCAAAAGAAGCGTCCACCGTCGGTTAGAAAAGGAAAATGTTTCCACTGTAACCAAGACGGACACTGGAAGAAGAATTGTCCTCGTTATCTAGAGGAAAAGAAGAATGCCAAGACTAAGGCCAAGACAAACAAAGGTAAATATGAGTTGCTTGTATTAGAAACTTGTTTAGTGGAGAATGATGATTCTGCTTGGATATTAGATTCGGGTGCTACTAATCTTGTATGTTATTCTTTTTAGAGGATTAGATCCTAGCGACAATTGGAGGCTGGTGAGATGACGTTGTGAGTAGGTACCGGGCACGTCATCTTAGCTGTGGCAGTGGTAGACATCCAATTTACTTTACAAAATAGGTTTCTTATATTAAAAGATGTCTTTGTAGTTTTTGAACTATAAAGGAACCTTATTTTTGTAAAGTGTATGTTACAATACAATTACACTATTTCTTTTAAATTGAATAAAGCGTTTATTCGTAAGGATGTTGTTGAAATTTATACAACTAAACTGGAAAGTAACTTGTATGTGCTAAGACCTTTAGCCGTAAGTTCTCTTCATAATATAGAGATGTTTAAATTTGTCGTAACTCAATCTAAATGCCAATGAATTTCTTCAGAACCTTGTTGGACATGGTTCGTTCGATGATGAGTTACGCTTCCTTACCGGACTCACTTTGGGGTTTCGCAGTGGAGACTGCGATATACATTCTCAACTGTATTCCTTCTCAGAATGTTGGAAGAACACCTCTGGAGTTGTGGAAAGGACGTAAAGCTAGTTTATGTCGCTTCCGCATATGAGGTTTCTCCGCACATGTGCTTAAGGCAAATCCCAAGAAGTTGGAATCACGATCGAGGTTGTGCCTCTTTGTAGGCTACCCCAAAGGACACGAGGGGGTTACTTTTATGATCCATCCGAAAATAAGTGTTTATTTCCACAAACGCTACTTTCCTGGAGGAGGATCACATCAGGGAGCACAATCGACGTAGTAAAGTCCTGTTAAGTAAGCTTTCCAAAGAAACTACTGAATAAGATTGAGAGATTGGTGAAGAGTGGACTTCTAAGTGTGTTAGAAGAATATTCTTTGCCAATGTGTGAATCTTGCCTTGAGGGTAAGATGACTAAACGACCTTTTGCTAGAAAAGGTTATAGAGCCAATGAGCCTATTGAATTAGTACATTCTGACCTTTGTGGTTCTATGAATGTGCGAGCTTAAGGTGGCTATGAGTATTTTATCAGTTTTACTGATGATTACTCCAGGTACGTGTATGTTTATCTTATGCAACGGAAGTCTGAATCATTTGAAAAGTTCAAAGAGTTTAAGGCTGAAGTTGAAAACGCATTGGATAGACAGACTAAAACACTTCGATCGGATCGAGGTGGAGAGTTTTTGGACTCGGCATTCCAAGACTATTTGATAGAACATGGAATTGTTTCCCAATTCTCAACGTCGGGTAAACCTCAGCAGAATGGTGTAGCGGAGAGGAGAAATATGACCTTGTTAGACATGGTTCGATCGATGATGAGTTATGCTTCCTTATCGAACTCGTTTTGGGGTTTCACAGTGGAGACTGTGGTATATATACTCAACTGTGTTCCCTCCAAGAGTGTTGCAAGAACACCTTGGAGTTGTGGAACGAGCATAAAGCTAGTTTACGTCACTTTCGCATTTGGGGTTGCCCTACACATGTGCTTGAGGCTAATCCTAAGAAGTTGGAACCATGGTCGAGGTTATGCCTCTTTGTATGCTACCCAAAGGTACACGAGGGGGCTATTTTTATGAACCGACGAAAAATAAGGTGTTTATTTCAACAGACGCTACTTTTCTAGAGAAGAATCATATAAGGGAGCATAGTATACGAAGCAAAGTCGTGTTGCGTAAGATTTCTAATGAAACTACCGAAACTTTAACAAGAGTTGTTAAAGAGCCTTCTACATCAACAAGATTTGTTGATGGGAGTTCATCCAGTAAGTCGGTTCCACCTCAAGAGTTGAGGGAACCTCGAAGTAGTGGAAGGGTTGCGAACCCACCCATTCGCTATCTGGGTTACACGGAAATCCTTGTTATGGTAGCATATGGCGATGTTGAGGATCTGTTGAAGAAGGCAATGGAGGATGTTGACTGGGATGAATGGGTCAAGGCTATCGATCTCAAGATGGAGTCGATGTACTTCAACTCAGTATGGGATCTTGTAGATCAGCCAATTGAATCGGTCCATTTATGGACTAAAACAGGCGTCTCGATCTTGGAACATACGGTTTGATACTGCGATCAAGTCGTATGGCTTTGACCAAAACGTCGATGAACCTTGTGTCTACAAGAAGATCATCAATGCTTCAGTAGTCTTCTTAGTGTTGTACGTAGACGATATCCTACTCATTGGGAATGATGTAGGTCTACTGACTATGGTTAAGAACTAGCTAGCGACCTAATTCCAAATGAAAGATTTGGGAGAGGCTCAGTTTGTTCTAGGTATACAGGTCTTTTGACATCGTAAGAACAAAGTGCTAGCACTGTCTAAGGCATCGTACGTTGACAAGATGTTGCTTAAGTACTCGATGCAGGACTCCAGGAGGGGCCTACTGCTGTTCAGGCATGGAATCACTTTGTTTAAGGACATGTGTTCTAAGACGCCTTAAAAGGTTGAGAAGGTGAGACAGATCAGTCTAACCCAGGCTATTTTAATGTTGTTGACCCGTTTACGATGGCTCTCATGGCTACAGTGTTTGAAGGTCATCTACGGAGCATGGGTCTACCGGATTGTCCGTGGCTGGACTATAGCAAGGGGAGATTTTCTTATACTGGGCTTTTATGCCCTATTTTATTGTTTTGTACTAGTTTTTTGTACACCCCACTTCGCTTTAGAACAAGTGGGAGATTGTTGGGGTTGATGCCTGATGACATGCAGAAATGCATGTTATCTTAAACCTTTTACTTAGAATTATGAAGGTTATTAAAAAGAATATGCGGAAATTATGCTAGGAATTCATGAGAAAATGAGCTTGCGTCGTTCAGCATGATGAATCTCGGCTAACCCATTATTATGCGATATTATGCGTTCAATGTTCTATTTTTGTAGCTAACACAGAAAGTGGACACAAACACAGAAATCGGACCACCGCATGCAGAGAAACTCTCCATCACAAAGGCGAACGGTTCGATCAACGCATGGATGTATCGGTGATCAGCCGCATGTGTCCATTGCATGGGAGTTGCGTTCGTCAAGCAATTGCGGTCATCGTGTAGAGTTGCGGTATTAAGTTAATACTGTCACTACATGATTGCTCTACACGATAACGCATGGTAAATGGATCAACGGAAGGTTGGTGGAATGAACGCATCAATGCATCTACCTCGAGAAAATCAAAAGATGATGTTGACATTTCACCTACCATGCCGTTGACAGCAGAAGGTTCAGAAAGGACTAAATGTGCCGAATGTCAAAATCATAGCAGTACATTAATGTTATCGGTGATCCAGGCTTTATATTAAGAAGGCGATGAGTAGAAATCAAATATCCAGGGTTTTCGCCCAAGGTTGAATCTAAGGTTTTCGCCTGAGGTTTGCCTAGGGCGGATCCTTGAGATCCAGACAAACGCGTGAGAAGACGCTTGAGAGTTCTTCACCTCCTTCTTCCATTCCGAGTGACGATCGGAGCTAGATCTCGAGAGAGTCAGCTCCACCGCCCATCCATGGCACCATCGGCAACTTTGACGCACATCCGCTGGAAGCAAGTCTTTGCTTCCAGCCAGTCATTTCATTTTCCTTTCTTTTCTTATATTGTATTGTATTAAGGAATTAATACAATTTGTTTTCAATACATTTCTATATTTCCTTCGATTCCATCTCCATCTTCTTTACTTAGCATCTTTAACTTCATTGCATCACTTAGTGAGATTGCTTGAGTATCGCATACTTAGTCATGTGGATTAGGGATATGAAGCATGTATCAAACCACCGAGAGGTGTGCGTTGTGCAAGTATGTAAGAAAACCTTATTTGCTTAGTGTGAAGCTGTGGCAACGCCTGTCTAAAGGCCAATGTAGTACTTGTCTATGAGTGAATTCAGCAACAACCAACTGCCTGGGAGTGTAAGTGGTTGGTCGCATTAAGTATTGTAAATCATTGTTCACTAGAGATAGGAACAATTTTAGGTCAGCAAAGTTCATGCGGTTACCTTATCCTATGAGCGCTTCATTCATCATTTAAGCATACTTGGTAGAGTAGTCTAAAACCTAAATCTAAGACTTGAGAGAGCAGATTGGAACGCATAGGCAAGAATGGGGATCTTAGAGATAAACTCTGTTTGCTTTCACACAGCATATGCACCCTACGGATGGGATATTGCATGCATCCAAGAAGTAGGATATGGTGGTATTATGCGGTCATCTCGACATTTATGCATACCACTGCATACATCCTAGACTTAGGCTTTTAGTGTGTGTAGCATGATCGCATGGCTTGCGTTGATTAAGGTTGCCCTTGCGGTCACTCTTAAGGGTTGCAATGAAGACATCTCTGCATTTTATCCATTTTCCCATTCATTTGTTTCATGTCATGAGTTGTCTCATTCTCATTGTGTTGTCTGTTAGTTAGGAGTAGGAGTAGGGTTAGCTTAGCAACCCCTCCAACATTCTTTTATTTAACCGATGCATGCACATTACCGCATTCAGTCAGCTACAAGTCCCCGTGTTCGACCTTGGATCACCCGAGAAACTTGCGTTCGCGTTATACTTGGCATGAACGCAAGTAAAACTTATGACAGGATGCATGGTCAGTGCATACATTCGTTAACGCATAGTCATTCCAACGCATGACCATCGACGCATGACTATCAACGCATACCTTAAGAACATGCATCACATACTGCGTCCAAGGGATTTTAGTTGTCGAGTGTTTGATGTCTAATTTTCCATCACCAAGTTTTTAGCGCCGTTGTCAGGGACTTGGCAACTAATTATTTATTGAGTTTTGTGTCTCTGCAGGTAACCTTTTTATCTTGGGAGTATTGCAGCTTGTGCGACCAAGTTACAAACAATATTGAAGTGTAGGCGATGCGCTGAAAGCCAGTATTGACCCCAAGGTAGAAGGGCAATCAGTTGCAAAAGAGCAGAAGGCAGTTCTAAGCATATGACGGTCGCATGCGCCCAACAATTGCCAGAAGTTCCAATGGTCAAAGCAACTTGACCCAAGCAGTTGAGAACCATCTCCTGCATGGAAGACCCCTTGCAGTGACAACACTCCTATTTTTCCAAGGACGTCTTCTACTCTATCTTTACCTTGCTTTCTTAGTTTAGGGTATTTTTATTTTTATTGTTATTTTGGATATATGGTTGCTTCCTTGGTTGTGGTGCGATTGCTCTTTGTGGGTGCAACAATAAGTCTCCTCGGTTCGCAGAACAACGAAAGAGTTCTTTTCATCGTTCAACGCATGGCTTCAATCGCGTGAATTCCAACGCATGATCGCATGTGTTGTTCCGCCTAAGGTCTTTTCCTATTATCTTGTATGCCTTATCCTTTTGAAATTCTTTCTTTCCCGATTGCGTTGCTTTGCAGTGTTTCTATGATGGTACGTATAATTCACCGCATCTTTTAACTAATCATCGCAAGGTGCTCTTTACTTTTATTAGCCTCTTTAAATTTTGAAAGTATTAAGTTTTATTTTGTGCAAACCTTCACTCAAACACTTATTACCGCATTCTTGTAATTTTGTTTTTAGCATTGCGGTGAGAATGCTGCCAACCTCTAAGTTTGGGTGTGGCAGCGGTCTCGGAGAATTGCATTCATTGCATTGCGAGCATTTGAAAAAAAAAATGAAGCGAGCTTTTGAGAATAATAACTNGTGGCAGCGGTCTCGGAGAATTGCATTCATTGCATTGCGAGCATTTGAAAAAAAAAATGAAGCGAGCTTTTGAGAATAATAACTCCACTGTCAACGCAATGGGGAAACCCATGTTGATAAAAGTTAAACTGTGAAAGGCACTTGCTCGAAGTTGGATGTCCGCATGACCCACGTGGGGGTAATCCAAAACGAAGAGTGTAACTAGGTTCAACGCCGCATTCGAATAAGTCATTTCAAAATTTTGAATTATTTTGACGAATGCATTCTCAAAAGCTAAACGCAAAATTGCGGTGAATGAATAAAAGTTTTTGAGCAAAGGCTTGCCGGATCTAAATATAGAAAAGATCTTTTTGAAGAAGCAGCCAAAGTAGAGGAGAGCCTTGCGGCGATGGTCAGAGGTATGGGGAAATTATATTCTGAGAAGCTGGTCATCGCAAAGGAAAGCATGAAAGTGAGTTAGAATTTCTAATGCATGCTTAAGGACAAGCATGATTTTAAGTTTGGGGGTGTGATGACATGCAGAAATGCATGTCATCTTAGGCTTTTTACTTAGAATTATGAAGGTTGTTAAGCAAAATATGCAGCAATTATGCTAGGAATTCATGAGAAAATGAGCTTGCGTCGTTTAGCATGATGAATCTCGGCTAACCCATTATTATGCGATATTATGCATTCAATGTTCTATTTTTGTAGCTAATGCAGGAAATGGATGTAAACGTGAAAACTGGACCACCGCATAGACAACCGCATGCAGAGAAACTCTCCATCGCAAAGGCGAACGCATTCAATCAACGCATGGATGTTGCGGTAATCAGCCGCATGCGTCCATTGCATGGGAGTTGCGCTCGTCAAGCGATTGCGGTCATCGTGTAGAGTTGCGGTATTAAATGAATGCGGTCATTACATGATTGCGGCTACACGATAACGCATTGTAAAGGGATCAACGCAAGGTTGGTGGAATGAACGCATCAACGCATCTACCTCGAGAAAATCAAAAGATGATGTTGACATTTCACCTACCATGTCGTTGGTAGCAGAGGTTCAGAAAGGACTAAACGCGCCGAACGTCAGAATCAGAGCAGTCCATTAATGCTGTCGGTGATTCAGGCTCTATATAAAGAAGCCGATGAGCAGAAATTCAAGTTATCCAGGGTTTTCGCCCAAGGTTGAATCCAAGGTTTTTGCCTGAGGTTCGCCTAAGGCAGATCCTTGAGATCCAGACAAACATGTGAGAAGACGCTTGAGAGTTCTTCACCTTCTTTATCCATTCCGAGTGACGACCAGAGCTAGATCTCGAGAGAGTCAACTCTATCGTCCATCCATGGCTCCACGGACAGCCTTGACGCACATTCGCTGGAAGCAAGTCTTTGCTTTTAGTCGGTCATTTGATTTTCTTTTATTTTCTTATATTGTATTGTATGACATTTTGTGATTAAGGAATTAATACAATTTGTGTTCAATACATTTCTATGTTTCCTTCGATTCCATCTCCATCTTCTTTACTTAGCATCTTTAACTTCATTGCATCATTTAGTGAGATTGCTTGAGTATCGTATACTTAGTCATGTGGATTAGGGATATGAAGCATGTAGCAAACCATCGAGAGGTGTGCGTTGTGCGAGTATGTGAGAAAACCTTATTTGCTTAGTGTGAAGTTGTGGCAACGCCTGTCTATAGGCCAATGTAGTACTTGTCTATGAGTGAAGTCAGCAACAACCAACTGCCCGGGAGGGTAAGTGGTTGGTCGCATTAAGCATTGTAAGTCATTGTTCACTAAAGATAGGAACAATCTTAGGTCAACAAAGTTCATGCGGTTACCTTGTCCTATGAGCGCTTCATTCATCATTTAGGCATACTTGGGAGAGTAGTCCAAAACCCAAATCTAAGACTCGAGAGAGCAGATTGGAACGCATAGGCAAGAATGGGGATCTTAGAGATAAGCTCTGTTTGCTTTCACACAGCATATGCACCCTACGGATGAGATATTGCATGCATCCAGGAAGTAGGATATGATGGTATTATGCGGTCATCTTGACATTTATGCATACCACCGCATACGTCCTAGACTTAGGCGTTTAGTGTGTGCAGCATGATCGCATGGCTTGCGTTGACTAAGGTTTCCCTTGCAGTCACTCTTAAGGGTTGTAATTAAGACATCTCCGCATTTTATCCATTTTCCCATTCATTTGTTTCATGTCATGAGTTGTCATGTTTCTACATCTCATTCTCGTTCTCATTGTGTTGTCTGTTAGTTAGGAGTAGGAGTAGGATTAGCTTAGCAACCCCTCCAACATTCTTTTATATAACTGCCACATGCACAATACTACATTCAGTCAACTACAAGTCCTGTGTTCGACCTCGGATCACCCGAGAAACTTGCGTTCGAGTTATACTTGGCGTGAACGCAAGAAAACTTGTGATAGGACGCATGATCAGCGAATACATTTGTTAACACATAGTCATTCCAACGCATGACCATCGAGCATGACTATCAACGCATACCTTAAGAACATGCATCGCATATTGCGTCCAAGGAATTTTAGTTGTCGAGTGTTTGATGTCTAATTTTCCATCACCAAGTTTTTAGCGCCGTTGTCCTGTCTCTTATACACATCTAGATGTGTATAAGAGACAGCTATATGTGACTCAAGCTTGTATGTGGTAAAATACAAGTGGATCATGTCTTGAGTGATAACCAAAATGGTCTATAGTATATGGACATAGGAGAGAAACCTTATCCTGGTAACGCTACGGATGCGACCCGCTTTGTGGAATGGTCACAAGTGTTGTGATTTGTCACAGATGGTCTGATCCTGATCATTCGTGTTGGGGACATGCGAGCGGGGGTATCCTATACAAAGAGTTTGTATAAGACCTGACCACGAAGTGTTAACGTCTCATTATATAACACCGTTCATGACCTGTCTCTTATACACATCTAGATGTGTATAAGAGACATGGTAACGCTACGGATGCGACCCGCTTTGTGGAATGGTCACAAGTGTTGTGATTTGTCACAGATGGTCTGATCCTGATCATTCGTGTTGGGGACATGCGAGCGGGGGTATCCTATACAAAGAGTTTGTATAAGACCTGACCACGAAGTGTTAACGTCTCGTTATATAACACCGTTCATGACAGAGACTTCATTTCACTAGGATGACCATAGGTAACATGACCTCAATCTTGAGTGAGTCTGTCTCTTATACACATCTAGATGTGTATAAGAGACCATCTGTGAAGGGTCATCGTACTCATGATTGGTTATATCTGATGGACACAGAAATATATATGTGGTAAGAAGAGTTCAGTTGTTGGTCTTTAGTGGAATGCCTGACAGTTAACAGATGGTGGATCTCGTGCTAAAGAGTTTAGTAAGCTATTCATGAAACATTGGAGATTCGAGCCATAGGCCCATTAGGTCCCCTGGGTAGCTTGGATAAAGTCGAGAATTAGTATTTGGGTTACTTTGAAATGTTCAAATTGCAAGAGGAAGTTCGATTATATATGATATAATTGGACTGGTTAATTATATATGATATAATTGACTAAATGTATGAGATACATTATTTTGGAGGAAATTAGATATAAATATGATTTATATCAAGTAGAGGAGAAAATACTTTAGTAGATATGTGGTATCAAATTATAGGATAAAAATATAATATGATTATATTTATTAATTAATTAGTTGATTAATTATATGATAATTAATCCAAAATTCACGTTCGGACGTGGGTTAGTAGGGAAATGTGGGTTATTGTAACCAATGAATTAAAATGAAAAATGTTTTCATTTTGAATCCCTGGAGTTCAATCGCCCAAAAGAATTTGCAAGAGCGCGTTGTTGAAAAAGAAAACGATCGCTTAAAGAATCGAGAGCTTATATGATAGTTGCCTCGCGCCTAAACGATCGCACACTGTCGCCTACACGATCGCATAGCTTCTCTAAACGATCGTATAGTGTGTCGATTTTGCTAAACGATCGTTCAGTAAAATCTACACGATCGTGTATCTTTTCCTAAACGATAAGCATTCTGCTATGCGAAAGCGTCTTTTTCCCTCCCACTTGCTTATCGTCTACACGATCCGTGTTTCATCTTTCCTCTACCAAATTCACCAAAGACCACGCTTTGGGTTCTCACTCCAAGAATACCCGGGGCTCTTTTCTGGTGGTGTTGTCCCCACGATGTTCGTGTTCGTGCTGCTGTTGTTGACGCTACTGCTGGATATGGGTAGATCGCATGGAGGGTTCCGCTGCGTTAAGATCCCAAGTGTCGAAGACTGTCTTCAACTGGTATGGAACTCTTTTCTTTGTTATTTATCTTGTTCTTAGTATGCTGATAATTAGTGTTTGTTTGCATAATTGTTCGTATGAATGTATAATGTTGTATTCGGTCACTGTGAAATTGGAGCGATCTGAATGTGCTCTTGGAACTCTTTGGTAAGAGTTCCTTCAAAAGGCAATGGAGGATGTTGACCGGGATGAATGGGTCAAAGCCATGGATCTCGAGATGGAGTCGATGTACTTCAACTCGGTATGGGATCTTGTAGATCAGCCTGATGGGGTAAGACCTATAAGTTGTAAATAGATCTACAAGCACAAACGGGGTACTGATGGGAAGGTGCAAACCTTCAAGGCTCGGCTTTTGGCAAAGGGTTATACCCAGGTGGAGGGAGTCAACTATGAGGAGACTTTCTCGCCTGTTGACATGTTAAAGTTGATTCGCATGATAATGTATCGAGGTAACGTGATCGTCACGAAGATCGTCTCAGAGAAAAACGTTGTTGATTCGTTTACGAAGGCTCTCACGGCTACAATGTTTGAGTGTCACCTTCAGAGCATGGGTATACGGGACCGCTCGCGGCTGGACTAGGGCAAGTGGGAGATTTTATTGCACTAGGTTTTTATGCCCTAGTTTATTGTTTTGTACCTGTTTACTTATACTCCCCACTTCGTTTTAAGACAAGTGGGAGATTGTTGGGGTTTGTACCCTAAAGTCTCGTGTCCAGTAGTTTGTAAACAACTTTGTACGAACACTTGTGATGTATAATATAAATGATATTTACTTCACTACTTGACTTTGCACATTTAAATATTTTTATTTTACCAAAAACCAATAAACTTAATATCCCAAGTTATCTGTATGTAACTTAAGCATGTATGCGGTGACATACAAGTGGATCATGTCTTGAGTGATAACCAAAATGGTCTGTATTATATGGATATAGGAGGAAAACTTTATCCTGGTAATGCTACAGATGCGGCCCGCTTTGTGGAATGGTCACAAGTGTTGTGACTTATCATATATGGTCTAATTCTGATCATTCGTGTAGGGGACATGCAAGCGGGAGCGTCCTATACAAAGAGTTTGTATAAGACCTAACCACGAAGTGTTAATATCTTGTCATATAACACCGTTCATGACCAAGACTTCACTTCACTAGGATGACCAAAGGTAACATGACCTCAATCTTGAGTGAGTTGGGAACTTCTGTCATTGAGGGCAGTTCTTTGATTTGCATGGGTGTGAGTGGCTAGAACGCCGACTCAAACCTACCGTTCTGGGGATTCGTTTGATTTGGGAGCTGGGAACTCAGCTTCATAAGATGGAATTCACTCCTTCCCTGAGGCAGGGGTAAGTATATAGATAGCTCTCTTAAGTGCTTATTTTAGGGCTTGAACGATGTGGTGCCACACACCTTCTCATGGCCCGAGAACACATAGTAGGACTATGTTGTATTGTTCATTAGAGGGATCAATGGTATTTAAGGAGGAAGATGTAATTATAGGGGCAAAATGATAAATTGGTCTATTGTAATTACGAGCATCTGTGAAGGGTCATCGTACTGATGATTGGTTATATCCAATGGACATAGAAATATATCTATGACAAGAAGAGTTCAACTGTCGGTCTTTAGTGGAATGTCTGATAGTTAACGGATGGTGGATATCGTGACTAAAGAGTTTAGTCAACTATTCACGTACCGTTGGAACTTCGAGCCATAGGTCCATAAGGTCCCCTTGGTAGCTTGGATACAAGTTGAGAGTCAGTTTTTGGGTTAATTTGAAATGTTCAAATTAACAAGAAAGAGTTCAATTATATATGATATAATTGAACGAGTTAATTGAATATGATATAGTTAACTTTATGTATGAGATACATTAATTTGGAGGAAATTGGATATAAATATGATTTATATCTAATAGATGAAAAATATTATAATTAATATATGATATTAATTTATAAGTTATGAATGTGATAAGATCACATTCATTGGACGGTTATAAAAGAAATGGGAAGACACTTTTTTATTCTAAATAATGGATGAGTACATTATAAATAGCAGACGGTGTGTTGATCTCGGTATGCGTGGATATTGTGAAAAAGATAGAGTCATCGTTTAAAAAAGCAGTGCCTATACGATAGTGACTGCATGATCGCTTACATATACGATATTACTGAGCGATCGTATACCAATTACACCGTCGTGCGCTATTATCTAAACGATCGTTTACCTTTTTCCTAAGCGATAGTTTAGCTCCTGATATTTACTAAACGATCGGTTAGTTTTTCCTACGAACGATCGCTCACCCTTTTCCTACACGATCATTTAGACGATCACTTACTTTTACTACACGATTGTATACTTCACCTAAACGATCAAAGCATATTATCTATGCGATAGACGACCACATCTCCCACTTGCTTAATTGTTGTATACGGTTTCTCTTCCTTCTTCCCTCTACCAAATTCGAACAAAGCCCACACTTTGGATTCTCACTCCAAGAATACTGAGGGCTCTGAGTGGTGTTGCCTTCTCCATTTTATGCTATTCGAGTGATGACTGTTCGAGGTAGACGGTTGGGCTTCAGACTCGCCGTGAAGAAGAAATCTTCATCTGGTATGATTTCTTGATCCCTTTAGCATTATGAAAGTATATTTGAATGTATATGCGATAATTCTGTCACAACAAATTGGAAAGATCCGCTTCCACTCGTAGGTACTCTTAAATAAGAGTTCCTTCAATTAATGCATGAGACATACTTTCGTATGGTAGGATTTTAAATCTACATGGTATACAATATGCACAAACATGTTTAATTTAAATATAACATACATCACATGCATAAAATATTTAAACAACACTCATATGGACCAACTTTGGCATCCTAAGCAAGCAATAATCTAATTTATTACAAAAATTAACATAAAAACAACTTCAAGGAACTCCTGGATCGCCCTGTTAGGATATACTAGCATGCAACGGAAGCAAACAGAATCAATAAGTCTAACGCCTGGATCCTTACACATTATGATCCGACCGCTACGACATGCATACTTAGACTTTTCTATCATGAGATGAGTTTTGGTTGAAATTTCAAAGAACATATCTAAATTTTATTAATTAGATAGAAAAACTATATAAAAATTTATTTATCAAAACACCAGGATCCATAAAACATTAGCGTGGTGGTACAAAATGCATGTGCCTTATAAATAGTGATGTTTGATGGGTTGGCCATTTGAGCGACGTCCAACTCTGCCATCTACGCTGTGTCCTTACCTACAAAGTCTGTAAAATATAGGATGAGTATATAATATACCCAGTAAGTAGTTCTCACGTAGGGTATGACCAAAATACACAATCACAAGCAAAATGTCATGTAAACATATTGATTGGGACCGAAAAATGTATAATAACATGTGGTGGTCGGTTATGCTTCCAACATAAATCTCTCCGCCCTGATAGAAAGATGAGGACCTAAGCGGAAAACTAAACCATCTGATGATTAGCGGGTCATGCAGTCAGTAGGCCAGAGTCGCATCCAACATCAACCATTAGCATAAACGCTATGCTTTCCAAACATAAATCTCTCCGCCCTGATTAGGAAGATGAGGACCTTAAGCGGAAACTAACCCATCTGATGATTAGCGGGTCATGCAGTCAGTAGGGCCAGAGTCGCATCAACATCAACCATTAGCATAAACGTCATGCTTCCAACATAAAATCTCTCCGCCCTGATAGGAGGAAGATGAGGACCTAAGCGGAACTAACCCATCTTGATGATTAGCGGGTCATGCAGTCAGTAGGGCCAGAGTCCCATCTAACATCAACCATTAGCATTTAAACGTAATATTGGCTAGACGGTGCAACCATACATACCCTGCTAGTCTCTAGCATAAACATAACGTAAGATTAGGCCTGGAGGGGTGTAAACATACATGCCCTGCCAGCACTGGAAGCATAAATTTTTTCCGCCCTGATAGAAAGATGAGGACTTAAGTGGAAACTAACCCATCTGATGATTAGCGGGTCATGCAGTCAGTAGGGTTAGAGTCACATCCAACATCAGCCATTAGCATAACCATAAGATTAGACTGGAAGCATAACTTACACCTAATTAAAACTTGATTTTAACGTAATCGTGAACAAACATAATGCATGGGGTCCCTTGTAGAGAAACGTGTTCTAAACATGTAATGCAATATAACAATTAACATAAACATGCAACATAATAAAGGTACACTACCATAGAAATTTAAAGAGAGGGTGAGATAAACTACTTACCTTGACTGTGATCTAATTATTTCCTTATTATCTTTATGATTTTATCAGCAGAGTTTTCCCTTTTTAAATCAAAAGAAGAGATTTGGACAGCACTTTACCCGAGCTTTTCTCTTTTAATCTCACAAAACTTCCTCACTCACACGGTTCTTTGTTACTGAGATTTGTTTGAGAATGGGTTAAATCTTCAGCAAAGGGTCCTATTTATAGTAGTTTTTCAGCTCTTCTCAGTGTGACAAATCATCGTACAGGTGGCTTCTTTAAAATTACTTATGGTTTATGGATTCCTCTCAATAAGACACCTAATCTTGGCTAACGTTTGCCCTTACGTCATCATTCTTTGTTTGTGTTCAATTTTAGGGTTTTTCCTATATAATCTATAAGATCGTGGCCAAATTCAACGCATAATTCGCGCTTCTGTCCAAATCTCGCTCACTTTGCTCTTAAAATCTCGCTCTCTCCCGTTTTCTCGCTAGGAATTTACTCTGTCCAGCTTTCTTGCTGGAAATCCCACTCTCTCCACTCTCGCTCTCAAATTTTCTTCTTCCGTCTCGCTCTCTCCAGCTTTCTCGCTCTCGCTCCCGCTCTCGCTCCCGCTCTCTCGCTCGTTCCCGCTCGCGCTCTCGCTCCCGTCTTTCCTACTGTCTCGCTAAGAATAGCTCTCTTTACTCTCGCTCTCTCCCAACTTCCTTGCTATTAATTCTCGCTCTCTTCCACTTTATCCTTCAATCTCGCTCTCTCCAGGGATCTCGCTCTCTCTACTCTCGCTAGCATCGCTCGCTAGGTTTCTCGCTCTCTAATTCTTTCTTCGATCGCGCAGCTCTCTTCTCAGAATCTCGTTTTCTCCAGTTTTCCCGCTGGTGTGGCTCTCGCTCTCTCCCACTTTCTCGCTCTCGCTCGCTCCCTTATTCATTATCTTTTGGATAATGAATAAATTTCCAATTTCCAATTTATTTTTTTTATTTTTTTTTATTTTTTTTCCTTCTAAATTTCCACCCCTTTAAATAAAATTTCGTCCTGCTTATTATTTGATATTTAATTTCCTGTATGCGTACAAATCTGGGTCGTTACAATAAGTACTCTAATTACATTTAATTTGAGTGCTAAAATTATTCCCAAATAGAAACTTCAGAAGAGAGTTTCTAAACTATATACCTTTGATGAATTCTCCTTATTCCAAGCTGCTCTCCACGTGATTCTAGCTCCAATTCAACAGTGAATCACTAAGAGATCTTCTCTACTATTCTCAGCCTTGAATTTGAGTAGTAGAACTCAGATTGGAGCGAATTTGTGAAGGGAAATATAGGTTTTTAGATGATGAACAAGCTTTCTGTAGGAAACTTATTTCCAGCAGCCAGCCATACCTTCATCAGCAAAAATGGAGTGTTTTATACATTACCCTCATGCAGGTCCGTTCAGCAACCTTGACACTTCAATTTGCTGAAGAAAGTGAGAAATGTGTGTGTTTCATGGATGAAAACCCCATTTTATGAAAATGTGGGACGATCCCACTCAAAACTAATTTCCAATGCTTTTATGTTTAAATTCAAATTTTAATTAATTTTAAAAATTAATTAAAAATTAATTTAATTAATTCATAATTAATTAAATTTAAAACATCAAAATTCAATTTCGCAAATTGAATTGAAATTGAAAATTAATTTTATTTTTAATTAATTAAATAACAATTTAATATCAAATATTAAATTAATCACGCATCTAATTTTAAAACACAAATCCTATTCACGTAATTAATATTTAAATATTATAAACTCTCTAATTTAGTTTATTTTCGATAAAATAAATGCTAATTAATTATATCAAATATAATTATACAAACCCTAATTTGAATTTGACTTTATTCAAATTCAAACCCTAATTTTAATTTGAACATTTCAAATTGATATTATACCAAATTCACTCAATTTATTAATTCAAGGAGTTCATGTTTTACGAGCTAGTAGAGGAACCTTATGGACCTACAAATCATGAGCTCCAACGATTTAAGATTAATTGGCTAAAAAAACTCTTTAGACCAAATTAATCAGTATTCGTTAACTATCAAGTCACACCACTATAGCTCGATAGTTGCACTCTCCTTACTGTAGATATATTTGTGTCCACTTGATTTAACCATAATCAGTAAGTCGACCTTTCATAGGTTGTTCGTAATAATGGTTGGGTCAGTATGCTGTTTTACCCCCGATATTACATCTTTCTCCTTAAGTTCTGATCCTCTAATGAACAATTGGTTTGTGATCCAATCACTAAACTGGATCCCTCTCAGGCTAATGAGTTGGTGGGACCCCTTGTTCAAGACATAGCTTCAGTACTTAAGAGAACAATCTTTCTTCTATCCCTAAATCGAGTAGACGTGAATTCCTTATTGCACCTTATATCCCCAGTTATCTACCCCTTCTTACCCCTGAAATGGGAGGCTTATTGAGCCAACACTCACTTATGCAAATCTAAGGGTAATCTCGAATAAACAGGAGTTCATAGTTAGCTTAAGATTAAGATCGAGTTACCTAGGTCACCTAAGCAAAATAGTCAGCCTTAAATAGTAAACAACGTTATAAAGTAAGAGTGACTTATTTCTTGATCCGATCTTACGCGAACTCATTGCATAGGACGCCCTTACTACTCATGTCAATACATGAACGAATCAACTGTTGGGGATGATGCTCTAAACTCTCGTTGGATCCTATAGTTTGTAAACACTGTATTGAATAAACGTTTGTGATGTAATAATATATGATACTTTTATTCGCTATTGTCTATGAAAAATTAGATGTTTTTATTGCTTTACCACAAACCAATAAACTAAGATCTCTGGTTGTCGTTGTAACTTAAGCATGTATGTGGAGACGTACAGGTGGATCATGTCTTAAATGATAACCAAAATGGTCTGCAGTATATGGATATAGGAGGGAAACCTTATCCTTGTGACGCTATAGATGCGCTCGCTTTGTAGAACAGTTACAAGTGTTGTGACTTGCTACAAATAGTCTGATCCTGATCATTCATGTGGAGACATGCGAGGGGATGCATCCTATATAAAAGAGTTTGTATAAGACCTGACTACGAAGTGTTATAGTCTCGTTATATAACGTCGTTCATGACAGAGACTTTACTTCACTAGGATGACCATAGGTAACATGACCTCAATTCTTAGTGAGTTGGGAACTCTTACCTTTGAGGGCGGTCATTTGATTTGCATGGGTGCGAGTGGCCAAATTGTCGACTCAAACCTACCACTTTGGGGATTCATCTGATTTAAGAGTTGGGAACTCAGTTACACAAGATGGAATTCACTCCTTCCCCGAAGCAGGGGTAAGTAGATAGATTGCTCCCTTAAGGACTGATTTTGGGGCTTAAACGATGTGGTGCCACATACCTTCTCATGGCCCGAAAGGTGTCCACAAATAGTAGGACTATGTTGTATTGTTCATTAGAGGGATCAGTGGTACTTAAGAAGTTAAATGTAACTACAAGAACAAAAGGATGAATTGGCCCAGTTGTACTTACGAGCATCTGTGAAGGGTTATCGTAGTGTTGATTGGTTATATCCGATGGACACAGAAATATATATCTGTGGTAAGAAGAGTGCAACTGTTGATCTTTAGTGGAATGCCTGGCAGTTAACGGATGGTCACTACAAGAATTTTGGACTTTAATGTCGGTTGGAAAAAGTGAAATCAGATGTATACTGTCGGTTTTGTTTTTCTTAAAAAGTGGATCTTTAATGTCGGTTTAAAACCGACATTAAAGACCTGCTTCACTTTTTCCTCTAACTTTCTATTTTCCCCCCATTTTTTTCATTTCCCTCTTTCTTTCTCAAGATCTTCTTCCAAGCCTCGTGAAATTCATTTTTTTCATTTTTTTTCCAAGACATTAAAGACACTTTCGAAAAACGCTTCCCCTTCCCGGAAAACCCACATTCTTCTAAGCCCTAGCCCATCTTGCCTTCTTATCTCCCTTGGTCTCACTCCTCTGTCCCTCCCTGTTCTTGTGAGGCCTATTTCGGCAATGGCTTCACCCATCACTACCAGGACTGCCTTATCCTCTGAGATCACTCCCAGCGATGGCTTCCAATCAGCGGCTAGTTTCGCCGTTGAAATCAAATGTATAATGGATTTTGAAGGCTTCAGACACATTCACAGTGAATTCGTTTTGTAGCAAGGGTTGTTTCCTCCTCTTTATGAAAAGATTTGTTCGTTGCCTTGTGGAAATCAAAGTCTAATTCTTTCTTTTCTTTCCATTTTTACAAGTCCCCGTGTTAGGAGTTTGGCATGTGTGTTTTTCTGAAATGGTTGTGATCTTTTTGGAATTGGAATCGTTGATCATATAAGAGATACTTCTATACTCGTACATGGAGTCTCATCATAATTCTTCACTAATTTAATGAGTTTCCTTTCTTCATGTTCTTTTTCTTAATTTTTATTTGTTGCTTGTAGGTTCATTTTGTCAAATTATGTTGTTGTTTTCAGGATATTAGTTCCATATGAATAGGTGATTACTATTGCTTACCTTAGAAATCTATCTTTTTGCATTTATCTGTGTTTTTTTTGTTTTTTTTTTTTTTTATGTAAGTTTAAAGCTGAAAGGATTGCTTAAAAATCAAACAAGTTTTGCGCCATCAGATATGTTCCCTTCTCATGACATCACTTCGTACAAATGCGGAGGTAATTAATTTGGACAATTTGTTTAATAAATCTTTAAATTTGATGGCCATTCTTGTTGAGATCTTGGTAATGATTGGCTTCCTTTTGCCCCATTCCTATGTCATGTTAGCTTGAAGGGGAAGCTGGGGAGCCTTATTTTCGACGTCTGATCTTGCGGTCAGTCGCCCATATAATCAGACTATATAGTACATCCCTCATCACTGAATGTGAGGTCTGTTCTATGAGAATAAACTTTTTAATTATGACATGAAAATTTGGATATGAACTTCATTAATTGTTGTTTTGTTATTATTTAACATCTTTAACTTTTGGTATACGCATATCCAACCTTAATTAGTTCACAGATTTCAATACCAAGACTTGACTGCTTCATATGTGTCTGACTTTCTGTCAACTGTTTCAGTTCTTATTTATATGTTTTTTTAAACAAGAAATAACTCATTGATATAATGAAAAAAAAATGTTACAGGGGTACAAATTACAAAGGGAGTGAAAAAGAATAAAGGAAGAAAAAAGGAAAAATCATGAACTCAGAGAAAGAAGCAAAATCAAGAACTTTAGAGACAAATCAAGCAAATAGAGGTCAGCTGAGAGAACAATAAATCTGCTAAAGAACAACGGATTTATCAAATAATCCCACCTTCTTTGAACAAAAAATCTTTAGAGCTTGCAAATCAAGGCTGAGGTGAAGATGAAAGACAAGGCGTATTATCATCGATGGCTTTCACGCTGCGCAATCCCTTGGTTTGTTGGAGAGGACAAGAGGTCAACAATTACGTGAGTTGCTCAAACATCCCAATCAATACAGTACAAGAATAAAAAATGACTATTTATACTAGAGTAAATGGTTATCTTGATTCTCCACTGACCACTCCAAAAGGAGCTGCAACAACCAAAAAGAAACACACAGTGACTGAAACACTACGAAAAAGTAAATTTCAACCAGAGCTTGTGGAAAAGTGCTAAATGCTTATTTACGGGCTTTAGAGCAACAAATCTTCTAATTCCAGAAAACTTAGAGCAATCACACAATTCTATGAGATGAAAGGTTAAAAGACAATGTGAAGAGATCTAAGCTTTTTCAACAGCAAAGAAACCGAGAGCAACAACCACAAGATAACCAATGGGAGCTCCAAAACACCAACCAAATTGTGGTATAATAATCGAACATCTCCTCATTATCGCATCTAATCCTGTATTTCATAAGTGGACTAAATACATTGAGGTCGTCTGTCATTTTATATGTAAGAAAATATGATGCTAGTCTTGTGTGTTTCTTGGTTATTCTTGGGGTAGTTATTTGTTTTCTAATGCTTACGTACTTGGTTCCTTAGTTTTTGTATTTTAGTTCTAGTTTTTGGAGAACCATTTTTTGTAATTTGGTCTCAAGACCTTTATTTTAGGAGGATAGTTAATTGTGTTGCTGGCTGGTTGAAAGTTTTGAATAGCTGGTTGTAAGTTGGAGACATTTTGAATAAAATTTTAATTCCAGACTTGAGTTCCATCAAAATACAGGCTTTTGGGGTTGTAGCCTGAGAGCATTACTTTTAGTGGCTGATCAGTAATCCAGAATTCCTCTTAAGATTCATGATTACAACCTACTGCAAAGTGCCAATTTTGAATTTGCCTGCAGCTCCTATGAGATTTTGCAGAAGGGATGGATTTCCAAGGCTCCTCCCACTAAAATTAAATGTCTATATTCATATATCGAGATTTTTGTTTTTCCTTATAGAGGTTTTCCATTTTTAATATAATATGATAATAAAATCACTATTTTGAACTCATTATTGAGTTTCTAGTTATATACGTTTGCACAGATATATATATATCAAGAAATTCAATGAAAAGTGAACTGAGTTTTTAGTTTCATATCCATCTATCTTTTTTATTTTATTTGTTTGTTTTTTTGTGGTACCTATATTCTTGTCACTTTTGTTGTAGACAAGCAATACAATATTGAGCTTTTTATGGAAATGCTTTGAAGAATGTTATACTGCTTCCTCATTATTCTACATTAAAGCTTAGACTTAAACAGAATCTAAATCTACTGTATAACTATAGTTTTCCCTTTTACCAAATGCAGGTTTTCTTCAGTATGCTATTAAAGGTTACTTTTCTTGATCTACCATCTTTTCACGATGGGGGACTCTACTTCCTGACTGATGATGCTTCCTCTAGGAATGATTATAGGTACGCCTTTTATCCACATCTCTGAGCATGTGATGAAAAAGAAGATGGACCTGCAGTCCTTAATTTACCTTACCTCGTTTCTCATGCAGGAGTATTTGGTGCCTTAAGAATATGTCCAGATAATGAGAGAATATATGTTGAACAAATGTCCAGTATCCCCATACAATCAAGTGTGTGAAGTGTTCAAGAGAGAGCTTGGCATGACACCGGATAAGGTATATTTACTTGGCTAAACCTGTTTCATATAATCAGATTATGCATTTATTCTGTTGAATGGAGATTACTTTTGTAATCTGACAGAAGCTGATTATCTTGATTGTGTTACTGTTACATATGAATTGGCACTTTTGTTTTCTGTATCCTGATTACATTATAGAACGTTTCAATGTGCGTGACAAATTGAAGTTTCATTAACATTTGGCCTTTCATATGATTATATAAATGTGATTATGGTTATAATATTAATTTTTCTCCTTGGATCAGAGTCTGCCTGAGGTTCATGCAAATGCGGCAGAAACATTAGTGTTATAGCTCGTAATGCCCCATCTGCTCTTGCTGCTAAACTTTCTAGCCTCAGGTTGACCAAGAACCGCTTCTTTATTTTTCAGTTTTTATGGTAGTATGTAGATAAGTCATCGTTTTTTTTACTTATCAATCATTTCTTATGCAGTTTTGTTGCAAGGATATTTGATCATGCTTTGGAAGATTCACATTCAAAGTCTGGCCTTGTGCATTCACTTTCTGTGTGCATTTCTTTGTTGGATCCAAAGAGATCATCAACGTATTCTCTTTTGTTCCACTTTTTCCGAATCAACATATGTATGAATGTCCAATTCTTGTTGATCCAGAGACTGTTGGTGCAATGCTCCCTAAACTTAGTTAGTATATGATGCTAGTTTCATTTATTTGATGGTGCCTTAGTTCACACTTGTGCTCTCTATATTCTTTAAATCAATGGGCTAGATGTATAAAAGAAACTATAGAAGGCATACAACTATCAATATCAGGTCAATAATCATCAAAGTTTCAGAGAAATATTTAATTGTTATTGATCTGATATTGATAGGTGTGTGCGCTTTGTGGTTTCTCTTATACATCTAGCCCATTGATTTGACATGCATGTACACGGCAGGAAAGCAGCATTGTGAGTAGCACTATGAATATAGCAGCATGGTCTCCATAATTGCAAATATTTGATTTACTTGTGGGAAGTAAAATTCTTCTATTAGTTTCTGATAGCACTTGTCTCATAGGTGATTTGTTAAAACTCTTAAACTTGTCATCTGATGATAAAAGTATTACCCATAACATATGAAGAATTACGGCCTCCTCTTGGAAAACATCGTTTGAAGGTAGGTGCTTAATTTGCATTGTATAAATTTATATGTTCAAGGTATAGCTCTCTGCTAGAAGTTAGGTTTAAGAGAATTTTGTTTTAGAACTTGATATTGTTCTTGCGTGTTTTCTTAACTCATATCCTAACTTCAATTTTGCTTCTTTGCAATAAACTTTCAGGAACTATTGACATAGATCTGATTACCACAGGAGTATCGGCAAGTGAAAGGATGCAAAGTGAGAGTTTATTATCGGCAACTCGCAACATTATTATGGAGAAAATATAGCTTGGAGGACCCTCCATGCGCCTGGCTAAAGTATGCTACTAACTTTTACTGTGTTCAGTAACTTTACTTGTTAAGTTGAAGTTAAATTCTAAATCTTTCCAATTCTTCTGTAGTTACTGGATGAGCTAAAGAAGAAGAATCCTGATAATGAAGTCCATCCCAACAATGTATATTACATCTCTTAATTTCTCAAATCCTCCCAAATTTGTAGACAAATAAAATTGTGTTGCCCTTACACAGAAGATTCTGTTGCCCTTGTAAAATCATGATCTTTGTATTACTTGTAATTTGTGTTTTTAAGGCCTGAATTATTGTACGCCTTTTAAATTATAATTCTATAACAGGATTTGCAGATTAAATGTAATAGATTTACAATCCATACATGAATAATATGTCATAGCCATAGCGTTCGATGATGATGTGTCATGTTATACTTTTTTACCGAAAAATGGATTAGGCAACGGAACTTTAAAAAACGGACAATAATTGATAAAACGGACAGATTCGGGCTTCAATGTCGGTTAAGAATAAAAAAAATAGGCTTTAATGTCCGTTGCAACCGACATTGAAGGCTGTGTTATTGGTATTATTGAAGCCCTTTAATGTCGGTTTAAAACCGACATTAAAGCCCGAATTTCTTCTAAGGGTGGATCTTGTGGCTAAAGAGTTTAGTCAACTATTCACGTACCATTGGAGCTTCAAGCCACAGGTTCATAAGGTCCCCTAGGTAGCTTAATGGATTCAAGTTGAGAATCAGTTTTTGGGTCAGTTTGAAGTGTTCAAATTGACAAGATGGAGTTTGATTATATATAATATAATTAAACTGGTCAATTATATATGATATAGTTGACATGATGTATGAGATATATTAATTGGAGAAAAAAGATATAAATATGATTTATATCTAGTGGAGGAGAAAAGGACTATCGTTTATATGTTGCATATGATGTGATATTAAACTATAGGTTATAAATTAATATAATTATATTTATTTTTTATTAAACAATTATGAGATATTGTTGATTTTTTTCCATAACCGCACGAGATAGTGGAGGTTACATTCAGTTTTCGTAACTGAAGGATAAAATAAAAATAGTTTTCATTTTGCAAAAAAGATCAGACAATTGCTCCACGATTAGTACACTGCCCAACGTTTAGTAAACGAGAGCATACATGATAACTCAAGTTGTCCTTAACAATTGTGTACACGTACAACTTACCTATACGATCGCATAATCTTTTCTAAATGATCGCGCACGTGAGCGATCTCACCAAAACGATCAGCCTTATTTTGCTAAATAGTCATGCACAAGCATCCGTCTATACAATAGACTTCAAATATCTCCCACTTGCTTGGTCGTGGTAAACGATCGTTGTTTCCTCTTCCCCTCTACCAAATCCAACAGATCCCATAACTCCTAGATTCTCACTTTGAGAATACCAAGGTTACTGAGTGGTGGTGTCCTCCTTGCTATTTTGTTCATGTAGAAGACGGTTCAGAGGTGAGAGACAATGAGATTTTGTGGACGATAGACTTGGCGATCACAGCGACTGCGTGACTTGCCGATCCTGACGAGAGCAAGAGATCAAAGAAGAAAAGTTCTTCAAGAGGTATGTCTCTCGGTCCTTTGTTGTTTAAGTTTGTAAAGCATGTTGTAATTTGTTGTTAAATGCATAATTTGTATGTTTGTTTGTGAATGCGGTATTTCTGTCACAATGAATTTGGAACGATCTTGCTTTCGCACATAGGTACTCTTTTATAAGAGTTCCTACATTAGGATCACATCGTTTGTAACACCTTTATAACAACTTGTAACAATTACAGAGTGGGCCGCATCCGATAGTGTTACCAGAATAAAGCACCCAACCTTATTCATATACTATACATAATTTTGACTATTTACTCAAACCTGATTCGCTTTTATGCCTCCACATAAAGTTTAAGTATTCATATAATAACCATGAATATTAGTTTATTGGATTTAGACTTTATAAGTGCAATTCATAGATTCAATAACAACTTTATTGAAGTAATGTCGAATAACATATTTATTGATAACAGAATCTGTTTAACTTTACAAACTACGAGTTTTAGGACATACAACCTAACACGCCCAACCCGACCCGGACCCGAATTGTCTGAACCTGCCTTCCAACGCTCCAAAAGAGGCTGAACCGAACAAAAAAGGGTTGAATCAGACCCCAGGCAGCTGAACAGATCGAACCGGCCTACTCCCGCGAATCGGTCTACGAGCGGGCGTGTTTCTGGGCTAGGATGAGCAACATTACAATAGCTCGACTTCATTGAAGAGCAACGTTGTAACGCTCTAAGGACAGCGTTGCAACACTGTCTAACAAAGGCCTCTTCTCCAATTTTTCCAACTGAGCTTACTTGCTTGAATCTTCAATTACATCCTAATTTCAACTCTAATAAAATTATAGATCCTTAAGCACATAATAAGGCTCATCAAGAGCCAATTACAATTTTAACAACATAATTAAAGAGAAATCTAATGCCAAAGCTGGGATGAAACCATATCAGTCATCACAACATGCATGTCTAGAGACTCACCCACCAAACTCAAATTCACGTTAATTGAGTGCTTAAATCATGCTCTGATACCAATTGATAGAGTAAACATGCATAAAATAGAAGCTAACATAATCATTAAGCACTCTAATTACATTTAATTTGAGTCACAAGCATGCTAAAATACAAGTTACAAACAAAAGGGTTTTAAAAATTACAACTTTTGTAGAATTCCTCTTGTTCCGTGCCAATCTCCACGAATTTGATCTTCAAATCTTTAGTAGACCACCAAGAGAATCTTCTCTACTATTCTTAGCTTTGTATTTGAGTAGTGGAACTCTAAATTGAGAGGGAATTGGAAGAAGATTGAAGAGGGTTTGAGAGAAAAATAATTTTCTGCAGAGTTTTTTTTTTCTAAAATTCTGATTTCCTCAATTGAATTCTGAAAAACTGAAGCTTTTAATCACTTCATTCATGTAAGTACTCAGTCTTCAGCAACTTGACACATCAAATTGCATTAGCTAAGTTGCCTAGGTGTTGAATTATGGAAAAATTCACTAACAATTCTCAATCTTGGATAATTCCACTAAAACTCAAAAATTCAATTTCAAAGTAATTAATTATATTTAATTTAAAATTAAATTAAATATAATTTAAATTCAATTTTAGAAAATTGAATTTCATTTTTAAACTTGAAATAATTTTAATTCAATTAAGAAAATAATAATTTAATATCAATATTAAATTAATAAGACATCTGATTCAAATATGAATCATATTCATGTAATCAAAACCTAAATAATATCTAAATATTTGAGCTCTCTAAATATATTTAATTTTAATAAAATTAAACGTTGATTATATGAATATAATTATCAAAACCCTAAAATTGAATTTGCACATCTCAAATTCCAAAACCCTAAATTTTGAATTTGAACATTTCAAATTCACTTAATTATTTTTAATTCAAGGTTTAATTTTTTCCGAGCTAATAGAAAGACCTTATGGACCTACAGATCATGAGTTCCAACGATTTGAGATTAATTGGTTAAACTATTTAATCCGAATTAGTCAATATTCGTTAATTACTGAGACATACCACTATAACTTGATAGTTGTACTTTCTTTACTGTAGGTATATTTCTGTTCACTTGATTTAACCATGATCAATAAGTTGATCTTTCACAGGTTGTTCGTATTTACAACTAGGTTAGAATTACCATTTTACCCATGTAAACATATCTTACTCTTAAGTCTCCACAGATTCTCCATTGAATAATTGGTTTATAGTCCAACTAATAAACCATGTCCCTCTCCATCATGAGAGGGCAGGACCCCTTTGTTCAAGTCCATAAATCAATACTTAAGAGAACAACCTATCTACTAACCCTAAATTAGGTAGGAGCGAATTCCATCTTATAGGACTATGTCCCCAGCTCTCTATCTGGTTTTATTCCCAAAATGGGAGACTTATTGAATAGTGTTGTTGAACTATTCTCACCTATGCAGATCAAAGAATAATCCTGAATAAAGAAAAGTTCATAGTTAGCTCAGGATTAAGATTGAGTTATCCTAAGCCATCAAATTGAAATAGTCAGTTTTAACAGTAAACAATTGTTATAAAGAAAAGTGACTATTTCGTAGTCCGGTCTTATGCAAACGTCTTTTGCATAGGATGCCCCCACTCGCATGTCTCAACATGAAAGTTTTCGGGATCACATTGTTTGTATCAGTATATAAAGTGGGTTGCATCCATAGTGTCCCCAGGATGATGTACCCAATATCAGTCATATACTTCTAGACCTTTTAGGCTATATACTATAATTTGATCCTCTTTTATGTCTATACATAAAGCTAAAGTATTCATACTATAGTCATGGGTTTGTTTATTGGATTTTATAGCAGAGTGCAATTTCAATAATACTTGTATTGAAAAATAGAATATGTTTCATATATTACAACAAACTGCGAGTTTTAGAACATTCCCAACTCTTTTTACTTAGTATGATTTGAACATTTTAGATTCTAAGATTTCTCAAGTAATTGAAATTAACTTTTTGCATATCAAAAGATTCATTCTCAATCACCTTGTATAATATAATTAATGAGTTGTTTTCTCCTTAATTAAGTTGGAGTTAAATCACAAACGACATCGTTTCTGTTGTTTATTCATATTCATATGAAGGTTTGGATCATCCTAAAGATGGATGTGGCGGAAATAAGTGGCCTTTGGAAGTTGTGTTTGACCTAGGCACATAGTTCACATTGATCATGATTCAACTATGATGCCACAAATTTGAATACTGATCATAAATTATTGTTGTTCATTGAATTTCCTAGGAACTATGTTAGGATTGGAAAATTGTTGCGATTTTTCTAGAGCAGTCTAGATTTCCCTATCGAGAGTCGTTGGAAAGTCTTACATAAACTCTTTCGACTGGATATAATAAATCTAAGAGAACAACTCATGACAATAACCCGCAATCAAAATATATCACTAATAATTTAAATACGAAAGAAATAGCTGATTGTGGAAGGTACAAAACGTGGCAGGGACGTAGGTGAATCTAAATTGCACAACCAAAGTAAATGGATTTTTATTAGTAAGGACATGCCATTTGACTTGAATTTTTTTCTTTTCTAATAATAAAATAAACAATTCATTGATTAATAAGAAAAGGGGAAACTCCAACACTTAGAGGTGGTTACAAAAAAAACTCCCCAATTGAGAAGGAAAAATGATAAACTATAATGAGGAAAAGTATGTGTAGATTTGCACTAAATGAAATCATTAGATAGAACTGAATCCATAAGATGATCAAATGTAGAGGAGAAATCCTTGAAAAGATGTCCACTACGTTCATCCCAAAGAGTAGAAGAATGTACAAACAATAGCCAACCACTATGTCTTTTTAGAACCACCAAATGAATGCCCTGCCAATAAAGAAGCTAGAAGATTGAAAATAGAATTAGGGTATGGTAGGGACAACCAAATAAACAATGAGCAAATAAGTGAATTGAAATTTCAGATGATGTTGTTGACGTAGTATCAAGTTTCAACATAAGAAAGCTTGCACTATCTTCATACTTGGGTGAATAGTGTGTAGTTGGTAATAAATTCTCAAGTTGATCCTAAGTAACCGCTAACGTTCATTGGATTTTAAAGGAATTATGTTGTTGAGACTAGAAAATTGATGTGATTCTTCATGAGTAGTTTAGCTTCTCCAATTGAGAATTACTTTGGAAGCCTTATTTCAACTTTTGTGATAAAAATATAATAAAGTTTATAAAACAACAATACCTACGTTCGACGTATATTATCAGTCATTTAAGTACGAGTGAAACAACTCATTGCAGAGAGTGCCAAATATGGCGGGAACATTGGTGAGTCTAAAAAACGTAACCAAATCAAATGCCCCTTTATTATTAAGGACACGTTAAGAACTGTATAGGTAAGTATTAAAGACGTCTATTTGTTTATGCTAGGACTCATTAGACAATGAAAATTCAAAGATTTATTAGGCAAGGTACCTAAACCTTGTAGAAGTTTTAGGGAGTGTTTTTCGTTTGGACCCCGAGCTTCTAATGGGTGATAACCCACTCCATGACTAAAATAGTTTGAGTACAATAGTTGTAGAGATTTAGTTTGAGTACATTAGTTGTAGAGATGAGAGATTGAACTAAAATAGTCTTGAATACCACCTACTTAAAGGGAGAAAAGTCGTATCAATTATCATTAAACTAAGTTTATTTTTACATATATTAAATATATTACATAATTTAAAAGAGTGTATAAAATTGAATATTTTCGAATGGCTTATGATTATAAATTATAAGGAAAAAAATGAAAATTTATACATAAACTTGTTAAATTGTATCAATTTAGGTCATAAATTTTTAATTTCATCCAATTACATTTCAAACTTAAATTATGTTGCAATATTAACAAGTTTAAAATGGATAATTTGATATTGTTAAGTTAATTTTTTTTCCTTCTCTAAATTAAAATTTAACCCCCCAAAAAAAAAAAAAAAAAGAAAAGAAAAGAAAAGAAAAGAAAAAGTAGGTGAAACGAGACAGTAGCTGTGACTTTGTGAAAACGGAGCGTTATCTCGTGTTCTCCGGGTTAAACTTCCAATTTCAACCCGAGACTCATCGTCTCATAATTTTGGAAATTATAAAGCCATCCGAAACGATTCTTTCACCTCACTGATTTATCGGCAATATCGGTTGGGCAGTATTTCGTTCATATTTTAATCTTTCACTTCAGCTCCATCGATCTGTTTCTGTTCCCAAATGCTCGGCCGGATTCCGCTCCGGCTCCGGCGATTTCGCCCGAAATCTCGGATTTTCGGGGAGCATTAGTTATAGAGTAAGTATAAGCTGAATTTTGATTTGCTTATTTTCCGACATTGTTGGAAGTTGCAGTTCTCTGATAGTCTGTGTTTAGATAGTTGGAAAATGACGAACAAAGATTTTCAATTCGAGAATGTTTCTTCTACGAATGTACTTTTGATCTTTGCTTAACTTAGTCTGAACTAAATCGTTCATTAGTTATAGACTAATTGCTTATTGTATAGCAATTACTCTATTTGTCCTTTTTTGTTTGTCATTCATCTTGTTACTGACTATGAACTTCTTTTTCCATCTTTTGCTTAATATCTTTGTAATTTACAAGTATGGCGATCCACACTGGTTTCATTTGTTCCTTTTTGGGAAAATCATATCATGTGCTTAGTATAATTTCAACTTTTAAGCTTATGTTTTATGTTATTTTGAGTTTGCTTTCCCTTGGTGAAAGCATAATCAAACTCACAAGTTTGCTCAGTTGTTCAGTGGACCGGGGGTAACGATTTGGTAGAAAAAAAGAAGCTAATTTCTTGTGTGGTGAAATCTTATTCGAATTTCTTTAATGGGATGAAGCAATTCAGTTCCATAGAGTGAAGTCATAATCCAACACAAGCCTAAAAACTTGTATAAGAAATAATGGGCAAAGGGTTCAACAAATCTTGCACGTAGACTGCTCAGAAAGAACAAGCAAGCTAAATTCTGCTCAAAATATCTCGGGCATTGGAGCCAGGTTACATAACGTGCATTTGCAGAAGCCTTCAGATATAAATTTAATCTAGAAATTGGATGAACTGGGTAAAATAATTGGTTAAACCATGCAACAATCCGGTTCTATAGCATCATAAATATGAGCTGAATGGAGTTTGTTGAGACATGTTGACTGCATATTATCATAGTTGTACTTATGTGCTACGTGATTTGGAATGCTAGAAAACATGACAGTATGAAATTATTTTTTTATCTTTTGGTAATGGAGGCACACCTTATAAGAACTCGAAAGAAAACATGTTGACATCCTAAGTTTTTGCATTATTATTATTATTTTAATTTTTAATTTTTATAATTGAATATGCCAATTTTCCCCCACCTCACATGTTGTAAAAAAGAGTAGTGCGTTTTCAGGTATAACTGAATATGCCAATTCCCCCTTCCATTCCTTCCATTTTGCATATATTAATTGTTCATCGTTTATTATAATGGAAATAATGTTGTTCTTTGGTGTAGAATGGCAGCTATACTTTCAGGTTTTTCTTGCTCAATTTGGAAGTTAATGTCTGAAAAACGATTGAGGTCATGATGTGATTTAATAGGATAAACTGGGAAATAAAATGGTGTCGTAGAAGCAACTTTTAGTTGCATAGTACAACATTACTATTTTTTTATTAAATGGTCTCGTAAAAGCATTTCCCTCTTTCTCTGATTATTCTGCTCTTTGTAAGTAGTTCCTCGGGTGGGGGCTCTCTAATCCCCCAACCCTTAGGCTGTTGGCTTTTACCCCTTTTTAGTGATGGAATTTATTCCTTTGTTTCTTATCCAAAAAAGAAAAAAAAATAGTTACCCTAATCATAGTTGATTCTCATTATTTCAAGAATTCAATGAATAAGCCATATTAGCTCATTAGTATAGACTAGATTTATCTTTTAGTTATCTAATTTAGAACTATTCTTTGTGTTTGATTCATCAATATAAGTCAGGATATGGACATCCAGTGGTGGAGTCTGAGGAGCTTCTCGCACATATGAAAGTCACGGAAAAGCAAGTGAGTGGGACTGTTTGCACCAGCCGGCATAGCTGGTTCCGTTAAGAAGGTTTTAAAGTTCATTGGGTTTCCTCTTAATAAGAAGTTAGTCACATTACAATAATGAGTAACTGAACATCTTTGACAGGGGATGGTACCTCCACGAGCTTCTGATCCTGGTTGGGCTCATGGAATTATGGTCAATGGGGGTCGCCAGAAGATTAAATGCAAATACTGTAATAAGGTTATGCTTGGGGGCGGCATATCCAGACTAAAGCAACATCTAGCTGGGGAAAGAGGAAATGTAGCTCCATGTGAGGCAGTTCCAGAAGAAGTTAAGGTGCAGATTCAACAACTTTTAGGTTTTAAAGTTTTGGAGAAGCTGAAACGGCAGAAGAAGGGTAGCAAAAATGCAGTATCATGCTTTCCAAGTAGGGAAGAAATAGATGATGGGATACACCGGGTTCAAAATTCTCGACGACACCCTCTCCGGAGAAAGGCAAAGGAGGTACTGGAAGGAGTTACTAAAGAAGCAAAGAGGAAAAAGAAACATCTTCCAACATCTTTTGTCATTCAATCCATTAACCAGAATACTGTCCAGATAGAAAGCATAGAACAAGCTGATATGGCTGTTGCCAAATTTGTATACCAAGCTGGAATACCAATCAGTGCTGTAAGCTCACAATATTTCCAACAAATGGCTGATGCAATTGCTGCTGTAGGCCCTGGTTATAAGATGCCTACCTATCATTCTTTGATGGGTATATTGCTTGACAGAAGTGTTCAGGATGCTGGAGAATATGTTGAAGAGTTGAGAAAGTCGTGGGAGGTTACTGGGTGCTCAATCTTGGTTGATAGGTGGATGGATAGAACTAGTTCTGTAGTCATAAACTTTTTTGTCTATTGTTCCAAGGGCACCATGTTCCTTAAGTCTGTTGATTTATCTGAAATTTCAGAATCACCTGAAGGGCTTCTAAATTTATTTGACACCATTGTTCAAGAAGTTGGACCAAAGAATATAGTCAATTTTGTGACAGATACTTCTCCCTTGTTTAAAGCTGCAGGCAAACTCTTGGTAGAAAAATACAAGACCTTTTTCTCAAGTGTTTGTGCTGCACATTGTGTGGAGTTGATCCTTGAGGAAATTGAGGAAATGGAAGAAGTAAAAGAGGTTGTTGGGAAAGCAAAAAGGATAGTCCAGTTCATATACAACAATGCCTGGGTCCTAAACCAAATAAAGAAGAGAAGTGGTGGAAGAGAAATTATTCAGCTCGCGTCTACCAGATATTTCTCTACCTTCTTGACTCTGGAAAACATTTTGTCTTTGAAAGAGCATCTTCATCAGACATTCACCAGTGGTGCTTGGATGCAGTCAAATTTGTCAAAGTATGGAGCTGGACTTGAGGTGACAAAGATCATTGCAGATCCACTATTCTGGTCAAAGTGTGATCATATCACAATGGGAACGAAGCCATTACTTTCTGTTTTGCAATTTCTTGAATCAGAGGAGAAGCCAACTGCTGGATTTATATATGATGCATTTGAAAAAGCAAAGAATAGTGTCATGCTTGCTTTCAACCAGAAGGAATCTTTGTACTTGCCATATTTGAAGGCCATTGACCATGTTTTACCGAAGGAATTTCAGAGCTCTCTTCATGTGGCTGCATACTACCTAAATCCATCAATATTCTATAGTCCTACATTCTTATCCAGCAAAGTTATTCAAAAGGGTTTACTTGATTGCATTGAAGCCTTAGAGCCAGATATAACATCCCAGGTCATGATTACAAACAATATAAATTTCTATGAGGAAGCTGTTGGAGATTTTGGGCGACCAGTGGCATTACATGGTCGAGATTCATTGGCCCCAGGTTACTTTCTACCTAATACGCTGTACTGAATTTTACTATGCTACTAACTACTAATGTCTTTTGTTTTGTATTTTAGCTACTTGGTGGTCATTGTATGGAACTGATTACCCAGATTTACAAAGGTTGGCTGTTAGGATATTGAGTCAGACTTGCAGCATTACACGATGTCGTAAAAGCTGTAGCATGTTCAAGTATCTCTATTTAAAGAAGAAGGGGCTGGAAAAGCAGAAAATGAATGACCTTGCATTTGCTCATTATAACTTGCAGCTCCAGGAGAGGTAACTTGAACTACATTTCAACTTAATTTGGGCATTTGTCCTTTCTAAATGTTGGTGAGAGTTGTGAGACTACATGTGGTAGTGAGTTCCTTAAGTCAAAAGTTCAAACAAACAGCAATTTATGAAACTTTGCAGTTCAAAATTTCTAAAGCATTTGTTAAATGGGCCTACAGCTTTTTCACTTTCATTCAAATAAGGACTTAAAATGGAAATCTATCATTTTAACCTACTTTGTTTGAGCCAACGCACCCTTTTCTTGTGATTGTTGATCATACTTCAGAGTTAAAAGCTTGAACCCTCAAGTGACTTTATGTTGCTGACGAATCCTCAAAATTGTAAATTGTAGCTGAGAACTTTTCATATGCTCCTCTTCTACTTAGTCAAAAGTTTCTAGGATTGGTCATGCATTATCTCATAAGGTGCTGGCGGAGTCCTTAAAGCAACATCCGCCAATCCCCGGTTGGCATCGTTTATGATTGAGGCTAAGACAGTATCTGATCGTCTTCGAGCCCCTAACTTTCGTTCTTGATTAATGAAACATCCTTGGCAAATGCCTTCGCTGTAGTTCGTCTTTCATAAATCCAAGAATTTCACCTCTGACTATGAAATACGAATGCCCCCGACTGTCCCTGTTAATCATTACTTTGATCCTAAAGACCAACAGAATATGATCGAAATCCTATGATGTTATCCCATGCTAATGTATACAGAGCATAGGCTTTGAGCACTCTAATTTCTTCAAAGTAACAGCGTCGGAGACACAACCCGGCCAGTTGAGGCCAAGAGCTCATCGCCAGCAGAAGGGACGAGCCAACCGGTGTTCACCATAGGCAGATTGGTCGTGCATTATCATAACTGATTCACCACCTTAGTCGGCCCAAAAGTATTTTAGCTGGTCAAATATTGGTACCCGATGTCTCAACAAAAAATGGAGGTGGACAACTAATGCTGCCTTGATGCGCATGAGATTCCTTCTACCTAATTAATCTCTCTCTTTTTCTCCCTTGTGTTTTTGTTGTGTGGTTGTGGTCGTCATCATTTTTAGTATTCATGCTAGCTTACGTGTACCATAACTAATCTTATGGTGCAATTGAAGGATCCTCCTAGTTCATTAGTTGTCAACAAGCAACCACCATTCTTTGAACCTATTCCTTCTAAGCCCATTTGTTTTCTTATTAGTCCTAATGACCATTGGCCAACCCATGGCAGTTTCCTATAACCTAATCAATGCTCATTCAATCTTAATTTAGTAAGGATTTTTTGAATTAAAGGGAAACCTTATAGTTGCTAGCTTGGGAGCTAGGATTATTGTATTTTATCGGTTTGATATTTCAATAGGGGACACTTTGTTTCTGATTTCTTAAAAGTGGGTTTCATGAACAGCTAACACTACATTCATCTTTGTTGAATTTCTCGTACTGTACTCTTGCTCTTCCAAAAACTGGCGATGATGTATAGCATTATCAACTAGGTACAGAATCATTCTTTTTTGGATTGTATTGAAAAATTACTACATTTGGTAATGATCGCTATCCTGCTCTTGAACTAATTTATTGGAAAATATAAATTTTATTTTCTCCGGAAGAATTGAGGTAAGGATTTGTATGCTTTGAGAAAAAATAAGGAAAGAACTATCTTTATATTCTTCCACCTATGCCACAAGCAGGAGACTGGAAACTTGTAAAGCAAGGTGCTCAATCGATGCAGTAGATCCTGTTTTTTTGGAAGCCATTGATGTGAACATGGATGATTGGGTGGAGGATGAGCACAAGACGTGGGTGGATGTGAAGGTCACCAATCAGGAGACCTTCGTGGAACATAAATTGTCCAATATGGATAGTTGTATTGACTGCACAGGTGAGACAGGCACTGAGAACACTAGAGGTACAGATGGTAGTAATTTTTAGTCTCTGTTTTGTTGTTCAAAAGCAGCCGATTACCTCATGTATAAATAATGAGTTTATTAATGCTCTAATTCTGTTGTATAAACTGCTAAATGTGTGTTGTATCCAATTTCCTCAGTATGGAAAGTTGATAGGCATTATACTGCATAAAGCAATTTGATAAGCTATATATGTATATATGTATTCTCTGAATCATTCTTGACCAATCTTTAATCATCACTATTTCTCTGGAAAACTTCAAACTCTGATGACAATACCTGGGTATTAAAGATCAGATAATTTACTAGGTGATAGTGTGGTAACAAATACTCTGGGTGATTTACTCATGTGTTAAACGCTTTGGTCCTTGGAAAAAGGCATCTTGTACAACTTTGTATATCTGCATGTTTAAGCATGGTGTCAAGGGCCTTAGGTTTAACTAAGTGGACATGGGCAAACTTCTTTGTCTACTAATTAAATTACAAATATCCTATGTTCCCGACTTCCAAATATTCCAAGGGTTAGGTAGGGACTTGATTTCAAAGTTGGTGAACCATGACATGACAGGCTGGAGACCTTTTGAGTTTGAAGTAACTGCAGAGAGATGCTTTACAGTGTTGTCTTGGATCTTTTGATAACTTCCTATAAGAAGTCTCTGTTTCAACTGATTAATGTGGGTTATGTAACGTAAACATTTTGAGGAAGCATAAAAATGAACTAGGATATTGAAATCACACTTCATGTGTTCACATTTTCTCATCAAGTATTTATCCTGCAGTCATGTCCACGAACTTGTTTGGATTTCCCTCTGTTCATTTATTGACCGCATTAGTTTGTACTTGCAGCTCCTGTTTTTGTAACTTTTGCTGCCTCTCCGTAAGACTAAAGTATGTCTATATTAAGATAAACAGATATATAGAAAATGGATCACGGGACTAAAAGTGCACATAAAGATTATAAAGATCTATAAACCACAATGTGATTGACAATTTGTGTGATCATGAGGAAATGGAAAATTTATTGGAGCCAAAACTCTTATTTTATCCCATAAAGAATCTCATTACTCCTCTCCTTCACCAAGTAATTGTCAATATGGCGCACAATCTTAGATTCTTAGATGCCTTCTTCCTTTAATTTTTCCTCAAGAAATCAGACTTACACGAAAATTGTTAGTAGTGAACAATATACCAGAACCTTTCTTGAAATTCACGAATAGCTTATTATGTATAAGTTCAAGTCTTCAAGAGCACATCGTTTGTGAAATTTTTACAACCTGATGCAATATCTTGGGCCTTCTAATAGGTATTTTAATCACCCCTCCCCTAACAAGAAACAGATTTTTTCATTGAAGAAATGAAATGATACTAATGCTCAAAAGATATTGGAGTGAGAGAAAAATAAAATAATAAATCAGAATTATAAAAGAACTATAGAAGCATTCCTATTCAAATTTGTCTTGTAAGGAGAAACAACCAAAGAGATTAGGAAGATAACACCATAAAGAAGCCTTGAGTGAGCTGATTCAAACCAATCGAGGCAAGAAAAGTTCTTGTCTTCAAAGATCCTCTGGTTTTGAATCCATAATTCTGAAATTAAGGCTTTGGCAGCATTGATCCATATAAATATGATCTAGACGGCAAAGAAAATCCAGTAAGTAGAAGGAAATTGCTCTTGGTGTTATTATTATTATTTAGTTGGATACCCGGGAATCGAAGAAGATCCATAAGAAAAACTATTGAAGAATGAAGATTTCAACTGAAATGACCCTTCTTACAACTGTAGAAGAAAAAAAAAAGGTTGCCAAGTTTTTTCTCTATTTGGATGTATTTGGGGAGGTTGACTTAAAGAGTTCATGGTTTTCTACTACGAAGTTTAAATGTTTAATGGAAGAGAATAATGATTTGTAGTTGGTTATGATGACCCAATGGGTGGATGCTAGCTCTTCATACCTCTCTTTCCTAAGTTTATGCATTGAAAGACAGTGAGCGGAAGAGTAGTTATTATTGTTGGAAGAGAAGTTGGCTTCTTGGGTCTTTAGAATAAAGTGAGTTGTTCCTCTTTCAATATGGACCGACTTGTGAGACATCCCTCTAGCAATTGGGTTCCAAATCTTGCTTTCAACACTTCGTTAGTTCATGCAATGAGATGTTTGGTCTGGTTGTATTTGAGTTTAAAATTCTTTCTTCCTTTTATTTTTGCAGATTTCTTTTGTTTGATGAAATTTGGTTTTATAAATACATAAGTGCACAAAGCACACCTTTAAGTCAATGGTAATAAGATTGGGATGAAAAATACATAAGACATCTCCTGATTGAGACTGCTCCTATTGTGAATGAGAAATGCACTTGTTGCATGGTGTTGCCTACAAATTAAGAAAAGTAAAACTGAGAGCAATCGAACAAAAATTTTAGATTGCCTATGGTTGGAGCTCTTCTTTGGCTTACCTCGAAGGAGAGTAATCATAAGATATTTGCGGATGTTAGATGATATTATATTAAATTTGCCTTCATCCATTAGCTTAAGCTTTTGGGTCAATTGGTGATTTAACATGGTATCACAGTTGATGGTCCAAGAGGTCCTATGTTCAAAGTTAAACCTCCGCATTGTTATTTCCTCCCCAATAAATCTTCCAATGGACTCTAAACCTCTACTTGTTGAGTCTTCTACATATTTGAAGCCCACAAGTGAAAGAGAGTGATTGGTGATATAATATTAAATTTGCCTTCACCCATCAACTTAAGTTTTTAGGTCAATTATTTCATAGCAGAGAAGCCTATTATGAACAAGAACTTCTATTATGATAAGTGATTGCCAAGTATGTACTATCAACCAGAAACCAAAAATATTCTTGCATTGTATATTATTGAACTAAAAAATGACAAAGATAAGGGACTTGTGCCGCTTAGTTTAGGTGAGATTGCAGGTTAGCATGTGAAAGGAAATTTTTGAGCATGTTATTATTATTTGTTTTGGATGATCTGTGAAAAATAAATGGTTCAATATGTTTCTCTTCTACTACGGTAAATGTGTCATCTTGAGCCGAAGCACTGGCCCATATGGTTTATTTTGATGTTTGCTGAACTAAGTTCTTGAATATACATTGAGGTAAACAAGTTTCTGGGTTTTTTCTGTATATCCATAAAGAGAGTCAAAATGATTGAATTTCATCCAAATAGTTGAACATATAATACTTCCGTTGCCCCTTGTCAAGGATAATATGTTCTCCCCAATGGGCACATAATTTAGAAATTAAGTCCAGATCTGTTACTGAAATGTGGGTGGCATGTGTGACGAGTTAAAGATTTATTGGCGAAGAGAAGACAGGACAACATCTTGGAGGGAGCTGTCTCTTTGCATGGCAGCTTTGAACTCATCAAAGGTAACCTTTCCGTCACTGTTGGAATCCATCAGATCAAATATTTCATCTAATTTCCCTGGTTCTGTGATGTCCATTGGAAGGCAATCATCAGGTAAAGCCTGCTCAAAATTATGAAGGTCATCGTGCTTAAAGAAACAACTGAAAAAGCATACTACCAGGTACCAAGAATGGAATTAAAATCAAGGAAAGGAGCAATAGCATTACTCTAAGCATTGATGCCACTTCTTCCTTTGTGATGCACCCGGACCGATCTGTATCATACATCTATCAACCAAATATAATAAACATTAGAGCTTTGTGATTTCCTTATGTCTGCTAAGTAGTTTATTCAGTAACCATATTTTGTATCTGTAGAACATTCTTGGCAATAAGGTTCTTGCTCATTCAGATATTGAATTGCATAGAAAAGGGATACTTGAGTAAAGTGGTGCAAAGTAATTGCAAGTAGAGGATAATATAACACTAGAAGAATATGTGTTTTGATAGAAGATTTTTCTAACTTCATTCAACAAATTTTTGTGGCCATTGTTTTAAAAAAACTGGAGTAGTACAGTTTAACTGTGCTTGAGCCTTATTTACTTATTCAATTATTATTTTCTAGTATTCCGGCTTCAAAGAGACAATATAACTTCTTATGGGAATTTTGGAAAACTAAGAATTTTGTGTAATGTTTAGCCTCGAATTGGAGCCTTTTCTGTATCCACTCTGTTATTGTTTTCTCAGCTTCTATGTTTACTAATTGGAGCACACTTTACTAAGCTTCTGGGGTATGTGAAACGTAAAAAACTGTATCATTCAAACAAACATTTTCACTGTCAAAAACACTGAATTTGTCTAGGAGGCAAGGGTGGAGGGTGCTTTTTATTTTATTTTATTATTATTTTAAATAGTTTTTTCCCTCGTTGTGGTAAATTGAGCAAGTGCCAAGGTTCTTCTTTTCAGGTTGACTCATCTCTAATGTGACTAGAGCAGTTGAATGTGGTGCTGTAAGGACTCATAAGCACTACGTAATAGATTCAGCAAGTTATGATAAGATGAAGATTTTCTTTAGAATGTTGTCAATTTGGTCGTTATTTGGTGTAAATGCTCTCTCTTCTTCCAATACCATAACTATTCCTCAGAAGTTAGTTCTTACTATTTCCGAGTGGAGCACTACAGTGATTTGATGTGACTAAGGCAGTTGATTGTGATGCTGAAAGGACCTTAAGAGGCATTTGGAGTAAGGAGTAGAGTTGTTTAGTCATGGAATCCATAGTGTAAAGAGTTAATAAGTCATATAATTGATGTATTTTAGACTAGGACCTACAGGGGGATTTAAGAACTCTTTGGGCAAAACAAGGAGAGAATTCCACTCTCTCCCACTCCTACTCCTTGAGTCAAACATGTCCTTTAGGGGGTATTTAGGGTAAGGAGTGGAACAGTGAGGAGTAAGGAGTTATGAAGTCTAGAGAATTGTGAACTCCTGGGGCTCACAGTGTAAGGAGTTGATAGGATATAAAATTGATGTTTTTTTAGTAATGAGACTCAAAAACTTCTTGGACCAAACAAGGAGTGGAGTTCACAAACCCTACTTCCTTACTCCTTGATGTTTTTTGTAGTGAGATCACAAACTCCTTGGTCCAAACAAAGAGTAGAGTTCACAAACTCCTACTTTCCTTACTCCTACTTTTCAACTCCTTGGACCAAACACACCCTTAAGGATCATGAGTGTGCCTTTATAGAATTTAGGTTTCTTTCAAAGATAGTTCAAAAGAATGCTTAATGAACCAAACCTTTGCTATGAATGTTCAATATTGTGTATGTCTGTCTACCTTGTGGATCTCATGTGTTTTTGTAATTGAATACTCACCTGAAAACATAGGCGAAGAGCATCATCACCTTGTGAATTTCTAAGGCTCGAAAATCCACAAAGTATCTCGCGCATGTCAATTGTTCCATCCCGATTATTGTCAAAGAGGTCAAAAATGCGAGGTGCAAGAGGGATAAGTGAAGACATATTCATTGCTTTCAGCACCTCTTCAAATTCAGGAAGAGTAGCATTGTCACCTTTCGCACATCTGCATATTGCAAGGTATGCAAATTAGTCACATTCTAAAATATCAAAGAATGGTTAGATTGTTCACCAAATCATTTCTCATGATTTGTTATCTTTCTTCTTCTTCTTCTTTTTCTTCTTCTTCTTCTTCTCTCTCGCTCTCTCGAGAACTCATGATTTGTTATCTAATGAGATTATTAGGTTAGTGCTCTTTCAGCAGCCTATATTTGTAAGCAACTGCATTTACAGTAGTATGGTTGAGATTCATATTGGCTGTGGTGACTTACATTTTCTTGAAATGGAGTCTGAGATTTTCAACTTCCTCTGGTGTGAGATCATAAGTTCCTATTAAGGATCTCAGCTTTTTGGTCCTCAATAAAATTGTGCTGCTCCATACACTAGCAATTGCTGCAGCTCGAAGCTTGCGTCGGGCATTGAAACTCTTTAGCCGTGATACAATCTCAGCATCCATTTGATCTTGTTTGGCTGCGTTACCCATGACCCATGGATGCTCTAGAAGCTGTTTCATGACACTTGTTAGATAAACAGGCATTTCAGGAAACTACACTAGTGGAATTCTTTTAACACCCTTTCTCAAGATTGATGTGATACGTGCAAGGGAAGTTTCCTCTACCTTGAACCTGTATTGGTTTGATTTTGAACTTTCCTTTTTGAGAAGCATTAAGAACTTCATTTTTCAGTGGGTGGATGAACAAAGACAAGGAAAGCTCTTTGGCTTTTTTTGTTTGGTTTGAAAGAGATAGTATAGTAGATTGTTTCAAGGCTGTGTGTGTGTGTGTATTGAGGGGAGGGTTACCTTGATTTCATACCTCTTGGGCACTGGGTCTCCCCTCGGGGTTAACTGTCAGCAGACTTGAAATCAGTTGTCTAGCTGAAGAAGAAATGGTCTTCCAAGTTTTCTCATGGAAACTAAAGTCTCCCTGCATGAGAGAGAGAGAGAGAGAGAGCAAACAAGTTACACTACAAGCTTATACATTTGACAACTTAATTGCAGATCACTTACAGCCATTATCAGTTGCTGCTTTTGGCGATTGGATTGAGCAATAAAAGGTGGGTACCTATGTAAAGAAACTTGTTTTAGTTCACTTCGTGGTCCACAGGAAGGCTGCAGAGTAATGAAACGTACACTTTCTTTCCTTTTTTTTTTTTTTTTCTTTTTGTATTTTTCTTGCAGGTAATTGTACAAAATAAGAAAGGAAACTTCATTACATACCCAGAGAGAAGGATATACAAGATCACTCCCAGAGACCACATGTCACTTTTGGAGGTAATTATTCCTTGGGAAAGAGCTTCTGGTGAGACATAATCTATGGAACCAAACAATCCAACAACTGGGTCAGTGAATTCCTCCACAGAACTTAATCCAAAGTCCATGATTTTCAAGGAAGAATCCTGGCTTTCGTTGAGAAATAAACAGTTTTCGGGTTTCAAGTCCCTATGAATGATATTAGCCTCGTGAAGAGCCTTTAAGCCACTTGCAATCTGTCTCACAACTGCTGCAGCTTTTGCTTCCGTATGCCTTGTCTGAGCCACAATCCTATCAAAAAGCTCGCCTCCTGAACAAAGCTCTAACACCAGGTGAACCCCATTCGAATCTTCATACACGTCGTAAAGATCGATCACATTTTCATGAGGTGAGACATTCTCAACTATCTTCCTCATCACCAAAATCTCATTTGTAAGCAAGGCATCAGAAATCATAGACTTTCTTGTAGGGATCATGGAAGACACACTCTTGAGCGCATTACGATTTGGTGGAAATCCTGAGAAAGCTGATGGCCCAATCCTTCTTAGTGTTTTAATGGCTACTTCTTTTTTCTCCCTCCTTGACTTACTAATACCTTTTCTTACTACTGAGAATCCTCCTCTCCCTAAAACTTCCGATATTTCGTACTCGTCGGAGAGTTTTCGAGCTTGCTGTATCATTGTTACCGGAAAATCGATGAGAAAATTCCCCTAAAGAGAGGAAAAAGGAAAGGAATCTGAGAATATTTTGTGGAAGAGAATAGTTTGGGAAGAGGACAAGAGGAGGTTGAATGATATAAGAAGGGAATTTGTAAAGAAACTTACATCAGCTTGTAATGAGCAGTTGTTGGATTAGTTGTTTCTCGATTTTGCATTAAAAAATTGAGTCGTTTGAGGGAATAAACAAAGGAGAAGAAGAGTTCAGCAAGAAAGACATAGACAAAGTCAACGTTTTGGCATTGTATAGAAGCTCTCTCTCTCTCTCTCTCTCTCTCTTTCATCAGACATCTTCCATTTCTTCTCCTCTGTTCATATTTTTATTGTTTATGCATTATTAGATGTGAAGATCAAACTTTAGCTTGTTTCGTATGAAGTTATCAAATCTTCATGAATGAAATCCTGGCATCTCTTTTGAAGTTTAACTACTTCAACCATCAGGTCGTTTTTTCTTTCTTTCTTTGAATAAATAAGTAATAAAACGTCGTATGCCTTATTTGTCTTTATCTCCATCTTAGTGTGTTATACGTCAAAACCATTCTGAATTCCCAACTCATTTGATTATGCATTGTTTTTTTGCTTCACATTCCCACCAAGACATGTTATTATATGTCCACATTTCTAGCATATTATTTTGGATGCTTTTAATTGGGCATTAGCCTACCAAGACTAACTTTTATGTCCTAACATGTCTTGGTGGGCCATCCGTTTCATGGTACAAAGAAGATTATTTGGTTCGCCATTTCTTTGAATTTTATGGGACAAACGCTTGGACATATAATATGCTTTCCAGCTTTACTATTTTAGTTCATCTATTAACTGCACAATAATGTTATTGTTATTAAATAAAATAATAATAATAATGTAACAAAAACATCACTTTTATAACTAACCCACATGATTAAGGGGGGAAAATGAAATTCAATAATCTTTTTTTTTAACAAAAAATCTAATATAGCTCTTGCTTCTTCAAGCTTCATTTGCTGCTTTTCATTTTGATAGAAGTAGGAACTTGTTGCGATAAAGTTGTAGCTTGCTTTAGTAAGTTGGCTCCCCCAACCTCTTATCTTTTTTAATCTTGATGTAAATGTTGTCATTAATTAGATTAATCCTTTAATGTATAACAATTTAGGTCGATAATTATATGTATTGCTATCTATGATACCAGAAATGATCTAATTAGAGTCCATTGGAAGGGAGGTGTGAGGCGTTGAGCAAATGACACCTCATTGACTTTAGGGGATTGTGGGAAATCCTAGAGTCAATCTATAAATACATGGTTATGACCTCAATATAATGTGTTACTTTAGCCTCTTATTCTCCATCTAATATTCAGAGTTCACTATTGATGTGTGAAGAAACACAGACTTTTCGACAACGGGGTAAGACTATTCTTCAATGGATCCATGTACTTATTAATATAATGTTGATTTTAGCTTACATCCATGCATAGATCATTTATCAAAATCAAGGTTAATAATCATTTTTAGTCTTTAAACTTTCATAGAAATAACAATTTAGTCCCTAAACTTTGAAACAATTTAGTATATGTATTTTCAATTTTATAACAATTTAGTCCAAATTTTACTATATAATAATTTAATCATTTAGTGAGATTTCTTGCATAAATAAATCAAGTAGAAACTAAATATTTTTACAAAATACACGGTCTACATCAAATAATGAAAATTGACATCTATTTTTTATGGATTTTCTTATATTAAGGACTAAATTTTTACAAATTTGAAAGTATAATGACTAAATTGTTACATACTAAAGTTAAAAAAAACATTTTGTTACCAAAATTAAAAGTACGGAGACTAAACCAAAGTATAGGAACTAGTTACTTGAAAGTTTGCATACCAAAAGTATTTTTCTTTTGCCTAAACTCAATGAACTGAACAACCCAACTAACTTTATCCAAAGCATTTGATTTTTTGAAGCATTTTAAGCGAGTAAAATAAGGTGGCTCGTGCTAAATTGAGTATAGCTCAATTGATATACATGTGCGTTAGTAACTATGGGGTTCGAATTTTTCAACCTCAATTGTATTAAAAAATAAAATAAAATAAAATAAGATGGTTCATGGAAAATAATATTCCTAAATGTTTATCACCATTTAAAAAGTACATCAATTTCCTTGACAGTGTTGATTGGAATTTGTTTGAAAATCTCTTATACCTTCATAGTGAAACTAGAACTTTCATCAACAAAATGAAAAATTTATAAACTCCAAACACTAAATTATGTATCCAATTAAAAAGGTCAAGGTTTTTTATTTCCTCACCGCCAAATATTTGATTAATTAATATTCCCCAGCCTTTTAATAACACGTAATTTACTATTTATTTATTTTTAAGAATACCTTTTTGTCCCCACATTTTAGATTTAATTCTTATTTAATACGAAGATTACACATTTAATCCTTAATATTTTAAGCTTAATTTCGATTTAGTCCTTAAATTTCTAAATGCTATAATTTTATCCTTAACATTTAAATTTTAATTCAATTTTACCTTCATATTTCAAAATGTACACTTTTAATCTTGACTTTTCAGTAGATACTCACTTTCCATCTTTGAATTAATTTATGTCAATAAATTAAAAATTATTAAAAAATTATAGATAATTAAATTTCACTATTTTTATCATTTTTAAAATTAAATTTAAAATTTCACTTTATAATTAATTTAATTAATAAAAATTAACTGCAATTATTAAAAATAATGAAAAATTGAGATTCAAAATATAATTTTAAAACGCAAAACAAAATTGAAACATGACTCAAATTTTTCAAATAAAATTATAACATTTTGAAATTCTGACACTAAATTGAAATAAAAGTGCTAAATATGTAATATGTTAAAATCTAGGGATAAAATAAAAACTAAAACCAAAATCTAAGAACTAAAAAGTTATTATTCCCTACAAATTGAGGATAAAAAAATTTCCTTATTCTTAGAATTATGTTAGATTATTGCCATTATTATTATTACTAATTTGGTTTTCGGTGACAATAATAATACGAATGTCAAATTTTAGTTAAAAGAAGTGCTGAAAATGATCCGGAAGATGAACTATTCATTTCAACAATTAGAAAAAGGATGACCACGTAGATCATCTTTCAAAATATTTAATTTATTTTCTAGAATTTTTCAATTTAATAGCTATTCTTATTATTATACTTCATTTAATATTTATCTATTATTATAGTCAACAGACCGATGGGTTAACCTGACCCATGTAGGCTGTAGCTTCAACTGACCTATATATGTAGCAAAAATACATGCTCATCAATTCCATATACTAAATGCAAATAATCATTACAACCCATAATTGTTTTATATTCCATGAGCACAATTATTATTTTATAATCTTCTAGATACTAAAATTCGGATGCTACTCATAGAGCTAGTAATTAATTATAAATATAGTAAAATATAAATTTTATTATATCGGTAAATTCTATAATTTACTAATACCTTAGATCTAATTACTATATTTAAAACTACATAAATTCTATTTTAAAAGATTTAAGCCATTAAAATTCCATCTACGTTTAATTTTTCATATTGCAACATATGGTAATAAAAACTTGTTTAACATGAGAAGTTCAATAACATCAAAAACCAAAACAAAATAAATGAGAAAGGTCAAAAAGGTCAAAAGTTAGAAAGGACAAAAAAAAACCATCTAACCAACCATTTGCAAATATGAAACATAACTCAAATAAAACACCCATTATAATATTACCCTAGAAAGTTAACAATTCAATCCCCACTTATGAAATTGTTGATTAAAATATACACACACACACACATTTCATGTCCCTCCCATTAAATCCTTTGTTTAGCCAAGGAAAAGATTGGCTGGTTTCCAATAAACAAGCACCAATCAGATGCATGAATATGCCAACCAACTTCAAAACATGAGTGTCTCAAATCCCCACATGTGATGTAATATATATATATATATATATATATAAGAAGAAACTGAAGAATAAAAAGATGCATGAATGTCAAAAAATAAAATTGATCCATAAATATACAATACAGCAGCTGATCAGCAAAAAGAAAATTGGCATCCATAAGTTTTTAAGAAAGTATCCCAATAATATTAAATATAAACATTCCAAAGGGCAAAGGCAACAAGTAATTAATTTTAACTTTTTAAGTTCCCAGAAATACACTAATAATTGAGAGCTTAAGATTCCTCTATTAGTGAGACTCAACTTGTTTTTACTTTTACCACTACCTCAGTAGCATCATATTATATAATCCTACATTATGTAAAAACCGTCTTAATGTATGTAGCTGCAGAACCATTCTAATTACACAACACACACACTTTATATGTATATATATTTATGTGTATATATATTAAACAACTAGCATGTAGATATAGGAAGAAATTTCACCTTCTTTAGGGCATGAAGATGACTTTCTTCCTCCTCCCTCTGAAAATATATTTACTTCCGATCATTGGAGCGATCAATGCTGAGTTGTCATATTTTGTGCGTCAAAGGTACCACAAGGGTGTATCTTGTTTGGGCAATGATGTGTCTACTGCTGCATAATCAATTGATGCCAAGTTAAATGGCGAACCAAATCTGAAGTCGGAGATGTTATCGTTCGGATACATGCCAAACGGAGAATCGAATGCTGCCTTGTATTCTTCGAAAGGAAGTTTGGTAGAAGAATAATCATGCTGCTGCTGAATTGGTATACTATTTCCCACCATAGCTGCTTGGCAATATAAGTTATCGTCGACTTGGAGCTGGAATTTTGGCAGTTGTTGCTGTTGGTTGTGATCGTCTCGCATGTCGACATTACCAGAATTCAAAGGTTTGTCCTGTTGAAGGTTAGAATCGTAGAAACTCAGAAGGTCAGAAATCATTTTCTGGCCATCTTCTGGAAGTCCAAGTCCTGATACCCTGAAGGGTGGAGACGGGTTCATCAGCCGAGTAGGTGGCTTAGGATGGTTAAATGATGGAGGAACAGGAGAAGACGATTTGTCGTCGTTAGTCTGAAAGCTTGGCATGTTAAATATATGGGAAGAATCACTTCTAAACGGGCAATTCAACTGGTGGTTGTTTCTTGAAGTCCTGTCGAGAAACCCGAGGTGCTGACTGTTGTAAGGGCATTGAGAATACTCGCAAGTATATATCTTCGGATTCATTATTGTATTCGACTCATCTGTCATCTGCTTCCTCTTTTGGTTGAAGTCTGAATTGTTCTCCATGAATTCTTCCTTAATCTGAGGTCCCACAGGTGCCATCATAAGTCTTTCTCTAGATCCAGGAGCTCCCATATTAAAGAAATTGAGATCATGGGGCTTGCTTTCCTCTGTTTCGATATTCGGTTCATCTTCAACTCCTTCGACATCGTAATCACTAGTGTCGCTGATCAAAAGAGATCCTCCCCCGCAAATCGACACGGGTGGGCATTTATCAGGATACAATTTCCTAGCCAACGCTTCTTCCTGGTTCACAATGGCCAACCATGTAGCACTTTCCTTTGCAGTCATCTTGTCTTGCAAACACTTAGACTGGCGAACAAGCTTGCGAATCTTGGCAATATCAGGTGACATATGCTTAATCACCGCAGTGAGAACGCTGACTTTCCAAGCCTTCTTCAGATCATGGGGCTTCTTATAAGGGGGTGGCCCCTGGTCCTTAGGTAGTCCTAGTTCAGGCCACCATTGCTCGTTTCCGGTGGGCCACCATGGCGGGGAAACTCCCTTCTCCAACGGAAAACGCCTCTGAGGTGGATCACAGTGCTGCATCAGAGCCGACAAAAGTGACCCAAGGGTTGTGTCTTGGAGCTCTTGTAAAGTGTGAGGAGTGGATGCCACTATATTGCAGTCGTCATTGTTCCCAGGAATCGCATGGTCAGCCTGATATTTGGCTATTGCTGCAGGGCCGTTTCTATCGAATCTGACTTTTTCTTTCCACCAGGCACGAAGATTATCAGAAGCTCCACTTACCGGTTTTCCTTTCTCAGGAATAATCCCATAAACGAATCCTTGAGCTTTACAGACCTCCATCATTTTCAACATATACTTCAGGATCCCGTCTTGAGCCCGAGACATCTTCTTCCTTCGGGCCTGCTCCTGGGATTGACGCTGCTTTGAATTATCTGTGCCTTCCTTCTCTTTGCTTTGTTCTTTGAGTCGCCTCAAAAGCATTCGGTCGCGCCACATCCTTCTCTCAAGCTCATCAACATCCAGCTCTTCATCACTATAATCTTCCTCCAAAGCACCCTCAGCTTCATGCTCCTGAGCTGTCTCTTGTTCCCCAGGAGGAGCCGAAAAATATTCAAGATTTCGGCAAAAGCCAATATCTTCAAAGATTCCCATGGTGTTCATCATTGGAATAAACACACCACAGTTACAAAAGCAATTAATTTAAACCCGTGTCGTCGGCTTGAAACCACTTGTTTATGGATGGATTGTTTTCTTATCTAAGCACTGTTCAAATAAAAACGACAGCTTCAGGGAATTTACAATCCACAGAATTTCAAGTTCTGGTGAAACATCCCAAGAAAATCGATCATTCACGATATCCTGTCAACATATTAACATCAATAGTTGGTTAAAAACTTAAATGCTACCTCAAGAAGCAGAACTACTTTGAATTGGTTATAGCTCCAACACAACACTTTAAAAAAAAAAATTAAAAAAATTAAAAAGTCAAAACTCATCAGATAAAATGAATAAAATAAACAAAGCGTAGAAGAAACACTCACTCATATGCCAAGCGAATTAAATCTATAAATTATATATATTTCAGCCAGCGAAAGAAAGAAAAACATCCATATTAGAGGAGAAATCGTCATTTAATCACTAAATAATATTATATAAGAGAAAGAAAATAAGAAGATAATATAAAATATATCCAAAATTTAATTATTACAAGATGTATTTTCAACGTCAAAAAAAGGGAAAAATCAACATGAATATCAGATTGTAAGTAATTAACTAAAGCGTTCCTAATTATTCGGTTCCAATCCATACCCTTAACACTAAGATTTGAAACTCTGCGTGAAAGAAACGCCACGTTCGATCCGCGTATATAATCTTCGCCAAAGAATTTCCAGCAAATTTCTCCGTCTCTAAAGCAAAACTAAAACTAAGTTTTATGACCAAAAACAGAGATAGAAATAATAGAATTCATACTCTACATGAATTTATATTCACGCCGACTGCAACTCTTCGCTTTAGTGACAAAAAGAAGACGACCTCAGCAGCCTTTAGATCGCGAAACTCGGGGTCAATCAAAATCTCCTACCCGATAAAATGGAAAGAAACGACGACAATCAACAAGTAACGCAAGGATCAAAAGCGTTGAAGAAGAAAACAAGTGGCAGAACTTACAAAAAAAGTCAGCAATACATAACCAAACGAAACGCATGTAGTTCTTCAAAACAACATGCCGAAAATTCGCATATACCTCACTCGATAACAAACAATTCAGATAACCAAAAACCTCCAACCGCAAACTACGGACTCAATAACTACAGCAAGAGGATCAACACAAAATGAAATCAAAACTCAGCACAAAAACAAAAGAAAAAAAAATAAAAAACAGAGAGAATCACAATCACAACCACAAGCACAAGCATATATTCGATTGAAAAACGAAAACACTCCACAATTTCAAGCTCCATTAATCAAATTCACATATCAAAACAGTAATAAACCCAATAACAAGCAGCAAAAAACCGAAATAGTACAAGAGTTACGCTCTATCATTTCTAGAAATTGAATTTTACCTTCCGTAAGCCATTTGAAAATCCTCTTCTTCGCCGCTGAAATTCATCAATTACAGAGGAAAAAAGAGAGAGAAACGAAGTGACGGTGCTGAGGCTTTTGTTGTTATCCTCTTGAGAAAATGGTGGGTCCTCAAATGCAAAAGACAAACAGTAAAATCCCAAGGGAGGAGGAGACTTAACACGATCCCCCAGTATTTAACCGTGGTTGGGTTAACTCTTCTAACCGCGGTTAAACCTCTTGGGGGCTGCCGTTTGGAATTTTGCATGTGGGGTTATTTTCTTCTGTTTCGTTTTCATTTTACAATCCCTTAGTCTCTCGTTTCAGATCCTGACACGTGGCTTTTTGTGTCTGTTTTTTTTCTTTTAATTTATAAAAAATATTTTTATTCATTTATGGATGAAAATTTAATAAACGTGGGAGACGACTCTTCGTGTTTCAAATTATTAATTAAAGGCACCCCTTGCCTCCCACTTCCATACACCAAATCACTAATTCGAAGTTTTAATTAATTTCCTATGTTAGATAAATTAATAATATTAACTTAGTTGGAAAATAATTATGGAACGATTGTAAATATAGTAATACAATATAAAAGAATTTATAAATATAACAAAATTTAAATTTTATTTTCAAAATATACGAGTGATAGACTATATTGTTAGTAGAGATTTATCGGTAATAGATCATATCGCCGTAGAAGTCTATTAGTGATAAAATCTATCGTCCATAGATTTTGTTATACTTACAATTCTTTAAAAATATTACTGTTACATTTAATTATTATCTCTAAAAGTGTTATGTAATGTAATTACTCGATAATATTTAAATAGAGTGAATTTGCTTTAATTTTGTTAAAATAGTCGGCTTAAATCCTGGTTAATTAATTGATGGTTTACAGAACAATAATATATTTATTTTTTTTATATAAAAGAGGCAAAAATGTATGGAAAAAAAACAAGTTATGTGTGATGAAAAGAAGTAGGTGGCTTATTTCTAAAAAGAAAAAAGAAAAAGTAGGTGGATAAAAGATTTTAGCAAAAAGAAAAGAAAAAACGTTTTGTATTGAATGGAAATTTATTATAAATGTTTCTATCCTTTTGGGAAAGTTTTCTAGTGTCAATAAATTTTTGTGGATATGTATTTTTTTTTTTCGAAATCCATCAAAGATATATTAAAACTAAATATCAAAATCATCCTTGTCAGCCCCAACAACACGGAAAAAGCGAAATAGGAAAGTCATGAGTCTAGTAATGCGAGACGCAAGACGACAAAGCATATTTGACCCCAATTTGCCACATTACTACAGCGAGCATAACTCAACCCTCTCACTTTTAATCTACTTAATAAAGAATATACTTCAGTAAAAGTAATCCCAAATAGAGAGAAGGAAAGGGATTAGGATGATTTACCACAACTTGAGCGTCATATTCAAGCCACATTTCACCACCACAATCTCTTCAACCAACTGCATGAAGGATTTCTTACCGAAGAGTTCTATAAACGCATTCGGATCACTCCAATTTCACAGTGACCGAAATACAACAATATACATTCAAACGTACAGTTATGCAAACTAACAGTCAATGAAAGGCATGTTTTGAACAAAAAATAAACGAGGGAGAGAGTTGTCATACTAGTTGAAGACAGTCTTCAAACTTCGGAACTCAATGCAGCGAAAAACTTCAGACTCACGACCGCAACGGGGACGACACCACCAGAAAGGAGCCCCGGGTATTCTCGGATTGAGAACCCAAAGCATGGTATTTGGTGAGTTTCGTAGAGGAAGCACAAATCGTGTAAGCGATAAGCAAGTGGGAGGGAAAAAGATGCTATCGTATAGCACTATGCTTATCGTTTAGGAGAAACTACACGATCGTGTAGGTTTTACTGAACGGTCGTTTAGGAAATGGTATACGATCGTTTAGCAAACCCGACACACACTACGATCATTTAGGGAAGCTATCCAATCGTGTAGGAACTAGTGTGCGATCTTTTAGGCGTGAGGTGGATGATCGTTTAGGCGGAAAGTGACTATCGTATAGGCCCTCGAAATACTTAAGCGATTGATTACTTTTCACCAATGTGATCTCTCTTTCTTTTTAGACGGACCGATTCAAAATGAAAACCATTTTCATTTTAATTCATCAGTTACAATAACTGATGCATTCCTACTAACCTACGTCCGAATGTGATTTTTGAGTTAATTATCATATAATTAATCAATTAATTAATAATTAATATAATCATATTATATTTTTACCCTATAGTTTGATATCATATATCTACTATAGTATTTTCTCCTCTACTTGATATAAATCATATTTACATCTAATTTCCTCCAAAATAATGTATTTCATACTTTTAGCCAATTATATCATATATAATTAACCAGTCCAATTATATCATATATAATCGAACTTCCTCTTGTCAATTTGAACATTTCAAATTAACCCAAACACTTGTTATCGACTTTATCCAAGCTACCTAGGAGACCTAATGGACCTGTGGCTCGAAGCTCCAACGGTCTGTGAATAGCTGACTAAACTCTTTAGCCACGAGATCCACCATCCGTTAACTGTCAAGCATTCCACTAAAGACCAATAGTTGAACTCTTCTTACCATAGATATATTTCTGTGTCCATCGGATATAACCAATCATGAGTACGACGACCCTTCACAAATGCTCGTAAGTACAGTTAGACCAAATTACCGTTTTTCCCCTGTAGTTACATCTCACTTCTTAAGTACCACTAATTCCTGCCTTGGGGAATGAGTGAATTCTATCTTGTGTAGTTGAGTTCCTAGCTCCCAAATCAGACGAATCCCCAAAATAGTAGGTTCGAATCGGCGACCTGGCCACTCGCACCCATACAAATCAAAGGACCGCCCTCAATGGCAGGAGTTCCCAACTCACTCAGGATTGAGGTCATGTTACCTATGGTTAACCTAGTGAAGTGAAGTCTCTTTCATGAATAGTGTTATATAACGAGACGTTAACACTTCGTGGTCAGGTCTTATACAAACTCTTTGTATAGGATGCCCTCGCTTGCATGTCCCCAACACGAATGATCGAGATCAGACCATCTACAACAAGTCACAACACTTGTGACCATTCTACAAAGTGGACTGCATCCGTAGCGTTACCAAGATAAGGTCTCCCTCCTATATTCATATACTACAGACCATTTTGGTTATCACTCAAGACATGATCCACCTGTATGTCACCATATACATGCTTAAGTCACATACAGATAACCAGGGCTTTTATATTTATTGGTTTGTGGTAAAGCAAATAAAACAAGCAACTGAGCAAAATACAAGATGTGAAGTAAATATCATATATTATACAATACAAGCATTCGTACAAACTGTTTACAAACTATAGGACACGAGACTTTAGGGCATCAACCCCAACACTACAAACATAATAGAGCAAGAACTTCTTCTGCTTCAGATTCTAGCCACCCCCGGCAAAAGACAACCTGAGCAACAACCACATCACCGAGCTTGTTTCTCACAACCGCACCCAACCCAACACCCAATTTGGATAGATTATACGTGACATCAACATTAATTTTGATCATACCAAAAGTCGGCGGACACCATCTGACCCACTACCACCAGCACACTTTGATCTGACCTCCACCTTAGCAATCTGACCCGTCAACACACCTTCCCAAGAAATATCAGGACCTCGCCCAATATTATCACAGCCCTCTAAGATCTCGAAGTAATACCAGAGAATCCATTTAACCTTACAATCTACCGGTGCAATCAGATTCAAGCTATTAACTTTATTTCAATCCTCACAAATTGCCCAACAAGCAACTCCAAACAGCAGAAATTGATCATTATTTAGACAAGTCATCGCCTTCGCAAGCACATTACAACAAGAAGCCACCTCTTCCAACTCAAAATCTCTTCCGTGACACACATACCACTTTTGAGTTGGAATATTGTTGCTTGCTAAATTTAGATTGGTTGAAAGAATATAGTGGAAAGCTTTTCATAAATTTTTTTTTACTTTTTAGGGAAGTAAACCATACCTTTTTCCACCAAACCCTATTTAAACCACCATCGGACGAGGAAGCACCCTTTTTAATTTTTGCAAACAATTGATATGTGCCACTAGTTGTGAACCACTCATTCTTTGTATAATGTCAGCCCAGAAGTCAGGACTCGTCATTCTGCAAATAGGGATAGACAAGATTCTTTCAACCTCATCTCTAAGCCACTGACGCATTTTTGCTTCATCCCCCACCCCCTCCCTCCTCAAAAATTAAATCACAGACTGTTAGATCAACATAAACCTCCTAGGAAGGGGTTATAGGTTTAAAGTAACTCTCTCACGAAATCCATGGGTGGATAAAAACAAGAGTATCTTCTTCCATTCCAATTCTCCTTCTGATACCACATTTCAACAGATGCACCTCCAAATCACACATCGTCAAACATACGACGGACCATGACCCAAACCAGCCTCAAGGAAGTCCTTATCACGAAAATATGTTATTTTAAATAATCAAACAATTGACAATAACGGGTTCTGAAGGATTCTCTATGCCTGTTTTGCAAGTAAAGCTTGACTAATACCTTCCAAGTTTCAAAAACCTTCCCTCCCCCCTAGTTTGGGCATACACGACTTTCCACTTCATCCAATAGATTTTCCTTCTATCAGTTGAAGACCCCCACTAAAACTGAGCCATGGATCTAGTCACATCATTCCAAATAAACTTTGGGAGCTTAAGACAAGATATAGTATATATTAGTGAGGCCTGAGCCATGGCTTTAAGAGCATCTCCTCCCCCCTAATTGAAAAGTGGCTTTCCTTCAATGGACAATAGTTTTTTTTGTATTTTTTCCAAACATAAATCTAAGTCTCACCGTTTACTTTAAAAAGATGAGTAGAAAGAAGTAGATATTTACCCAAATCCGAGACCATTTTAATTTGTATCAAATTTTCCATTTGAAGTTTACAACCATGGGACGTATTGGGACTACATAGAATTGCATATTTATTAAAATTCACAATTTGACCAGAATCCTACTCATAAATACGTGAGATGTCCTTAACTTTTGAACCATCCATTAGAGATACTTTACAAAACAATAAATTATCATCACCTAAAAATATATGAGAACTCCTTGGACAGTTCTTGGTAATTTTACATCTAATCAGACTCTTATTCTAATTCTCAGCACAAATTAAAGAAGATAAACTTGCAACACAAAGATGGGATAAATAAGAAGATAGAGGATCACCCTTCTTAATCCTCTTTTGGAAGCAAACCTTTCAAATGTAGGTTTCTTGACGGTGTCATTCGTCAATCACTTTTGTCGTATTTAAAATCATTTCATTTAGGAAACTTGTTTAAAATGTCAAAAGTATTAAACTATTTTCAAAAATAGCCAAAAAAAAAACAATTTTCTAAACATGGTGAAGGCCTTTTGATATTTAAAAAATTTCGAAAATGCCCTTAAAAAGGTTGCACGCATCTCTCGTCTCTTCCGTAATGTTTTCAATGATTTTTATTCTTTCTTCTTCTTCTTCATCAAAGATTGATCGCTTCTTCGATATGGCTGATACTGCTGTTTTCTTGATCTACCCAATTGGTCAAGGAAGTTTTTCTGATGAAGAAAGGAAAAAGGAAGACTTTTAAAATATAACCCGATCCATCGTATGCGATTTTCCTTCTCCTTTGTCTTTTTCTTCTTCAACAAAACCATCTTTTTCTTTTCAAGATTTCCGGACCACGAACATAAAACGAGCTTTTGCTTTTACCTTTACTCTCGTGACAGTCAGGTTGTTCTCTCGAAAATGGTCTATCATTGTCTACAACTCGACGATGAGAAAATGATGAAGAGCGAAAGAGGAAAGAAAGGTAAGCAGGTATACTTGTGATATCGACATTAATAGTGTTCTATTAGTGTCTATTACAATAGATACTGATAGATAGTTTTCTATCAGTGTCTATCGTGATAGATACTCACCGATAGTTGTCTATCTATCGTTGTTTATCACGATAGACACTGATAGACAATTATTTATCAGTATCTATCGCAATAGATTGATGATAGTATCTACCAGATACTGATAGATAGTTGTCTATTGGTATCTATCGTAATAGATAGATAGAAACTATCTATCAGTTTCTATCGCAATAACACTGATAGATTATCACGATAGACGTTCAATTGAAAGTTTATGTATGTACCTTGAGCCCTCCCAATCTCTCTCGACTCGATCCCCGATCCTCGACCCTTCCGTCATACCACAATTAGGGTTTCAAACTCCAGAATGCTCAATCTCAGTTATTTTCTCTCACCGACTGCGATCATTGATGCATTTTCTCCGATGAATAGTTATGCACATAGATCACATGTTCGTCTAGTTTTATTGGGGCTTGAAGATGTTTGGGAAGCCACTGAAAGCAAGGATGGACAAGAGGACGAAGTTTGTGAAGGTGAGGAGATAGAAGATTGCCATGGATTTGGTTAATCAAGATGGAAATTAAAGGTTTTGTTGATTGATTGATTAGAAGTCTATATGTGTTTTTGGTGGTTCAATTTGGTCGAAGGAGAAGAAGCGGATCGCAAGTCAATGGCGATTAATTGCGGGCAAGCAGATCAAATTTTGCAGGTCGGTGCATGTGTTGAGCATGAATTTCATGGGCTTTTTGACATTTTGACTGGACTATAGCGAATTTTGTAAGTTTTGCTATATTTGTAAATATATTTTTTTCAATTAACTATATTTAAAATCACTCCTTTCATTTATAACCAATCAACGTTAATTTGACATTTAATTTTATACTTTTAAACGTAGTTTGCATGTCATCAAAATTGATTTTGAGTAATTAAAAACGTATTTTGATTTTGAAAATAGTACAAGAGATTTTAACTATTATAGAATTACTTCCAAACATGCTCTAACTCAATAGTACTTTAAGATTAGATGAATCTAAAACAAAACAAACAGTCGTGGAACTAATAAAAGATATCATGTTTTTCGCTTCTGTCGTGGAAAAGAACTTTTGAGAATGACAAAAAGGGATTCTCAAAAGTGAAGGAGAACCCTTGAGAAAGTATGTAGTAAAAAAAATCTTTGTGAAGAATGAACTCTCAAGAATGAAAATACGAACTAAAATAAAATGCTATGATACTATAATACGAGTTAAAGGGTGAAATTTGTAGTTCTATTAAAGGTAAATTCAAATTACATACATGAATTAACTCCTCAACTATAAATAGAGAAATATAGGAATAATCGGTATCAATTAACAAAGTTAACATTTTTTGACATAAACAAAATTAACGAGTTAATTAAAAAATACATATTTTATTATTTTATTCCGACAAACCACACAACCACCACTTATGAGGTCGGTTACAATCACATTCGTGAACTTTTAATCTAAGTAGAAGATCTGTTTAAAAGCGATGACTTGCTCAAAAATTTCTTAATTACGAACATTAATAGAAAAATAACCCACAAAAAATTAACTCTTTGCCATCTTATCCACTATTTCTTTACATATGATTGTTCATTTTTCATTATCTCTCTGTTTGTGTATTTTTCTTTTCTTGATCTTCTTGCTGAAAATTTTGTAGTACTCTTGTTCTTGAAGATTGAAGGCATTGAATTAAATGTTTTTGTTATCCTTTTTCATGTTATTATCTTTTGAAATAAATGTTTAATTAGGTTTATGTGATTTTTGAATTTTGGTAAAGGGAACACAATAACAAAAACAGATTTTTATAACTCTAATTAAAAAACAGTCATCAACATATTTATTGAGTCGTTTTTCAATTCTTGAATCTATCATCAAAGAAAAAACATCGATGACACATCTAAAATATGTTATTATGTTTTATAACTTTTCAATGCAGTCAACAATAAATATTTATTGGCATTAGTGACATTTTCTATGACAACTTATCATTATCAATAAATGACCCAAAAGTTGATTTTTTTTGTTAATTAAACATTTATTTTGACATAGAAAATTTGTCACAAAAAGGTTAATAATGTCAAGAGCTCGTGGGGAACTATAAGGAGGGTAGAGGGAAGCCGCGTTGTGTGCTAAAGGTAGACCTTCAAAAGGCTTACGATTCGGTGAATTGGGATTTTCTGTTTGGTGCGTTGTTGGCTATAGGTTCGCCCCTTCAGTTTGTGAGTTGGGTGAGGGCTTGTGTTACTTTGCCTAAGTTCTCTGTGATGATTAATGGTTCCCTTGAAGGGTTTTTTCCTGGTAGGAAGGGGTTGAGGCAGGGGGATCCATTGTCTCCTTTTTTGTTTGTGATGGTGATGGAGGTCTTGTCTAGGTTGTTGAATAAACCTCTTGTGTGGTTTAGGTGCTGTCTCTTATACACATCTAGATGTGTATAAGAGACAGGTTAGGTATCTGAGGTTACCTTTATTGGCTGGTCGGTTGAGGGCTATGGATTGTGCGCCTTTGATACAAAGGATTACAACTCGTATTAAAAGCTGGGCAGCGAGGTCCCTCTCCTTTGCTGGGAGGTTACATCTTATTAGGTCTGTTTTACAGTCCTTTCAGGTTTTTTGGTGTAGCATCTTCATGTTGCTTGCGTGTGTAACTCATGAGGTTGATCGTTTGTTATGTAGTTATTTATGGAAGGGTAGTGTGGTGAGTCGAGGTGGTGCACGGTTGGCGTGGGATGATGTGTGCTTGCCGTTGGGAGAAGGGGGGTTAGGTGTGAAGCATGTGGCCTCTTGGAACCAAGCTGCTATTATGAAGTTGCTCTGGCTTCTCTTAATTAAATCAGGGTCACTATGGGTGGTGTGGGTGGAGGCATATGTTTTGTGTGGGCTGTTCGGAGTGAGTCTGGGAGGTCTTGGTGCTTGAGGGCTATCTTGCGAAGTAGAGATAGATTCAAGCATCTGGTTCTTTTGATGATTGGCGATGGACGGTCTTGTTTTGTTTGGTGGGATCCTTGGCTGCCGGGGGGCGCGATTTTGGATTCATACGGGTCTACAGTGGTTAATGCAAGTAGTAGTTTGGAAGCGCAATTGTCGAAGTTCATGGATGATAAGGGAGGTTAGAGGTGGCCTACAGTGTAGGAGTTGCTTGAGATTTGGGGTTTTATCTAGGCAGTGGAGCCTAGGGTGAGAGGAGAGGATTACTGGGTTTGGGTGTCGGATGCTAGTGGTCGGTTTTCTATCGCTAGTGCTTGGGAGAGTATACGTCCTCGTCATCCTAGTGTGTCTTGGGCTAGTATTTTGTGGGTGGGGAGTGGTATTCCGCGTCACTCCTTTTGTGCGTGGTTAGCAGTGAGGGACAGGTTGGGTAGCGGGATTGGTTAAGGAGTTGGGGTGTGTTGTCAGAGGGGGGTGTCTTCTGTGTGGGGGAGGTGTTGAGTCGCAGGATCATTTATTTTTTAGTATGGGTTTGGGAGAGAGGTGTAGTCTAGTGTGTTGCGTCAGTTGGGTTCGATGCATCAGGTGGCTGGTTAGGATATAGAGTTGAGTTGGTTGTGTCGAGTGGGGTCGGGTAAGGGGGTGCTTAGTAAGTTGTTCCGTATTTTCTGGTGTGCTTCCATATACTACATCTGGTAGGAGCGTAATCGACGACTGCATGGAGGTCGACTGAGGTCGATGTCTGCTCTGGTTCACCTTATGGTCTCTACGGTTCATGCTCGTGCTACTTCCTGGCGGGTTGACCTTCTTGGTCTTATCTAGTGTGTGTACGGATGTTTTTTTCTTTTTGAGCTTTATGTTGTTCTCTGTTTTGTTGTAGCCCCAAGTTGTGGGGTTTTGGGTTCTTTTCTCTGTCTTTCTCCTTAGTGGTTTGCGAGTTTGTGTTTATGTGTTGGTTTTGTTTTGGTTTTATTGCCCTGTCTTTGCTTGTACTTTGTTGCTTTGATGCCTTGATACCGGGCTGTGGGATCTCCTTATTGTTGTATAATAATATCACCTATTCTAAAAAAAAATGTTAATAATGTCCCATTACAATGTCAATAATGCTATAATCGTGACACTTTTTGAATGTCACATAATTACATATATTGACACATATTTCTAGTCATTGAAATTTGATCGGTGACAAATTGATGAAGAATCATGGAGAAGACTTACCTACAAATCAAATTGATCAAGTTTTTTTCTCCAAGGCCAATCAAGAATCAAATTAAACTGATCAATTCTATAATAAAATGATCCAAATAGATATCTAATAAAGAACAAAACTAATGAACTAGTTTTAATTGGTTTAGCTTATGGTTTTTGGTTGCTCTTTTTTTTTTTTTGGTTTTGTTTTAAATTTATTCTTTTTGCTATTTTTATATTAAAATTGGGCCTCCTTTTATAGATTAAAATTGGACATTTTATTTTNTTTTTTTTTTTTTTTTTTTTTTTGGTTTTGTTTTAAATTTATTCTTTTTGCTATTTTTATATTAAAATTGGGCCTCCTTTTATAGATTAAAATTGGACATTTTATTTTTTTACCTTTTTTAAAAAAATATATAAATATATATAAATAACAAACATACATGCATGATGCACCATAATGATGGACAACAAATATACATGTACCATAATAATTAAAAAAAGGTACCTAAAGTTAGAGTTTATTTTTAAAAGTGTATATATATACACCCTTGGTTCGGTTCAAGGATGATTGTAGCCATAATAATAATATTTGGATTTGATTATAAATTTGGTTTGTACAGTTTAAATTAATATGTCTGTTTTGTAGGAATATTTTTGCAGATACCTATAAATATTTTGATAACTGTGTTTTTTTCGTGGGATTTCTACTCTCTTAAATTTACATAATGTTCTAATAATACCTTTGCGTCTACTTATTAATTTATAATTAATTTGATAGAATTAGAACTTATATAACATATTTGTTTTTATCAATTTGAATTTCTTTTAAAATTAATACAATTTATATTATTTTTATATGTTGTTTTTTCTCAACAAAATAATATATCATGTTTTAAGATTTTTTATAAAATAAATATTTATTTAAATTTATTGCTAAAAAATAATGAGAATTGTGATATAACTAAAAATATATGATATATGCGGTTGACAATATTTATTTTAATTATATAATGTAATAAATATAATTATATATATATAATGAAAAGGAAGAACAACAATAGAAAATGTGGATGCCTTTAACTCGAAAATCTGAAAAACTATCTTTCGGGAGGGCATCCAAAACTCTTCAGATGTTCGAGGATCTTTAGATGTCAGGATATCTTATAATACCGCAAAACAAACGTGGTAATCCAGATATCTACTCTAAGAATTTATGATGTCTTTGAGACAAACGGTCTTTTAAGGTGGAAGATCATGTCAATTACCATTAAATTAATATCTTTTTAACAATCGACATAAATAAATAGAATAGATGTGTGATTATTATTATTAGTAATTAAAAATAGTTAAGAAAGAAAACATGGAGGAGGGGAAAAAAAGCGAAAGCCTGGCTTCGTGGAAGCAGGGAAAAGTCCCCAGGTTTCTTTTTTTGGGTTTAAATTAGCAAATAATTTTATAAACAAAATAAATTAATGGTGGACCCACATTAGGGTTTCAATTTCAACGCAGGTAATGCAAGTGACGGGGCAACTAATTTAAATACTTTTTATTTTTTTATTTTTCTTTCTTTAGAAAAACTAAATTACTTTTCAATTTTTTTAAAAAAAAAGAAATTGTACCTATCGTTTTAGTCAGCCGAGGCTTGACATAGAAATGAGATGTTGAATACAATGAAACCTTCACTTACTTTTTAAAAGGTATGACATTATTTATATTCAACATAAATTCTTATTACTTTATTTATTTTTATTTCAGGTAAAATATCTTATACTAATAAAAATAATTATCTCTATTCATATATTATACGTTCTGTTTTTAATCCTAATAATCTTTTTCTCGAATAAAGTATCAGACTCGAGTCTCCCTCGAAGATTTATTTATTAGTCCACTCCCGACAATAATAGTTTACTCTTATCATCACAAGGCAATAACCATATTAAACATGAATACATATCACATTAGTTGACGATGAGAGTTTGTTTTACCTCTTATCAAGATGAGTAGCAATGACAAAAATATGGTTATTGATATGAATATTGTTAACTTGGAAAAATCATGGATATTACGGAAATTTAAAAAAAAAATTATATACATCGTGAAATTTTAGAACAATCTTATTTAAATAAGGGAAAAATATATTTTTGGTCCCTAGGTTTGGGTTCTAACTTCTATTAGTGATGGAGTTAACATACAATAAGCGAAAACAAACAGACTCATTAAGTAACTACATGAATTTGAGTAAACAAGCATCTCAGCTCAATTTTCATAAAAATAGGGTTTCAAGATATACCTTTGATGAATTTTTCAAATCTTCATATCCAGTTTTAATCTTCTCTGCGATACCTTGTAGACCACCACTTGATTTTCTTATAGTGATTTGAAGAATTTTGAGCAATTTTTTCTTGGTTTTTGGTGTCAAGAGTTGAAAAACACACTTTCAGCATAATTTCATCAAGATGCCTCTCTAATCTTAGCTGATTGAGCAAAATTCATGCAAAGTACATTACATGAGAGCTTGACACCACAAAAGGGGAGGTGAGGTGGTAAACACAATGGTAAAAACCCAATTTTGCTAAATTTCAAAATTTTGAGAATTGAATTTTACAAAATCTTTTCAAATCTTTTGTAAACCAGTTTTAATTTTGAAATTATAAAATCAGAAATTGATTTTTATCATTAAATTAGTTTTATATAATTTAATATCAAATATTAAATTATTAAACCATAAATTCTCTATAAAATATTTAAATTATATTCAAATATCTTCCATTTCTCCAATCTCGTTCAATTTGTTAATTAAAAGTTTAATTATATCATATATAATTGATTATTTCCTCAAATCGATTTTGAACGTCTCAATTTAAACGTTTAATTATATCATATATAATTAATAAATCCCTCAAATCAAATTTGAACGTTTCAAATTGTCTCATCATGTTATTCTAAGGTTTAATCCATTTGTGAGCTAATAGGGAACCTAATTGACCTACAGATCATGAGCTCCAACGATCGAGATTATTTGGCTAAATTTTTTAAATAAAATTAATCAACATTCGTTAACTACCGACTTATTCCACTAAAACCCAGTAGCTGTACTCTCCTCATTGTATATATATTTATGTCCACTCGATTTAATCATGATTAGTAAGTCGATCCTTCACAGGTCGTTTATATTAACAGTTGGGCCAAAATTACCATCTTACCCCTGCAATACATCTTGGTTCTTAAGTTTCCACTAATCCACTAATGAACAATTGTTTTATGGTCCTACCAATAAACTGAGTCCCTCTAGTCATAGGGAGGGCAGATCCCTTTGTTCAAGACTAGAAGTTAGTACTTAAGGAAACAAGCTATCTACTATCCCTAAAGTGGGTAGGGATGTATTCCATTTTACATGATTATGTTCCCAACTATCTACCCAATCTTACCCCTAAAATGGGAGGTTTATTGAGTGGCATTGTTCAGCCACTCTCACCCATGCAAATTAAAGGATAATCCCAAATAAATAGTTCATAGTTAGCTCAGGTGAGATCGAGTTACCTTAGGTCATCGGATTGAAATAGTCAGTTTTAACATTAAACGATAGTTATAAAGAAAATGTGACTATTTCGTGGTCTGGTCTTATGCAAGCATCTTTTGTATAGGATGCCCCTACTCGTATGTCTCCACACGAATGATTTTGGGATCACATCGTTTGTATCAAATACAAAGCAGGTCGTATCCATAGTGTCCCCGAGATAAGGTACTCAACCTTATCCTTATACTTATAGACCGTTTTGGCTATATACCCAAACCTGATCCTCTTTTACGTCTCCATGTAAGGTTCAAGTATTCATGTTATAGCCAGGGTTCATTAGTTTGTTGGATTTAATTTTTACAAGTGCAATTTACAAATTCAATAACAATTTTACTGAATAAACCTCAATAACATCTTTATTGCAAATAGAATATGTTTAATTTTACAAATTGCGAGTTTTAGGACATACAACCCAACAATTTGGTCCTTAGGTTTCAAAATTTTACATTTTCAGTCATTGAGTTTTGAGTTTGGTTTTAATTTAGTCTCTATATTTCAAAATATTGCAATTTTACCCTTAACATTTGAGTTTTGTTTGAATTTGGTCTCTATATTTCAAGATTTATATTATTAACCTCAAATTTTCACTAAATACTCATTTTTGGTGAATAAATTTAAAATAACTAAATGAATTATAATGATTAAGTTTTACTATTTTTCATCACTCTTGAAATTAAATTCAAATTTTTACTTTATAATTATTTTAAATTAACTAATAGATATTATGTTGATATTTGAAAGTGAGTATTTAATGAAAAATGAGGTAAAAATTGTAAAATCTTGAAATCAATGGACTAAGTTCAAACAAAACTTAAATGTGAAACGTAAAATTGCAATATTTTAAAACCTAAGGACTAAATTGAAATCAAATTCAAAACTTAAGGACTAAATGTATAGCATTTTGAAACTTAAAACCAAATAGAAATTAGACCTCAAATCTAGGGACCAAAAAAGTAATTTTCCCTTTAAATAATAAACTATGATTTTAAATATATAAATCATTAATTAGAATCCAAATTTGATTAGTACTAAAATAATAGATAACAGTGAAGACCAAAAATTTAATATGAAATTAAATGTCATTGATAAAGTCTTAGTCATATAGATAGAAAGTCAAATAAAATGTTCAATAGTAAGATGAGTACATAGGAGGTAATAGCCCAACAGTAGCATAATTTATTTGATAATGACAATATTGTTTCCAAAGTCATAGTATGTTCAAAGTTTATTACATAATTGGACGTATGTCATGCATGAGTATCAATGTTGATATGAGGATATTGTGTGGTTCCCACGTATAGACGATATGTTATACCCATTGCCCTATCTGTTAGAGGTAGATAAGCCAACATGCATGAAATCTCTTAATTGCTTGGGGAGGTAAATTTGGACACCAAGAAGATAACTTTTAGGCTTAACTGACAAGTACTCGATTCACACTCGAATCATTTTCATTGCATTTTTGTACTTAATATAAATCACCATAACCATAAGAGGACTAGACATAACATGATTAAGGCTCAATAATATTTTTGTCTGAATTCTAAGGATTTCTTCAACACAAGACTAGTTTCAAACTATGACTTGTTAAGGACAACTTAATCTATATCTATCTCGACAGCAGTATGATATTATCCATTTTGGACATAAACCCTCATATCTTTATTTTTCTTCATTTTCGTTTCACCTAAAGTACATCGACCAACAGAGATAATTGTCCTTATTTATATATATATCATATTTCCCATCTTTCTTTAGTCAATTATCATGTGAGACTTTATTTGCAACACTGAGCACGTGTCATCCGATGATTGGACCATGCAACAAGTTGTCCTGCAACATTTATTTTAAATTGGAACACAATTTGTCTGATACATTTTGTAATCAATGTTATTTGAGAAAACAATTAACCAATGTTTTCCTTAATCTTTTATTAAATTATAGTTAATTTACACAAATATCCTCAATTTGGTCAGCAATTATGTTTTTAGACTTAAAATTTTCATTTCACCATTGATTTTTTTTTTTTCCATAGTACATTATTGGACTTTTTTTTCTCTTTATTTTGTTAAAATAAGTAATTCACGGAACAACTACTATAGAAAAATTGAAGTATACGAAACAACATTAAAGTAAATTGACGTGACAACCAATGTGTAAAAAATGACTATGTAATAGATTTTAACAATATATTTTAAAATGAAATAAACGATAACAATAATGTTAATTTTTTATATAGTTATAAAAATTAATATCGCGGGTGACTTCTAATTCTTACCCATTTGTTATAGTGTCAAATTTCATTCGTTTATTTTAACATATATTTGAACAATTTCAAAGAGTATAAATATTTTTTAAAACAAATTTCAAGTACAAAGGTAAAACTACAGTTAAAACCTAAGACAAAATTGAAAAGTATTTTGTATAACTTTGCCTTAAAATTAATAAGGAAGAAAATATAAATCATATAATAAAATTTTATACAACTATCTTTATGACAAAGTTAGATAATGATATAATATAATTAAAATAAGATTATACTTTAATCAGACTAAATTACTATTAATTACACTTCATCTAAGCTTTAACGTTTGACATTTAATTAAGGAACACGTGACAAGTTAAGAAAAAGAGGGTTTGGGTTAGGGAGGATTAATTAAAATAATATAATAAATAAATTCATGTGGATGGTGTGTTTACTTTACCAAAAGCTAAAACCCATCACATCGCCGAAGATGAAACTCAATTTCACAGTTTATCACGTGATTTTTATTTTTATTTTATTAAAACTTTATTTTTTATTTTTCTAATTTATTTGCGCATTTTCGTTTAAAAAATTTCTAATACTAGTGGAAAAATTACTTGTCATAATAATATCATTTAAAATTGATAAATAATTTAGTTAAAAATCATTTTTAGTCTCTAAATTTTCATAGAAGTTATAGTTTGGTTCGTAAATTTTAGTTTGTAATAATTTAGTCCATGTACTTTAAATTTTATAACAATCTAGTATCTCAATCTTACTTTGTAACAATTTAGTCCTTGTATTTTAGAATTTTTAATAATTTAGTCCCAACTGTAGAAATTAATGATTAGATTTAATGAGGTTTCATGCATAAATACAGTTAAACTAATTAGAGACTCAATATTTTTTAAAATATAAAGTCTATATCATAAAATATTAAAAATTGACATCTAATTTTGAAAAAAAATTTTAGGCGAAGGACTTAATTGTTACAATCAAAAGTACAAGAACTAAATTGTTATATATTAAAATTTAAGGTCAAATGGTTACAAAATTGAAAGAACAAGGACTAAATTGTCACTAATCAAAATTAATGGACTAAATTGTTACTCTAAAAAAGATTTATGGAAAATAAATGATTTTTAATTAAATTAATAAATTATTTAATGACATGTGAAATAATGAATTAAATGGATTAGTATTACTGTAGTATTATATTATATTTTTTCCATTTTCATCGGTTTCAAAACAAAGCCACGTCATAAAAAAATTAATTTAATTATCTGAAAAACGTCCCACCATCCACCGACGTTATCTGCTCAGGGCCCACCCTTAAAAAGAAAAATAAAACACTACAATTACAAGTCACCTTCTCAATTGTCCTTTTTGTGAATCATATCGAAAACTTTGCATAAAATTTATGCACTTCAATTTTTTTTTTTTTTTTAATTATTCTATTTCATCTGTATACGAAAATACGATCTCGAGTCAAATTGTTTAATTACAAGTGAACTGATCTTATAGAAGTGAAATTTATTGTTGACGATGTAAATGATTTGGCTTCAAACTACGGGGAGGTCTCATTTTCTGTCACCCTTCTTTGATATAATGTTTTAACTTACTCCCTGGCTCAAAAAGCAATGTTGGAGAATTATACGAAATTTTCTCAAATCTCGCTTTGTCTATATAGTATCGTTGTATTCCTCCAAGAAAAAAGTGTAAACGTTAATCATGAATGTAGCTTAATTAACCTATAAAATAGGTACTTCGAATAAAAGATGAGAACTTCTAATATTTTGTTTCGTATAATAGTAATAATATAATAGTAAACTAAAAAATAAAAATGAAAAATGTTGATAATAGCTTATAATTTTGAATAAAGGGGTATGTACCGATTATTTGGGAGTTATTGGCTTGACACGTTTTTACAATTTCTTAATTTTAGATTTAAAGTTTGAAGCATTTGTCGATTGAAAAACAATGTTTAAATTCTATTGAAATTAATTCGATTATTTTGTTTATACGTGATGAGTATTTTTTTAAATTTAATCTTGCAACCAAAATACATATTAAAATATAAGCAAAAGTAGAAACACAACATTATTTTCATTAAATTTATTGTTATCAAATTTCTACATTAAGATCTCTAAAAAAAAAAAAAAAAAAAAAGCTCATATAGTATATAAATAGTTTTTCTTAATTTTTCTATTTTTGAAACACCTATAGCATATTAATACAAATTGATTTAATTTTTTTAATTATTAAAGATAAAGAACACTTTATTAAAAAATTTCAAAAGTGGATTTAAATGTAAATGAAAGAGTCCGCAGCCGCCGCATTGACAAAAGCTTGGGGCCCACAACCCACGTGTGGATCCTTTTGTACTAATTGTTTAAACTTGCCACGTGTCATGGTGGGCCCTGCTAATGAGAGGGATGGAAAGTCTCCATAAAAGTTGGTCAATGGTCAAGCCCTTGTCCATGGCCGATGTGATTCATTGAAGAGGACCCCATATATTGTTTATATCTTAGGGTTTATCACTGTCTTATTTTTCCTACATTTTTCTATACTTACTAGGATTTTCCATAGTATATTTGTTGAGGTTGTTCAAGCAAACATCCAAAATCCGTAAATAGGCCCAAACTTAAGGAAAATCGAGAGATGACATACTAATCAATAAATAATTGAATTGCACTCTGTTAATCGTCTTATAGTTTTGAATGTTATAAATCATCATAACATCGTCAAAGTTACACAAAATCAAAGACAACTATTAGAGGAAAGATATTATAAATAGTCATATTTGATGATCTCGAGTAGAAGAGTAAGTAATCTCTAAAGGTGAGTCCTAACATTATTTTTTGTGTACTTATTTAAACTATATGCTTCCCGTACTAGATTAGGCATCAGAGTATGGTAAGCTCGGAATCACTCTGATGAGAGAATCTCTTACGCACGTCAGCTCAGAAAGCGTGATCAAACAAGAAAAAGCGGATTGAAGGTCAAACCTGCAAAGGGTCCGCGACGATAACGAACGTGTACGAGATTCGAATGCCAACAACAAGTATATATATATATATTTATATATATTGATAGATAGATAGGTTGGTGCAGTTTAATGGAGAGTTAGTCGATTGATTTGATTTTGATTTATTTGCTTGCATGTTAACTTGTTTCAATTGTCAAAAAGAGCATAGCTTGACTAGCATCAAACATGTATTATCAACCTCAAGGTTAGAGGTTCGGTCTCCCACCCCACAAATTGTAAAAAAGAATACTTTTTTCGATTGTATCTTATAGTTGGCTAATTGAATTTGGTTAATTCAACAATATTTCCATATGTGATCATAGTATGTCACGTGATCTCATCTCTACAACATTGAAGAGTATCGTCTTCAAATAAAATTTTTTCTAAGTATTATATTTTTACTTTTTTTAAAATTGGTGTCTATTTGATCTTTGGTGTTGATTTTTGTTGAAACTTAATTGAGCTTACTTTTAACTGTCTGTTTGTTTTGTTTCTTTTTCTTTTTTTCTTTGAAGTACAATACAATACTCATTTTGTCATGTTAGTTTTCAAATTTTTAGTCTTAATTTCTCAACTTTATATTTTAGAGAAAAAGAATATGTTGACTTTATCGATAATTTTCTATTGGTCATTTAATAAGAATCTAATAATTATTTGGAACAATGCCTAACCTACCACTAAAGATATGTAGCCATCGATGCATTGAAGGGCAAAAATGATTTTTTTTTTCTCAATTCAATATTGAATAAAAGAAAATGTCCAAAAATAACAAAAATGAAATTGAAATCTTAGACCTAAATGGAAAAAAATATTTAATTTATAAATTTACAACACATGCTAAATCAAGTTATATTTCTAAAAAGAAATGATATTGATACAAATAAATAATTTAGAGAACATTACAAAATAGTAAAATAATATTTAGAGAACATTCCAAAAAAGAAAAATAATATCTCTGCTTTAGTTATTATTATTTTTTTTATTATCATAAATTAGACCTTTTGTACCCAATCTCTTACTACTATTATTATTTAGATGAGCGCAAAATAAATAAATAAAATAAAATACGATAAATGAACTTAAAAAACATTATTCTACCCAAATATTACATTTTATTAACACATAGTTTTTTTTTTTTCTTTTCTAACTTCTATAAAGACATTTTATTTCACTTATTTTTCTTTTAAAGAAATTTTCCCATTATTAATGTTTCCTCAGGTATATATATATATATCAGCGATTAAAAGGGGTATAATTTGAGTCTCCATATTTCTATTGTACTAAAAACAGCACAATTAACTCGTTGCTGAAGTCTAAAAAACAAAAGACATCTCAACTTAAAATCTAAAAACAAATTGAAAAATATAAAAAGTAGTATTCAAAATTTTTTTTTTTCTAAAATTTTATTTTATGAAACTCAACTAAAAATTCAAATGTTTCTTTAAGAGAGGTAAAAATTACAGTAAAGAAATTGTAAAAAAGCAAACAAATTTTAAGTACATAAAATTAAAAATGAAGACCCCGTTCGATAACTATTTGAATTTTTTGAAAAGTGTATTACAAGTTTTTAAAAACCCTTTTTTAGCTTTCAAAATTCGTTTTGATTTTTAAAAACACTTCCAAAAAGTAGATTTAAAAAAACAATCGATGGATGTAGTGTCTACATCATGCTTAATTTTAAAAAATAAAAAATTAAGATCCCATTTGGTAACCATTTGATATTTGATTTTTTTTCAAATTAAGTCTATTTTCTCTTAATTTCTTACGATGATTTTCATCCTTTAAACATATAAGAGTTGAATTCTTAACCCAATTCTAACCAAAAAACAAGTTTTTAAAAACTACTTTTTTTAGTTTTCAAAACTTGGTTTGGTTTTTGAAAACATTGGTAAAAGATATATAACCAATCAAGAGTTTTAGAAATGTAAGTAATGTTTATATGCTTAATTATCAAAAACTAAAAACAAAAAATCATACCCCGTTTAATAACCATTTGGTTTTTTTTTTTTTTTTTTTTTTTTTTTTTTTAAAAGTTAAACATATAGACACTACTTCTGTCTCTAAGTTTCTTTCTTTGTTATCTACCTTTTACCAATGGTTTAAAAAACCAAGCCAAATTTTGAAAACTAAAAAAAAAGTAGCTTTTAAAAACTTGTTTTGTTTTCGGAATTTAACGGAGAATAATTCAACAATTATACTTAAGAAAAATACAAATCATTGTAAGAAATGAAAAAGAAATAGACTTAATTTTAAAAAATCAAGACAAACGAAATGGTTACCAAACGAGATCCAAATATTGATCAAATCAGACCTAAATAATATTATCAAACACAACTTTGCAGACAAAGACATGTCTTTAAGAATTATTAATGTTGGTAACTTTATAAGATCCAAACACTCTAGCCCAATTCTTTAAGGTTTGGGCCCTCCACAGTGTTTGGATTAGATTTTATGCCATTTCTCATCCATAAGTTTTAAGATTACACTTATCTCTCTCATTTGTTTGTTTTCTTTTTTTCTCTTTTTCCCCTATTCCTCCTAACATTTTCCCTTACATTTTCTTCACATATAATGCACTTTGAATCAATAAGAACCCTATTCTTTTTTCCCTATTGTTGTTGAATAGTCACTAAAATGGGCCTACTTGATAGTTTCTCTCATCCTTGTGGATAATAACTCATCAACCTTCTTGTTGAAGTTCAACAACCTCTCATCTTCCATTACAAATCAAAATTCATCCGTTAAATTGCAAATTTAGTCTATACGATCTGGAGAAAGTTAGAATTTAGTCTTTATGATTTTATAAAACCTGCATAAACAGTCCTTACCGTAGGGACTATGTTTGAAAATTTTATCAAACTGTAGGGACTATTAGTGGGTTTTATCAAAACATGAGGACTAAGTTTTAACTTTGAAAATCATAGGGGTTGAGTTTTAACTTTTTCCAAACTATAGGGATTAAATTTATAATTAAATGAAATTCATCCATTGAAATTTTGAGGCAATTGATTGATCATGGATTGAGTTGGGATTGTTGAGCTCAAATGATAGAAGGAATCAAATTTGTATAAGTTTCGAATTAAACTCGAAAATTCAATTCGATTTCAAGAAACAGATCAAGATCAAAATTGTGGAAGTTGATTTTGACATTGAGAAATCTACACATACACAAGAAGTTCTTTAAAGAAACAACTTTCTAATCAAACAATTGTATATAACAGTCAGTTTTCTACTGTATTTCTATAGCTATGAATCTTTTTTCTTAGTATAAAAAGGAAAACTAGAATAATGGTTGCCTTTGAGATTCCTTTAAACATCTGTTTCTTCTTCATCTTGATGATTCATTTAAGATTTAGCTTCTGAACTTAGGCTTCATTCTGTCTCAAAAACAAAAACAACAGACAGATAGAGAATTCTATGAGTTAAAACTTTAACAAAAAACAAAAAACTACGTAGGATTCAGAATCATTACCTATTCTGTGTGGGGTTTGGGCCGCTACGAGGTATTCGGCGAAGGCTGGTGGTAGTAGACGACGTCGTTTCGCCGAGCTTCCGAGCAGTGGGAGGAAGATGAAGAAGAAGATCAACTTGATATGATGACGATGACGATAACGGTAACGGTAATGACTTAGAAGCAAAACGAGAACTCGGGGAAGGGAGGAGCATTCTTGCAGCTTGAGTAGGAGTGTGAAGATGGAGAGTAAACATAAGTAGAAAAGTGTAGATAACTGGAACCAACAATGATTTGTAGATCAAAGGTTTCATGTTTTTTTGTGAAGCTCTGAGAGAATCAATGTCTTGTTTGTCTTTCAACTCTAACAACTTGGACTGCCTCCTTATATAAGTTTTAACAAGTTTTCAACTTTTGTCTTCAACTGCCTCCTTTGTTTCTGTTTTGAGCAATATTCTACTGAAATCTCTGATTGCTCCCATATTCTATACTCCTCTATACAATTTGTAGGGTCTTTTTTTTTAAAAAAAAAAAAATTTAAAAAGCAAGGTATTTGCAAGTTACACTCCTGTATTTTGTATATTTTGCCAATCATACCCATATGTTAAAAAAAGTTTAACTCATACCCTTCTATCAGTTAGCTTTGACAAAAACCAGACTCATTTTGTAGATGTAAACTCTATGGGATTGTTTGGGCAACCGACTTCATTAGTCGGTGTTAAGTAACTCAACTCTACCAACTTCTAAAATTTGCACATTTATTGAGAACTCTATTTTCTCCTCTCTTTTTTGCATATTTATCGAAAAACTTTATCTTTATAATTCTACCCTCCAAACATAGACTTCCTAATGTCAACAAATTAACTCTAGACTTCATAACTCAACTCAACATCCCAAATATCCCTCAGCAATATACATTATAACAGACTTGAGAGGTTTTAAGTCATTTTCAAAATACAAGGGTTGGATTTTGAAAGTAAATAACTCTCAAGGGTGTGATTTGCAACTAATCTTAAAAATTTTCAAAATATCAATGGCCTGTATTAGCCAGTAAAGATCAAACACAGTTTTCAATGCAGATCCATTGGGTGTGAGTGTGAGCCATGTGATGTAAACAACATGTATGCTTTGACTTGTGGAACTTCCAATTTCCAAAGCAAAATAAAAAAATAAAATTAAAAAAAAAAACTTGGAGAGTTTTTGCTAATTATAAAATAATTTGTTCACCTGCCATCACGTGACCATTCACGTGATCAAAATAGCAGAAGCTTTTTTTTTCTTCCTGGTTGTCAAACTTTGGATTCTACTCTTCAACCAAAAAAGAAATGAATTCTATTACTATATTTCATCAAATAATCAAATCAAATGTTACTTCTGCAATCTGCTCAGTGCTTAAAAGACAAAAAAATTCTAACTTAAAAACTTATATCACTTTCTTCTCTCTAGTTTGACTGAGAGCTACACTAAGAAAAAAAAAATCAAACTTTCTTTCTTTTTGTTTTTCTACTTTTTTCCCCCTAAACTATTCTTCCCTTTTTTCAGTTCCCCATTGGCTGCAATCTGCTGTGATGCATCTGCAAGCAACAATCTGCATCCATGGCTGATGATGATGATCACATCCCTTCCTTGACTTGAACAATCTACTAACAGAACTCGACTTGCTGGTTTCGTTACGATCTCTACACAATCCTACTAGATTTGGTGTCGGGCAAAAGTTCGACGAGTCATCATTCTTCTGATGAATGGTTATGAATCGTTAGATTAAGCTACTGAGCATATTAGAACCTGATGGATAAAAGGCAAAGTAAGGAAGAGAATGTAATGTGCTTAAAAAGGAGATTCCATAACTTTTAACTAATTGGCACTACCTTACCACTTAGCGATAATATCTACTGTTTGTTGGTAGCAATTCTTCAGCCCCAACTTTCATATCACAGCTAGGCATTTTCTTCTTCATCCCTCCCTCGATGACCATGACATCAACTAGGAATGTTGAACAGACGGGGCGGTGATCGGAAAACCGGGACTCTCCACGGATGTAAGAAAGTTGTCGTATGCCATCACCGTGCCATAAAATTCTGTCACACCTGCATTATATCAGGAATTTTTAGGATCATGTGTTTGGCTAGCGTGTCCGAGTCACATGTGTTGGATACTTGTTAGTGCAAGTGTTAGACAGCAGTGGTACATAGTCAAAATAGGACCAACATTTGTTTGACAGCAGTGGTGCAAGTGTTAGTATTAGTATACTTGGTTTAAGTACTAAGTGTCGTGATAAAAATAATAAGTTCTGAGAATGAAATACATCAAGCTAATTTTTTAAGGATATAAATGCATAAACTCATTGATTTTCAATTTTCTTCTTGTTTAGAAATGGTATATATTTTTTAAAAAATGTACACTTTACTAAACGCGTCCTTGTCGTGTCCATGTCCTAAATTAAAAAAAAAAATGGCGTGTCGCTGAATATGGTCGTGTCTTGTCAAATCAGTATGTCAGTATCTGAATCTATGCTTCTTAGGTGTTATGTGGGTTGAGTTTGTATGTTTTTCTATGCCATACTTACCAAGCTGGAGTTCTTCTCTTCTTTTTCGATTTTTTCAAGTCTCCAGCGTAGGTGTCTGAATTGTAGTAGTATTTATACGTGGGTGCAAAGTAAATCTTTCCCTCTTTCCATCCACAAAACACTCGCCCTGCATCCCTTTCAATCTTCAACTACAGCAGCCAACAAAACATAAGAATCAGCACGAGACATAGTCGATCTAAGAACACAATAACAAACTTCAACCAGATTTTATCCACAGCAGTAATTTTATGGCAAAAACTAATCTCATCTCTACAAGTTTCAAAAAGTGAGAGAAAAAGAGAATGAATGTTGCTCCAGTGATTAGGTATTGTCATTACGACTCTCTAGGACGGTTACCTGATCTTTGTTGAGAAGTGCATCCCAGTGATTCTCTTCCATGAGTCTTCGAGTTTCCGAGTAGCTCAAAGCTATTCGGTAATTCAAGTCTCCTAACCATATTATTCGTCTTGAGCCATTTCATCAACACGAATGAGAAACTCAGTGTCATATGGAATGAATTACCAAAAAGCGTCGTTCTTATTTATATGTATATGTTTTTTCTCAAATCAAACAATTTAAGATGCTCACTCATGTCCGAGGATTTTCTCCGGCACCCGACTGTAAGGTAGTCTGCATATTTTTGGAAATTGAGTGTTCTTAAGAATTTCGATGACATCCAAATTCCTTCTTAGTTCATCTCCTTCTTTCTCTCCAGAAGCTAAGTGGCTGCAGATGAAGCAAAAGCTTGTCTGGTGAAATAACATGCTCACTGAAATGCACCCCTGGAGGACAAGAACCGACCTCATGATTTCAAAACGAAATATGACAGATATTTTGCAGAAGTATCCCATATATGTAGACAAGGGAACTCAAAATATATAAGTATTACCTTGTTCCCGAGGCAGCCCATGATCCCGCGACTGGTACTTGCAATTCTTAAGTGGCTAACATGTGGAACAAGCTCCTGCCTCATCCAAATTGTGACAAAAATGCCAACCATTTGTTTACTTGCAATGAGACCATACTTTGTCTCATTTTCAGGAATGGAAATATCTGAAATATCACAGACGTTCGGATCCTCCTCGTCGTCATCTTCTTCTGAAGAAATGCCATTTTGACTCACATTCGATGGTTGGCACCGAAACCAGAAATCCTTGCTGCGTTTCCTTTCGAGTTCCAGTGGTGTACAATTGCAACTTTTTAGGTTCCTTCTACTTACAGTCCTGAAAGTTTTACTGACGCTTTTAAGGGAAGGTTTTGGAAAGAATTTCGAACCTCCAAGACCAGTGTTAGGTTTCAGTCCTCTCAAGCAGCCATTTGTTGGGTTGTTCAATGATTGATTAATTAAGGATAGCCATCTTGCAGCAGGTTCATTGTCTTCAATAACTAGAACATTTCCAGCATTTAGAGGCACAATTTCCTGAAAACTGATAATAGGAGTTTAAATAACACATCAATCTGCTGGTATGATTTGAAATACAAAGAACCAAATGACAAATTTGAAAGGGAATAGCGGTCAGAGGCTACTATCCACAGTGTCGTTGGAAGAACAAGAACATTGGAAACTTCTTTTCAAAAATATGAAACAGAAAACAGTAAACAGTAAACAGTAAACATTGTTGTCTAATGCCGATAAACGAACTGAAACATTTTGTTGAGAAGCTTAGATTGAAAAAGAAAACTCTCAAAGCAGCAAGATGAGTGAACTCAATTCCTAACTAACAACCATGAACCACCAAATTTAAAAGAAAATGGAAGGAAACAAGGAGAGAGGTTGATTCCATGTTCTAACAACCACCAGATCTTTTAGGAAAATGGAAGCGAAGAAGGAGAAAGGGGCAGAATAAAACATACCCGAAAATGTAAATATCAGCATCGTTATCGTTCTTGAGAAAATCGTTCAAATTGAGGTTGGTATGGGGAGATTTTCCTCCAACATTCCACGTGGCAACGAAAACACTGAATCAAATTCCATCAGGGAAAAGAAATATTAATGCACAAAGAGTACAGACTCATCATCTGGTCAAAATGAAAAGAAGAGATCAAAGCGATCATGTCATAACAAGTACCGGAAGGATTGAACTTCTTGACCAGGAGCCATTAGAGAGTCTGTGCTGCCTAAGAATGTACTGTCTAGCTGTAGGTCTGAATTTGGTTCTACATATAGATTGAAAAGGAAGAAATTAAAAGCGACTTAAACACCAAGCAAATATCCATTGATCTTGTTTCTACTTAACAGAATAGTTGACTAAAGCCTCTTTCTGATAATCAAACCAAGACCAATTCATTTCTTGTCAAATTCAATAGTTTTAACCAACTGGAAATATTCTGAAGAAGCTAAGGAAAAAGGACAATATCAAGTGGGAGAGAGAGAATATACCAAGCTTGCTTCCTTTCTCACACTAGTTTAAAGATTGAATTGAATATATTCTCCATTTGGATCTAGTTGACATGATTCTCTTCCTATTGCTATCGTTTTTAAGTTTTTTAATCTTCACAGGGAAGCAAATACATGCTCAAATCTCTTCTAATTAAAAGGTGCTACTGCTAAGTCACAACATGCCTAAAAAAGGTACTTCCAACTTATCATCAATGACTATTAACTTATCTGAATAATAAAACTTTGCTTTTCTATCGTGATATTTCTTTCTTTATCCTCAAAATAAAGATAAGATGATAATTTATCAAAAAGCATTTCCCTTTTGAAACTCACCAGTGGACTCAAATGAGCCTTTGAACTCTTTCTTCCCATTTCTTTCTCCCATGGTAAACATTTTTCTAATGAAGGACTGAAAGCAGAGTAGAAAAAGGAAGATATTTAATGATATTAACTTCAAAAGTTGCAAAGTTAGCCCCACTTTTTTGTAAGATAAAAAGATGGGTACAAATTCAAGATAACAAACCACCAAAAAACACTTTAGGATTCAAAAAATAACTGGTAAGAGAGAGAAAGACAGAGCATTGAAGATTCATTTACCTTCTTTCTCGAGTCTTGTTTTCCAAGAGTCATTGCTGATATTGCAATTTCTCATCAATGCCACTGACCCAAATCAAAGATCTACAGTGAAAGGGAAAAAAAAAAAAATCAAAACAAGTAGATATAAATTGAGGTGACATTATGACAAACAATTCATGTCACTCTCGAGAATGTCAATAAAATCAATCCAAAATCAACAGAACAGAACAGAAAGCAAAAACCAACAAGAGAACAATGATCCAATGAAACCAAAAACTCAAGAAATCCAAGGAAAACACCAACATTACCACAAAAAAAAAACAAAACCCAGATTTGAAATTTGTTCTAAGAGGGGACGGATTTGATCAAATTTAAAAGAAAAGAGTGGAAACCATGACAAGGTTGACAAGTGGAGGCTTATTCATATTCACAAGAAAGTCAACTGTTGGAGCAATGACTATATACATACATAAGAAGAATCAAAACAAAATGAACTTAAAACATTTCCCCAGCATAGAAAATTGAAAAAAAAAAAAAAACTGAAATTGAATGTTAGAGATTCTAGAAGAAATAAATGTCTGATATTCAATGTAATGGTCCGAGAAACTTGCTGTTCCAAAATGCATTGATATTAACAAAAGAGGGCACAGTCATAGATGAACAGAAAATAGGGGGAAAAAAAACAAAATTAAAATCGACAATCGATTTGGGGTTTTTCAAAGAGGGAAAATGGTGAAATTTTCTCGGGAAAATAAAGAAAAGAAACGGTCAAAAACACCTTTGAAGAAACGCCAAATTGAGAAGTTTGGAGTTAGTTTCTTCCATTGCTGCAGTTTGAAGAAGCTTTTTTTTTTTATCAAATTTCTTCAAATGTTCATTGAAAAATGGCAAAGGAACAAATCTTTTGATTGAAAACTCAAATGGGTATCAATGAAACGAAGGTTCTGTTTAGATCATCATCATCAAAAGAATGAAGAAACTGATCTGTTTCATGAAACTGAAAGAGAAGAATGAATGAGAAAATGGCAAATTTTTGTCAAAACTCAACTAAATGGACTGCATTTCTTCTTTTTCTTGCCCTTTTATAGATGTTTTTAAGACCTTTTTAATTTGAAGAGTATCTTCA
>NC_052352.1:40747937-40786734 GCF_009727055.1 Benincasa hispida
ATGGCTTGCCTTTTCTCTTTTTTCAAAACTCATAATAATAATAATAAACAGAAACTTTCTTTGTATTTTTCTCTTTGGATTATTATTATTTTGGCTCCAACTGGAGATTGATGAATAAATATTACTGTAATTTAATAGACAGCCATCATGAATATTCAAATCACCGATAATCCAAACAATTCAGATTATTCAACTCAAGTCGTAAGAATTTGGTTAGGTTTGTTTTAATTTTGGTTTGGATTAAATTTTTTATGTTCTTCTCGGGTTGAGTTGAATTCGGGTCACACTTTTAAAAATTCGGATTGACCCAGCCTAGTCCGAATTCTAATATTGTTAAAAATATATATATTATAACTCATAATATTATACCTCATATATATTTTTATGATGTTTGTATGAAATTTGTAATAGATATTTTGAATTTTGATATCTAACATTTGGGTTTTATGAAATTTTAATTATTAGTATGTGTTGTATACAAATTTAAGTATTTTAAGTTAATACAAAAAGAAAAAGAAAATAAATAATTCGACAACCCAACCCAACTTGGAGACCTTATTCGGGCCATTTGGGTAGTCAACTCGACCAACCCGAATTCCAATCCAATCCAATCTATGTACTCCTAACAACCATATTTCAATCTATTTGGTTAGATTATAACTTATTCATTGAAAATTAAGGTCGGTTTGATATTGTATTTTCCTTGTGCTTATATTTGTTTTTTTAAAAAAAAAAATACAAAAAAGAAAATTTTGTTTATTATCTTTTAGAATGGACAAAATTAATCATTTTTTAAAATTAATATTAACAAGAAGGAAGAAATTCAGGGATTTGTTGAATGAGAGCTATTTTAAAACTAGTTTTCTAAGAAAACAAAATAACAAACATATTATTTTTTATTGCTTTCAATTATTATCATGTTTCCCATGTTTATACCTTTCCAACATCTAAATTTTCACAATTCTATATATATATTTTTTTCAGTTAGAGAATTAAATGATGGATCTTTAAAATAATAATTAATGTTTAATCTATTGATGATTACATAATTTAATCATTAATATCATATTTTTCTATTGCATTTAACACAAATTTTATGTCACTTGTTGATTTGATGTCCAACTCGAAACATATAACTTAGAATTCAAGTTCATGTCATATCATACATATATGTTAAATTAAATGCAATCTGAAATTTCATTTTTAAAAGGCTAAAATAAAATATTTGAAAGTAAATATAAAAATTAAGAGACTACAATGGAATTTAAATCTATTTTATTGGTATATGTTGATTTATTTTTATGAAGGACCTTTCTAATTTCTTAGAACAATTAAAGTTGTTCTTCCTAGAAGAATAATTATTTGTTTTGTTATATTTTTAGTAAGGACAATTTTATTTAGTACAATATTCAATAGCTCTTTTTTAGCTTTACAATATTTAATAATTTTTGAACTTTCACAAATTACTTGATAATAATTTTTAAATAAAAAATTTAAACAAAACCAAAAGTTTGTTTACGAACCACTAATAGATTATTGTTTGGTTTTTCGTTTTTTAAAATTAGATTTATAACACTACTTCCACTTATTGATTTTTTTTTTGTTACCCTGGTTATCAATCTTTCAAGAGCATTTAAAAACTTTTAGAAATATAAACTCTAAACCTTAAAAATTAAAGTTCAAAATAAACATCATGGTAAGAAAATGACGAAAAAATAGGTACAATTTTTAAAATAAAAAAAAAAACCAAAAACTAAAGGACAAATGAGAGATGTGAGAATCATTTTATATATCTAGTCCCTACAACCCTTCTTAAATATGTATGGAAAAAACATAAAACTAAAAATAAGAAACATCATTAAACACATAACCTATTTTGTACTATAAGAAGTAAAGAAAGCAAACTATTAGTTGTCAAACACATTCTCAATAATGAAAATGGGAACCAATTGAAGTAAGAAGCAAAGGATTTAAAAAAAAAAAACCAATAATAATGACTTTAAAAAAAGAAGCACATTTTTATCTCATAGAACCTTGAAATTCTATAGTTAAGGATAAAAAAAATGTTCTTATTCTTGTCTTATTAAGTGTTTTTTTTTTTAATTGCTTTTTCTAGTGGAAAGTTGACAAACCCCATTATTTTCTCACTAGTAATTTATAAACAAATTAACCTTATTCTTCTTCAAAAGAGAAATATAAACATTGTCATATCCCATCTACCCATTTCATCATCATCATCTTTAAATTATTCTAGAACAAATTAAAGTGAAAAATGGGAAAGAATCTTAATTAAAAAGAAAAAAAAATTAAAAGTTGAGAAGAATGGAAAAAAGATAGAATAATAATAACTATAAGATGGTCCCAACCCAAAGAGATAATTATATAATAATTAAGAAGCAAAAACATGAGGGGAACCAAATGTTGGGTTAATGTTTGCCTCATTCACAAGCTAAAGAAAAGAAAAACATTCATAGATCCTTAAATAAAGGGGATGAGCATAAAACTTTTTTAATTACAAAAACTACTTGAAGTATGATGGTACTTGTTATTATACTCTCACTTTCAATTGTAAAAATTGAGTCTCTAAACTTTTACAAGTGTTAAAATTGAACCTTCAGACTTACGATAGTTATAAAAATTGAACCCCAAAATGGTAAAAATTTAAGGAAAGTTTTCATAAATAGAAAAATTGTCAAACTATTTACAGAAATAGCAAAAAAAAAAAAAAAAAAAAAACATTGATAGATACTGATAGCTAGCAATTTCTATCATTGATAAATACTAATAGGTTTTTATTAGAGTCTATAAACCTCTATCAAAGAATATTAAAATTTTGCTATTTTGTGTAAATAATTTTCCTTTTTTTTTTTTTAATTTTCGAAAAGGCCCCGAAATTTAACCTTTAAACTTATACAATGGTAATAATTTCTACATTCACGTAAGTTTTTGAGATTCCATTTTATCACTCGTATAAGTTTGAGGGTCCAATTTTTACGATTGAAAGCTTGAGAATGTAAATACAAGTACCACCGTACTTCAGTGATTATGTTTGCAATTTACCTTTGTTTTTTCCCTTCAACTAGTTAGGGCAAAGAGTGTTTTTATTTATTTGTTTTGTGAGAAAGGTTATGTGTTTCTTTGTTTGTTCTTCTTTGCTTAGAAAGAAACCACTCTCACCACATTTCTCAAGATTTTTTTTTTGTTCTTTATTATTCTATTCATCAAAGAAAAATGTGGTCCTCTACATATGTTCCAACTATTTATGAGAATGTTTGAAAACAGTATAATAAGCTCTTTTTAATGGCCAACAAAACCCAATGAATGAGATTCTTTGATCTATGAGAATACCTTTTTTGGGGCAAGTTTTGCAGATGTGTAGCCTAAAGTTGATGCTTTAACTTACACAAAAATTAGTTGATTACAAAAGTGTTTGATATATAAAGTATGTTTAAAATTAGTTGCTTACATAATTGTTTGATGTATAAAGTTTGTTTAAAATAAGAATATTTTTTATGATTGACTCAATCTCTACTAACAGATTCTCAACTCCACTTCCCTTTTAACACAATTTCAAACTGACTTTCATCTCCAAGAACTTGACTTAGTGGGTGTCATCAAACTAAGAAAAAAGTAAAACAAAATACATCAATACTTCTATAAAAAATTGTCGCCTTACAATTTATAAGTTTGTTTATTATTTTTTTTTTTTTGAAAAGTATTTAGGTATGAATAAAATGAAATTGACACGACAACCAATATGTAGAAGTAGAAAGACATACATGACATTATTTACGACATCATTTATATAAATTAATGTGACAATTGTTGCATAAGAATTGATTGTACAAATAATTAACTGAGCCAAACCGAATATAATTCAATTGGTATCTAAATGTGTTGGTAACTATGAAATCTGTGATTCGAATCCCCCTATCCCAAGAGTACTAAAGATGAAATGATTTATCTGAAATTTATTGAAATGAAATAAATTGTACAACAATTATTACCTTTTTGAATAGTTATAACTAGTAGTACATATGCATTCCAATTGAAATAAAGATATTTTGGAACAAATTTTAAAATTCAATGGTAAAAATTAAACTTCTCAAACTTGAAAAAGATTCAAGTATTTTGTGCAATTTAATTTAAATATTCTTACAATCATCAACTTTATATGCTAGCTATGAACAATTTCCTATAATGGATTATTTACCAAGGATTCAAAAGATCCATATTAGGCAACAATTTTTCATTTCATTCAACACTTTTAAAAAGTAAGCTTGTTTATTAGGGGCTACTCTTTAAAAGGTTTTTGGAACTTTTATCTAGCCATGATTACAATATACTTTTTGAAAAGGTTATTTCAAAAGCTTAACCCATCATCGTTTCCCATAATACTTAACAATCTTCTTCATCTTTTTTTTTTTTTTTTTTTTAAAGAGGTATTGTAATTTAAGTGTGGAGGGGAAAATCGAATCTCAAACCACGAGGTTCATAGTATGAACATCATGCCAGTTGAGCTACGCTCTTGTTGGCATATAATGTTCTTAATTTCAAACATATAATGTTCTCTAATCATAAATAGTCAAGAGAAAGAGAGAGAGAATAGAATTTAGAGCTCACCTTTGAATAGGACTTTGAGAAGCTTTAGGAATCAAACAGGCCTGCACTGCACAGTAAAAAAAAATTCATAACCCCACAAATTCCATCTGTTTACAATGCCTTAAGAGGAAAAAGAAAGAAGATGAAGTTAAAAGTAGGAAACAACACCTGTGCCCACTAACCAAAAGATTCTAAGTGTGAGGGCTATGGTTCTAAATAAAGAATAAGGACAGGGAATGTAACAGTTACAAGGATAATACAAACTTGGAAGTTGGAACCCAATACAAGCTTGGCTGCTTGGCTGCTTGGCTGCAGCCCATCCATCATGACTGTGTCGCCATCATAGAAACAGAATACGGTTCGTGACCGTGAACCCTCACACGATAGATGCAAGTATGAGATGTGCTACCATGGTTGGATGAGAAATCTAATCGGATCATGTCAACGAGACCAGAGCCTGGTGTCTCCACTACGTCGAATGTCTGGGCATTGCTCTTCTTGAGGTCATATGTAAACTCGGCCAAGAGGAACATCTTCTCAGCATCGGCAGCAGAATTTGCATCGTCCCCTTGAAACCATCCAGATACCCTGCAATCCTTAGGTGCGCTTGATCTATCATATGCCACACTCTGTTCCAGAAAAGTCAATTGTGAAGCCATATTGGTGAAAAATGGTAAGGTAAACCAAATCCAGATGGAAAAGAAGCAAGAAATTGCACGGTGGTATGGAACTGATAATACATATAGCTAAAATCAGAGACTCGTATGTTAACACGAAATACAAATTTAATCAGCCAGAGAAGAAGCTGGCAAAGTAAAATTCAATCCAAATAGTCAACACACTATCAAATGCTATATATCCTGTCTTAAAACTTGGGAAGCTATCCGACTCAATCATTTGCACCATTAAAGCTTTAGGCCCTTTGGATAACTATTTAGGTCTCGTTTGGTAACCATTTTGTTTTTTAAAATTAAGCCTATAGACACTACTTCCACTTTCAAATTTCTTCCCTTTTTATCTACTTATCACCAATGGTTTAAAAAACCTAGCCAAAATTTTAGAACTTAAAAAAAATCGTACTTAAGAAAAATGCAAATCATGGTAAGAAATGTAGATGATGTATGCTTAATTTTAAAAAACAAAAACCAAAAACAAAATGGTACCAAACGAAGTCTTAGTTTTTTGTTTTTAGTTTTTGAAAATTAAGCCTATTTCTTCACAATTTCTTACAATAGTTTTCATCTTTCTTGAGTAAAAGAGTTGAATTCTTAGCCAAATTTCACAAACAAAAATAAGTTTTTAAAAATTACTTTTTTTTAGCTTTCAAAACTTGACATGGTTTTTGAAAACATAAGAAGAAAGAGGTGTTTGTAAATTTTCAAAAACTAAAAACAAAAAACCAAATGGTTACCAAACGGGGCACTTCAGAAGCCATTTGTCCTAATCTTTGCACCATTTTTTTCTTTCTATTGTCAATACATTCAATATGCACCTTGTACTCTTGGGCAGGAAAGAAGGGGAAAAGTCGAGACAGCTTACCAGTTACCACCATTACTAAGAACAACTAAACTTTGATTCAATTAATGGGAACCGCTTTGGAAAAACTAGCTTCCCAACAAAAGCGCATATGCCATTACTTGAATGATCAGAAATGCATCTAGCCTACTTTCTTGCTCCAACTCCTCCCAATAATATCACAATCCATTGAAGCATTAGGATTTACACTCATGGGAGAGCGGAGGATTTAGTCATTTGACAGGAAAACCAGCCAACGACAGTACTATGTTCTCCAATTTAAAGTCACTGCCCATAGTTGTGATATTTGGAAAAATAAATAATAAAATAAAATAAAATAAAAAGAAAGAGATAGAGAAAGTGTTTGTGTATAAATAATGGAAGTAGGTGAAGAGCTTTTAGACTAGGAAGTAGCAACCTCTTGAATAAGTCCCAAAGGAATATTCGCCACCCACCAATAGAACCTAGTCCACTGGACAAAAAGTGACCTATTTGTTGACAGAATAATGCCTTTTCAAAATTCCACTTCCATTCACACAGTACACATACAACAGTGAAGCGACTTGAGACTTGCAAGTTCCATGAAAGTAAATTATTTTTAAATAAAACATTCTGACTTGCAAGTTCCTGGGAAGGTACAACTTTTTGTGTGGCAAATTTACATGGGAGAGCCAACAATATAGACCATATCCAGCGTCACTCTTATTTGGTGTTTTTCCCACAGTGGTGCATTCTCTGCAAGCATCAGGGAGAGGATCTCCTTCATCTGTTGAGGGATCGCCAGTTTGCTTAGTCTCTTTGGGCTTGTTGGTTGAACTCATTTGGGTTTTCATGGGCACAGACACGAGACAAGACATGGACATGGACAAGACACAGCGATACGCCAATTTAAAAAAAAAAAAGAACTAGGATGCAGACATTGACATGTTGGGGATACACTCTTTTTATTTTTTTAGGATATATATAAATTTAATATAAAATACTAAATACACTCTACTAAAAAAAAAAAAAACCTTAAAACGTCAAGTTAATTAACAATTGTAGGAGATGAAACGTTTAGGTTTCTAACTTCAATTTTTTATGTTTATGTTTTTTATCTTCTCCATATTTTTTAAATCTTAGTTTTAAATATAATTGATTTGGGCTTCAAATTTGGGTCCAACATAAAAGGTTAGATTATTTTCTCTTTAAAAAAATTTTCTTGACGTGTCCAAGAAGTTCCCCAAACATATCCTCCTAAAATGGAGTCTTCGTACTTTATAGTTCATGGGTTTGGAATAGAGGTTGTTTCACCACAGTGAAGAGGAGCTCAACCTTCTCGTGATAAGGGCGCAGTCTTGTGGCACACTAGCCTCATTGCCATCTCATGGGGTATTTGGCTGGAGAGTAATAATAGGACCTTTCAGACAGGTCGAGAGGTCGTGTGGAGACGTTTGGGAGGTGGTGAGGTTTAATACCTCCCTGTGGGTGTTGGTCACTTGACCTTTTTGTAATTATGATCTTGGTTTGATTTTATTGGATTGAAGTCTTTTTCAGTAGTTACTTCGTGGGGTCCCTTTTTTTCTGTTGGCTTGTTTTTTATATGCCCTTGTTATTCTAATTTTTTTTCAATGAAAGCTCGATTTCTTACCAAAGAAAATTGAATCGTCAAATCTCACCAAAACAGGAGTGCAGGCTTTCATTTTCAATCGAAGATGGTTTAGAGACATGAGAACTCATAATGTAACATGGGTAGAGCTGCAATGGAATAAGGGTTGCTCCGGTAGGATTCAAAGAAGAAGAGGAAGCACGAACTCTTGATGTAGAAGCTACAATTGGAGATTTGGTAAATAACCCAGGTTTCAAAGGTCTTTGATCCCATGCAAACTCAACTGGATAAGAATCTTATGCTGATTTTCTCTTTCTCCTTGATTGATTTCCATAAAGTTCATACTTTGAAAGAAACAAAACCAACTTGTTGGAACCAGCACATTCTTAAGTGGATGTCTTTTTGCTTCGGAAGTTGGATATATAGGGTATTTTCTCAGTGAGGTTGGTTTTGATAGCCCTTCAAGAGAAAGAAGGATTCTGGATAAAGAACTGTACCACCTGTGATTTGGGAAGGAAATGCCCCAAAAAGGTAAATTTCTTTATGTGGACAACATCCTTTAGAAGCACCAACACTATGGGCAAAATTCAGAAAAGAAATCCTATTCCTTGCATTTTTCCCAGGTTTGTGTAATGTGTAGTAGAAGTAACGATCTCTCTCTCATCTCCTGCTGCATTGATGGAATAACCTTTATCTGAATGGTGGTTCAGAGACAAAGAAAAAGTGCGTTGGATTAATCTATCAAGGGCCATCCTTTGGCAGATATGGAAGGAAAGAAATTCAAGAGTAGATAAGAATACTTCTCTAGCCTATTTTTGTAAACTCGTACTGTTTACAGCCTCCGATTGGAGTGTCCAACAAAAGTTTTTTTTTCTTCTTTTGTAATTACTCCAACTATCCTTGAGGAAAAGGGATCCTTATCCCTTTGTCCCTCGGTTGTTTCTTCAACTGATGCCCTTTTGAATGAAAGCATATTTCTGCTTCTCATATTTCCAACAAAAAATAAAATAAAATAAAATAAAAGACAAGAACAAGAACAAGAACAAGAACAAGAACAAGAACAGAACAAAATAAAACCAACTAAATTAAAGCTAATCTAGAGGGATAGGAATTACAATCACACTCAAGCATTACCAAGGCAGCTGATTGAGTGGTTTCTTTCTATAAACTGTGGATATTAAATATTCAAATAAAGATGTAAATCTTAAACCATGGAAAGAGAAATACTCTCGATCTCATTCCAGAAGATAATGCAAAACATATCCTTATCTCCCAATCATTAGGCCTTTGTATAAAGATTAAAGAAGGAAGAGTACCTGGGACCAAGAATTTCTCTAGGTATGTGACTTCTCCAAGCAGTTTGGAGGGTGGTTTCTTTAGCCTTTTGACTATTACTGGTGCAACTGCAATCAACAGACTGCACAAGGTAATTTGTTCGGTTTCTTTTTGGCTACACGTTGAGGGACTAGCGAAAGTCTCTTAAAAATGTAGTATGCCACAACTTGGGAGTTATGAATTCAGAGGAGGCAAATAATGTTTTGAAATTCTCCTTGAAAAACTTTAGAGGTCTATGGCAATGTTGGAGTTTTAGTCAAGGATATTCTTTAGTATTTTCCTTTTCTTAGACACACCATTGAAGAGTATTTTGAAGTTTATATTGGGCTAGTAAAAAGAACTAGAAGATACCCTATCTTCAATCTTCATCACCCCCCTTCAGAATAGATTTCTGGAAGTATGTCTTGTATAACACAAACATAAGAAAAGAAAGCTGCCCTCTCCAACTCCAAATATTTTCAAACCTTCTCTACCTCCAATCTCAAAATGACTATAAAGTCGACCACCTACCACCAAGGTCATCCTTTCCGATATATATCACACGAAGATTAATATAAGAACATGCAACCTAACTTGTCCCAAGCGCAATGGCTAGAAAACACTTCTTGAGGGCATGACATCAATCTTTAGTGGATACGGGTCACTTAAATTAATTTAATATCAGAAAATTAAAATAATATTGATAAGATGGGAAAATTTCAGAACTAAATAAAAATCAAATTTAAGAGCTCAATTTACATATTCAATAAAAATTGAGTCTACTGCATTGATAAACATAAATGATTTTTTTTTTTTTTTGAATGAAATCAACAACTTTCATTGAGAAAAAAAATGAAAGAATACATGGGCAAACAAAACAAACCAAGCCCACAAAAACACCCCTTCTAAAAGAAGGGGATTCCAACTAGGTAAGATGTTTCCAAGAGAATAATTACAAAAGACCTTCATGCCAAAGCCCAAAGCAACACATGAAATCTCACTAAGGACCAAATCTTGCAGGGGTCCCTATCCCTACCTCTAAACACTCTATTGTTCCTCGCCCCCCAAATGTCCCACAACACAACATACACCCCAGCAAACCACAAAAAAGCGGCCTTTCTCTCTGAAAGGTGGATGGAGGAGGAACTCCCCAATCATAACATGCAGATCCCTCTGACGAGCAATTTGCACATCGAACTCCTGCAGAAAGTAATTCCACACAACCCGAGCATACTGACAGTCCCAATGGAGATGATTTGGGTCTTCCTCCGCCTTCCAACAAAGAATACAACAGAAAGATCCCATTAACGAAGTCATCTTCCTAGCAAGCCTATATAAAGTGTTCACCTGACTAAGCAAAACTTGCCAAGTAAAGAATCTAATTTTCTTTGGAATCTAAATCCTCCAAACCACATCAAACACTGAATTCCTAGCAGGGGAAGGGTCCAAAAACATCCTAAAAAAGGACCTGCAAGAAAAGCCTTCACTAGGGCTAAGACTCCAAATACGAACACCCCTACTCCCCTCCTCCCCTCCCTAAAGGTATACTCATCCAGTAAAGAAAGAAAAGAGGTAACCTCTATTGTTTCCCTATTGGATCGATAAATTACAACAAAACCCGAAAGAAAAAGACACGAAGTTCCCAAACCAAACCAAGAAATCAAAGACCGACCAATTTTTTAAGGAGGATAAATGATAAAGGTGAGGAAAAGCAGCGGATGAAGGACTACTGATCTTTCCAGAAATACGTCTCTTTGCCATCCCCATGATACAACGGACCAAATGAGACAAAGGGGGAAACTCAAGCGAAATATCTTTCCACGAATTTGGTGTGTGCCTTTAACCCCTTTCTCCACCCAATCAAAGGGATGGTTGCCATGCTTACTCGCAATAATCCTACGTCATAAGTATTCGGGCTCAAGGGCAAAACGCCAAAGCCATTTGGCCAATAGAGCTTTATTTCTAATCCTTAAATTACCAATCTCCAACCCTCCTTGGTTAATGGATAGCCCAACAATCTCCCAACTAACCAAATGAGAGCCCTTCCCTTTATCCACCCCTTCTCAAAAAAAATCTCTCATAAACTTTTCAAGGCTCTTATAAACCGAGCTACGAGCCCAAAACAGGGAAAGGTAATATATAGGCACACCACTAAGCACCGATTTAACCAGAGTTAGCTTACCAGCTTTGGAAAAGAGACTTTTCTTCCATGCGGTTAACCTTTTACGGATCTAAATAAGTTTTTAGCACTTAAAAACAATCATAAAAACAAAAGGAATGGTATAAGGCAATAGTGTGCAGATACCGAATACAGATTTCACACTCATTGTTTAGAAAATATGTCTCCTTAGTCCCAGTTTTGAACAAAACATATCCGATGACTATATTCTGCCCTCATTTTAACTATGATGGTCTGTATTATAGAACTCGTTTCAGTAAAGAAAAAGGTCGTGGAAATGGAAGGGGACGAGCAGTCCAATATATCTATCAGAAAAAAAAAAAAATTCAAAATTCGATAGTCAGTGACACTCATGAAGAAGCCGGAAATTACATTACACTACTACACTGCAAGTCTGCAAGTCTGCAACACTCATCCAATCAAGGTGTCTACAAATCTACAAATCTATTTCTCCTTCCTAAGTTTCCTACTAAAATAGTACCACCTGAAGGCCCCAACATAACTAAGAAGAGAAGGTAAATGATGCATTTATAACTCCCAAAAACATTCATGGTTTTCTTCACAACCCATGGGATACAATCCAATTTGTATGTTTTTTAATCAAAGCCCGGTTAGTACCCACTAATAAGTGCTCATTCATACTTCAGCGATTGTCAAATATAAAAATTTACTGAATAGAAACACGTATTTGGACTTTAAAACAAAAGCTTCACACAGCAAACAATTCTAAGAAGCAATAAAAATATCACCTTGGCAACATGCTCCAAAGTAATAGCTTCTGGAACAATTGCAGTCCGCAGCTTAATTTGAACGAACCCACTACTTCCTTTCAAGGGGAAGCACTGCCCAGGCTCCCCAAAGCTAGGTTTCAGCAGCTTATCCGCATCACTGTGAACCCCATTCCTCACACTTCTCGAAAACCAATTACTTGTTCTTCCTCTATGCGGATCCGAATGCTTTACAACCATTGCCCCACCAGAAGCAAGAGCATAATCCACTCTACCAAGCCCATCAGCCGCATGTTTCTCAATCTCCTTCTCAATCATCTCCCTTGCAAATGCCCTTATATCATCCAAATTCGAAAATCGCTCATCAAATTCACCGTTTTTGGCCTTCTTCAATTCCTCATAAATCTTATCAAATTCTTGCTTTGACAACCAATCCCCAGCCTTCAACTCGCTCAAAGACCTTTCCAAATCTTCCCCCTTGTTCTGCAGCTTCTTCAAACCGCTATCAAGATCAGCAGTTTTCTCCTCAATCTTCTTGTTAACTTCCCTTCTCAATCCCCCAACCTCATTCTCAATCTTCCGATCAACAACCTCCACTTGAACCTGAAACATCTTACTAGTAGTCTTCAAGAGTGCTTCAACTTCCGCAATCCGCCCCTCCACTTCCGAAAACCCCATCTGATTTCCCACCGCTCCTTCACCAGACTTAAGGGCTAATTTCCTAATCATTTGAGCCAATCCCAAAAGAACCAACAAAAGAACAAAATTCTTCGTAAAGACACTAAGAATGGTGACCCATCGAGGCTTCTCGGCCTTCGTAAGTACCTTTCTACTCCGCCGCGGGGAGATGGTAGAATTCGCAACAGCTTTCTTGATCTGAAGTGGATCCCTAGAAGACCGCTCGAGAACAACCTCACCCCTAATCGAATGATGACTCATATCCCTACCATTTCCACCGGCGACTTTATCATCGGCGGCACCACCAGTCCCGACAGTAGCAGTATTCGAAAGAGGGTTAACGCCATCAGTGGCCAACAATTCAATACTTGCCCCTTTCCTCTCCGAGGCCAAAACCGGCCTCCTCCGCGCCGCCGGATTCGCCGTTATCGAGACGGTCGAAGCCGACATTTCTGTAGACAGATTGTCGCAATCCCGACTGCAAAAACAAAACAAAAAAAAATCCCAGAAACGCAAGAAGCCCTAACAGTGAAGGTCAAATTTGAAAAAACGTACGAAGATTAGAAAAAGAGAGTGTTTATGTAGACTGAGATTTTGAAATTTCTGAGAAGAAACAGAGAAATTTGGGAGGGACGGTGGCAGAATTTGATTTCCGAATCGAGAAAAAATGATTTGCATAAAACTGAATTAAATTAACCGACGCATCGGCTGAAAGAAACCGACCGTTTTGAATTTCTGTACGACTAATCTCTGGGCCGGGCTGGGCTGGGCTTGGCTTCGATTATCAGCGGCCCATTATCATATGAAATTTCGTAAATACCCTTCAAGAAGTTTATGCTTATTAGACTCCTATGGAGGGGCCTTATGGGAAATAGGGCAAACCGAGAACCAAACATGCATGTTGGAAGATTTTGAATCAACTATAATTGTTACATCTATCAAAAGGAATTTTCACCGACTAAAGGTATATAGGAGTGTAAGTTTTCTACAAATATTTAACCTTTTTACCCTTCGGGTAATGTTCTTATTACTAGGAGGCTTCGAGACAATTGGAGTGAGTGATGTTAATCCTATGCAGCCTCTTAAACTTAGAGAAATGAGATTTGGTTCATAAAGGGAGTTCAGGACGATTATATTGATTCTCATTTGTATGATTCTGGAGATTCATATTTGTTCCAGTGTTTCAAGGGAGGATGCTGGTCTTGTTAACATGAAAACTTTAAATCTATATTAAATACATTAATCATAGGATTATTCATGAAAGATTGATCATGGTTCTAAACTGGCTATTCTCTTCCTCATCCAAAACTCCGAATGACCTTAGTGAGATCTCTCTTTAGATTGGTTGTGTACTGTTTTGATATATTGGGGACCATAGTCCTACGTCTCTTTATATACTAGTTTAATTAGTGTTCTCATTAAACCCTAATTAACGAATGTGCTTCTACCCATTAAGACCATACTCAATTAGGAATCTAGAACCTTAATTAATTAGATTACATAATATGACCAAATCTAATAAAATAGCCCATAAAATAACCTAATGTGATAAATTACTAATCCACATATATAGTCCATAGTATTATTGTTTAAAAACGTCTAACAATCTTCCACTTGGGCTATGTCTGTGTACCTTATATAATTAAATCACATAAACGTTAAGCGTGCATAAACAAGTTATTTCAATAATAGAATTCTACTTCGATTCAATCGATCCATCTCCTGTATTAGCACGAAATCAAGATGGCTTTTGTCACTACTCTTGTAACTAAACATTTCTTGATCACCAATTTCAATACATTCAATGACATAGATCAAGTATGGATGGATAGCATGGAAACTACATGCAAAGTGATCTATAAGATCATACCTGTTTCCAACTGATCCAAATTCCTTAGTGAGATCATTCTTAAAAACTTTATGCTTAATCGCATTTGCTAAACCGCATGCATGATAAACAAGTCAGATAATAAAATATAAACCATTGACTTTATTCTATATAGAAAATAAACAAAATAAGGTCAAAAGAACATCCTCAATAACAAACTCCCACTAAACCATGAAATCAGAAAAGTGACTAACACGCATCTGAGCAACATGCTCATGAAAAACTTTAGGTGGTAAATCTTTAGTCAATAGATCTGCCACCATAGATTTGTTCCTATGTGTTCTATCGAAATTTGACCATTTTGAACCCTTTCTTTAATAACCAGAAACTTCATGGACTTCGTATTGCTTTTGTTGTTGTTGAAATGCATCACTGCCGACTTATTGTCACAAAATAATTTTAGTGGTCTTTCTATGTCAACCACTATCTATAGCTTAGTGACAAAAATTTGCAACCATATTCCATGATTATATGCCTCATAACGTACAACTCCGCAACCATGGGAGAAGAAGCCATCAGTGTTTGTTTAACACTTTTCTAGGATACAACTCCTCCTGCCAACATGAAGCTATAACATCGCTATGAAGATATAGCATGAAGATATCAACTCGAATTTTTTTCATTAAGCTTCTTTCAGCTATATCTTCGTTTGAGCTCTGATTTAAGTGATTCAAAATGTGTTGGAACCTTGGTTTCAATCTCTACACAATAGGCACTTCCAAACACTCAAACGGTTAATAAATAAAGTAGATTTATTATCATCAAAATATTAATTAATTAATTAATTTGAGATTAAAGGTAAAAAAACCAACATCTTCTCAATTAAAAAGTTTCATAATTTCCAAAGCATCAAACTCCACCTCGAGAGGCAGATTCGAGTTGGTAACGACACACAACCCTTCCACAAGAGCTTCAACTTCAAGCATGTCGACGCTCCACCTCATCAAAATCAACTTTGGAACCCCCTAGGATCACACAACTGTTATGGTCCCGAACAATCCAACCCAATCCCCCTTCCTTCCTTTTCCGTTTGATCAGGTCGTATCCACATTTAACTTCCAGTTGTTAACAACATATGAAGACCATGGAGAAAGAAGATAGGCGGGAGGGGAATCAACGTAGCAAGACCTATTAGACTTATGAAGTTAATAGATAGAAGCTCATTCCAATTAATTAGGGTTTAATAGGAACCCTAATTGAACTAGTATATAAAGAGATCTCAGGACTATGGTTTCCAATATACCAAAATAGCATCTTTCTTGTCTTTCTTGAAACCGATCTAGAGAGATCCAACTAAGGCAATAGCTACTTTAGAACCATCGTCAATCTTTCAATAGAATCCGATACGTATATATTCTTGACAATTTGGCATGAATGATTCTAGAGTTAAATCTATTTAATATAAATTTTAAATATTTATACTAAACAAATGGTATGAGACCATGATTTTCATATTAAATTATTGGTTTATATTCGTTTAGATTGATCTTGATTCTATTTTTCGTAATGAAATTTGAAGAATTTAAGAATTTTAAAATAAAGAAGGGTGCACTGCACCGATTTCCCAACCTCCGCCGGTGATACTCATGTGAATATGGAATTCTACTGTGGTTTTGTGGATTTCAGCCATTAGAAAATGTTTCGTCGATTTCGATAGAATCCAATTGATGGGTGCATTGTTTGGAAATTCGGTCTCACCGGTTCACCATCTGTGCAGTGGGGGTTTAATTTTTTTTTTTCTTTTTTTTTTTAGCAGTATGCTTTATTGCTAGTGTTGAATCTAATTCAATATTTGTATTGGATTTACCTTTTTTTTTTTAAATTGATTGTTAATAGTTTTGATTAATAAGTAATCAATCCATTTTTTTCCAATCTAGAATGAATCAATTCGATTTTAATTTGAGTGAAAGTATTGCCGTAAGTTAAATTGATTACTCAGCTTGTGGTTTTAAGTTTAAATTTGAGTAATCATGCTCTGGATTCAAGATTAATTGATCATGTTGTAGATTAAATTTAAATTTGATTGATATTTTGATGAATTTAAATTTAAATTTGATTGATGATATTTGGTGATATTCAAATTGTATTATGTGTATGTAATTATTGGGTGAAATTTGGTGAAGACTATTTGGTGGTCATTTTTTATTATTTTTGTACATTATCGTGTCTTATATTTTGGATTGAATTGGTCAAAATAATATGTTACTGAAGTAGCATTTGTTATCTAGATTAGTTTAATGTTAAAATATAAGATATGCATATTTATTAATTTATACGAATAATTATCGGCCCAAAGGAAGATAATTATTTGGCCAAATTACGGGTAGTGGTAATGAGTATGTGACAATTATACGGATTACTCAAAAAATAGTCGATCCAAAGAAATATTATTTTTTTATAGAGTTTTATTGTCAGTACTTTGATTACTACATTCAGTACCATTTACAGTCGGTATCTTTCCCAAAGGACATCAATATTGTGTTAGGTATTTGTAAAATGGGTCCACCTATTTTGTTATATTTTAATTGTAAGTATATATTTTGTGATTTATTATTTCAATTGGTCTTTACTCAAATATATGGAAAATTGAGTAAATCCCTAAGTTGAATGGATTGAACTTCAAGATTTTGAAGGAAAGCTTAGAGATATTTCTTGGGTGTATAGATTTGGACCTTGCATTAAGGATTGAAAAACCTACTTCTACTAAGGAACAACCAAATACGGCTAATATAGAGAAGTGGGAACGATCAAATCTCATGTACCTGATGATCATTAGGCACTCCATTCCGGAGTCTTTTCGGGACTCTATCACGGAAAGTGAAATTGCCAATAAGCTCTTTGCTTAATTTGAGAAATATTTTGCTAAAAATAAAAAAGGGGAAGCAAATAGTCTTTTGACTTCTTTAACTTCCATGAGGTATAAAGGCAATGGGAACATAAGGGAGTACATTATAAAAATATCCAATCTCGCAGATAAATTAAAAACACTTGATATCAAGATAAATGAAAATTTACATGTACATTTGGTACTTACCTCTCTTCCTGCACAATTCACTCAGTCTAAGATAAGTTATAATACTCAGGAGGATAAATGGAGTATTAACAAGCTTATCTCACATTGCAGCAAGAAGAATATATGATTGAAAGAGAAAGGACAGAAAGTGCTCATTTGGCAACTGACTCTCGTGATAAGAAGAAAAGGAAATCTACGGGTGCTGTAGAAAAGACATCTCAGAAGAATAAGAGCAAGAAACAGACTACTGAAAATGCTTGTTTTTTCTATAAAAAGGAAGGTAACTTCAAGAAAGATTGTTCCAACTACACCAAGTGACGTGTAAAGAAGGGTAAACTTCTTACTTTGGTCTGTTGTGAAGTTAATTTAGCTTATGTACCTATAGATACTTGATGGGTAGATTCTGGTGCCACTACTCGCATAAGTATATCAATGTAGAGTTGCCTGTGGAGTCAGCTGCCAAGTGATGCTGAAAGATTCATATATGTGGGCAATAGCAAAGCAGTTTCAATTGAAGCTATTGAGAATTTTAGATTACGTTTAAAAACTAGTTATTATTTGGATTTGAATGAAACTTTTGGTGTATCGTCATTTAATTTCTATTTCTAGTTTGGACAAATTTGGTTTTACTTGTTCTTTTAGAAATAATAAAATTAGTCTTTTTCAAGATTCCAAGCTTATTGCTACCAATTCTTTAATTGATAATCTGTATATGCTTGATTCTTCTGTTTCATTTAACAAGATCCTATTAGGTCACATTTCTAAAGAAAGCATTTAGAGTTATCCAGGTTTTGCTTGTATCTTATTGTACATTTGGCTGCAGCGTTCAAATCCTTCAGCAAATTTTACTTCTTTTACTTTAGAAGGCATTCTCTTGAATTCTTCCTTTTGCCTCTGTTTGTCATTAAGGATACCCATAACGTGCGTTCTATATCTCTTCATCCTTCAGGAGATTATCTCTTAGCAGGTATCATCTTCTTCCTTTTCATCAAGTGATAGCTGTTCTTTGCATTTTGATATTTGAAAAGCATGCAAGTACTGGTCTTTGTTATTAAAATTAAATTAGAATGCATTATAAACTTGAGTTCTATAACCAAGCTTTCCTCCCATTTCATGATTTTTTTACTTCTTTTGCTAATTAAATGAACATGTACGGGCACCCCTCCATAACCTCCCCTCTTTTAAGAGGAGTAAAAAGGAATGAATATTGCAATAGAGGGCGAGTTAAGCTAGCTATCCACCTACCAAAACTAACAGCTCGGTTTTGGCTTTGCTTGTACAAATGACTTCAGGAACGGATCATCCGATTGCCCACCTATACGATGTCAATACTTTTCAGTGTTTTCTATCTGCAAATGTTCCAGAAATAGGAAATAATGGAGCCATAAATCAGGTGCTATGAACTTCATTTTTCAAATTCTCAACAATCCAAATCCTATTAGATGTAGATAGAACTCACAGTTCATGCTTATTGATTATACAGGTCAGGTATTCAGCAACAGGCAGTATGTATGTCACTGCTTCAAAAGACGGTGCAGTTCGTTTATGGGATGGTGTGAGTGCAAAATGTCTTCGCTCCATTGTTAATGCACATGGCACAGCGGAGGCAACCAGTGCAAAATTTACAAAGGATGAAAGGTGAGCTTGCAACAATCATAATGGCTTTTCCAAGTACATGGAAGTTTCTGTTGAAATGTTCAATCTGTCATTTGATTGATTGACTTTCAGACTATTGGCTTACTCAAATGTATATGATTTTGTTACTTGCCTCTACAGCTCTTAAAAAATCTTATTGATCTTTTTATTGGTTTATTGGAGTTTTGTTTAATGACTCAATCATGGATATCTCAGGTATGTTCTCTCTTGTGGAAAGGACTCGAGTGTAAAGCTTTGGGACGTGGGGACGGGGAGATTGGTCAAACAATATGTTGGAGCTACTCATATGCAATTGAGGTGTCAGGTTTGGTTTCATTTCCAAAAGCTTTTTTCACTTTGGAGATTTACCATAGCTGGAACTCAAATCGGAATGTAATTGAAAACACGGTCAATAAGGGCCATAAAAATGATAAAGGGCTCGAAGAGAATGAGTTCAAGTTATGGTAGCCACCCATCTTATTTAATATCTTACAAGTTTCTTTGATAACCAAATCTAGTGGGCTCAGATAGTTGTCTCGTGAGAATAACAGATATGTAAACAAGTTGGTCCAAACGCTTACAAATAATTCAAAACAAGAATAATAAAAATAATTTCTTCGCCAGGGACATTCAAATACACATCTTTCCATCGTGAATTTAGACAGACAAAAATTAGTTCTACGCCTGCTTTGCTTTATCTCATGCTACGTTTTCTAATTCTTTAGGTTTCATAAATCTAGGCACAATCCAAACAGAACCTACATCATTGTAAATGATTTTCTCTAGTCAATCTAAACACAATTTTTAACCCTGGATTTAATAAACCAAAGCTTATTAAAATAAAGAGCCAAATATCTCTTTAGAAAATACTCAAAATTGTAATGGCAAGATTTGATGAACAAATTGTTTACATTTCCATCTGACATTCAATAAATTTTTTTGAACAGGCTGTCTTCAATGATACTGAGGAGTTTGTGCTATCAATAGACGAACCAAGCAATGAGGTTGATCCTGCTTTTGTTTTCACTTCTGAGAGCTGACATTGATGTCCTTTGCTAGCCTATGTTTTGAATCTGAATAAGATTTAAATGTTTGCAGATTGTTATATGGGATGCTTTGACAGCAGAGAGAGTAGCAAGGTGGCCTTCGAACCATGTCGGTGCACCTCGGTGGCTCGAGCACTCACCAACAGAGTCAGCCTTCATTTCCTGTGGGACCGATAAATCGATACGTTTTTGGAAGGAAATTCTCTAGTGTTGAGGAGAAGATGGGATTGTTTCATTATCCAATCCAAATGGAGGATTGATTAACGGCCAACTACAAATATAGCATAAATTAGAAGTATTTCATTAGTGTCCTATTTTGCTATTTTTTACATGAATTGACAAATGGGCATCATAATTTCATAAATGTTATGCCTCGAACACTATTCCGCCCTCATTCTGAATCACAATCTCCTCCATTCACGCCTGTGTTCTAAATACAAAAGGTGGTTCATTTTTCCAAATAAAAATTCAGAAGGGAAAATGTTCTCATGATTTCATTTCGTGATTTCCGTTCCAAAACTAGCGACAAAGGAGATGGGAGGAAAAACCTCGAAGCAACTGGTCGGATAACGATGAAAGCAATGATTTTTACCCCAATATATTGAAGCTTGGAATTTTTCCGCAATCAAACTCTCAATTGCTTAAATCCTATTTATTAATCATTTTATTTTTTTGTTTTATTTTTTAAAATTAAATTTTGGATACTACTCTTACCTCCAAATTTTTTCCTTTGTTATCTACTTTTTCATCCTAGATTTAAAAAATCAAGTCAAATTTTGAAAACTAAAAGTAACTTTCAAAAAGTTATTTTTTATTTTTAAAATTTGACTAAGAATTCAATTATTATACTTAAGAAAAATACAAATCATGATAAAAAAAATATAGATGTATAGGCTTAATGTTAAAAAATAATAACAAAAAACAAAATGATTATCAAACAAGCCTTACATTTTTTTTATGTTGAGTTGGGAATTGAAAGCATGTCAATAGATATATTACCTAAAAATAATCAATAAGTTTCCTCTCCATACTCTTGAAGATGGCATTGTGAATCAGTTTGTATCACTTTGAAGCAGCAATATATGAAAAACCAATTCTCGTATTTCCACTGGTAGGTTCAACCAAAATGCTCTGAGAATACATGAGAATTATGTAATTGAATACTCTGGGCCAGACCAGAAGATTTGTACTAACATCAACCAGTAATTGGAAATAATTGGGTAAATATTTCCAAGTTTTAAAAACAGTAACTGCAAGATCACTATTATGAAAAATATAGCTGAAAGTGAGTATTTAGTAATTAAAAAAATATTAAAGTTAAAAATTTATATCTTAAACCTATAGACGAAATTGAAACAAAACTCAAATCTCAAAAATAAAATTATCAAACTGAACTTACAGATTAAAAATGTAGCATTTTGAAACTTGTGAACAAAATAGAAACTAGACCCAAAATTTAGAGAAAAAAAAAGATATCTTTCCTTTTATAAAGATGTCATCACTCATCCGTTGTTTTGATATGTTATTACGCAAGTTTCTTTTATCGATACAAGTATCTCAAATGAGAAGTGCAGCTGAAACAATCAACAAGCTAGTGAAGACAAATTATAGGAAATTAATTTAAGGAAAGCCCTACAGCCTGAAGGAAAATGCATTAGACTAATTCTTTTTAAGTTTAGGCCTAGGGATAATGATAACGATAGATGGTTGAACTGTCTAAGGTATTGTCTAATTTTAAAAATTCCAACCAATATGTACATCCTCACGAGTCACGACCAAATGAGTTCTTTCTTTCTTATGTTTTTTAGTATCACAGTTCCAACGTGAATAGTGAAAGACTCGAACTTACTATCTTTGAAAAGCTACTGGTAAATAATACATTGACCAATTGAGCTTATCTAAGCTAAACGATGAATTCTTTCCTAAATTATGCTCTAACTTTCCTAAATTATGCTCTAAATAGGTTTACTTTTCATATTCGAAAGTTTTAACCACTCTGCTCTCCTCTTACACAGGGACAATAATATACACTCTGTAGCAATTTATTACAGATCTCATATCTAATCGATAATTTAATGAATTAGACTACCACTCTTGTACCTGAAACTTAAGCGCCAAGCTGAAACTGAAGGCAAACAAGTTTTGGCAGTCCAATATATGAGGCAAACAGAGAGGGCTAGACGTGAAGTCCACCGTTCATATGCTGACAACAGAAGCGTTTATCTTGTCAGGCCTACCGAAGTAATTAAGCTCTACAAAAGTGCCCCCTCCTTCACCCTTGGCCAATCTTCCGGGATTCACACATATGCATCTTGCTTGCTCTTCCTCTGAACCTCCTTCACCAAGAGAAATTACCTGACATAGTGGGAAGGTCATTGAAGCTCTTAATAACGTGTATGTTTTATCTACTTAAAGGTGAAAACATGAGGTTAAGATTGAGCTGTAGTCGTTGGTCTAGATTTATCTATAAATTGTATCAAAATTGCACATCTTTTACTTTTATTGTTGACGTAGTTTTGAGAATAAGTATATTGATGAAAGATAGAAGGCACAATCACTTACCTTCACGAAGTGTTTCATGTCGGATGGAAGAATGAGAATATCGGGTATTACAGAGATGTCAAGAGCTTTTGGGGCAAGTGAAAAGTCCAGGGGAACTCCTTCGGCTGGAGGGTATAGAGGATAAAAGCTGTTGTGCATTATAACAAGTGAAACAAGAGAAACGTAAGATAAACATTATATTAATATATTGATAATCAACATTCTGCGCCCGATATAAAACATGCCTGCGCTGGCGAAGTATATGACTTGCAAGTGTGCTCAGGCGGTCGTTGGTGACTCCCTTAGTTAGGTTTCTTGACAGCTCTTCTCCATAAGGTGTCTGAGAATATCCATGTGGCTGCAGGCTATCTTTGCCTGAATTCCATTGTCGAAGAAAATGTCATAATTCGTTTGTATGCTTTCAAAAGGAGATGGCTAGACGTCAACATGTAACAAGGCAAAACAGGAAGGGGAAAAAACAAAAAAACAAAAAACAAAAAGAGTATACTTGTTTCTTTCTAGTGTACTTGTTTTTAACAAAAAGATAACGACGAATGTTCAAAATGTCTTTTTCCCCTTTTTCTAATAGAATTAAGAAATTTCTATACATGGTATAAATTCGGTAAGTGCAGGTGCATAAAATTGTTTTCTTATTTGTAAGAAATAGAATACCAATGGACTGCTATTGTTATTCCTAATCCAGAACAAACACACATCATGGACAGACTAAAAACCAAGATGGTCCTGGTGGGATCGATCTTTTTTCCTTCTGTTTGCTTTTGTTATGTTGACGTCCTTTTTTTTTATAGTGGAGCATCCAGCGCACAATTCTTTCCTTTTTTTCTTTCTTCTTATAGTATCAAAACAACCAGCTATTAATTGATAACAAAATATTGCGAACTTCAATCTTCCAACATAGGAAAATCTTGATGAAAATGAGAAGTTCATAGAAAGCTCATTTCAGAAGGCAAAGATATGTATCCCTGATTTACCTGATTTGCTTCCAAAATGCATGGGTTTGGGAGACTGGATATCTGAACCAAAACCAACATGGTTCAACCGTAAGCATTACTCAAGAAAATGAAGCTCCATAAAATTTAGAAGTAACTCAAAGCTTAAGAATAAATTACCTGAAGTCTAAGATCAGATGGAATGTCAAAAGCAGGCTGCAGAACAAGGTGATCTTTAATAATTTAATCATTTTAAAATTGATAGATCTGCCTCAACAATTTATACCTGAGGAAAAACAAAGTCGTGATTAGCATCCCTTATAGATGGCATCAACACTACACGTGCATCAGGATCCATGTGTTCTGCATAATCTTGTACCTGAACAAAATAAAGCCAAATTTTAAAGGAAAAGAAAAAGACAAAAAAAAGTTTTTCAAAGTTAAGTATACTGTATTAATTATTACCCTTCTCAAAACTTCAAAGTTGAAAATTTCCTCAAAGCTCATCTCCACAGTTCCTCTCTTGATATCAGAATGTTCAGAATCAACAAATGGTCCAAGCTAAAAACATAAAATGTCAATGATAATAAGTTATATTGACAGGTCACTTTGTAAAATCAAAATAAACGAATGAGTATTTACCAATATTAGTAGCTGGGGAACTCTTCTTTTTGCATATGCTAATAACTCAGTCAAAGGCTCAAACAATAAGTTGTCCGTTGTTGTATAGGGGCCTGACGCAATGATCTGTTAACAAATTTTCAATAGTGTATTAAAGAAATTTACTAGATCGAATATTACCTATTCAAGTATGATATCAACTATAACATGCTGCAAGAGTTAGGACACAATGATGACTAATAAAAAGGTGACTGAAAGAACATCGGCCATTTAAAAGAACACACACCATCGATAATTCTGACGGTGTAGAAGATTGATTAATTGGTTGGATATCATGGTTCAAAGCTATCTTCTTTGCTGGAGGCAGAATGGGTCTATAGTGGCAGACAAAGGAAAAGAATCCACAAAGTTTGGATGCAATCAAGCAGTGTCCGCTAGGATTATGCCCTTCAATACCTACTACCTGCATGAAATCAATTTTTCCTGTAGGTATACTTTTTGGATGATAGCACAAATGGTATTAACATTGCATGTTGTACCTGGCCAGGAAAGATTGAAAATTGGCTTAAGTTTTGTAATTCTAGACGAACTCGCTGCCCCCTGAATGCGCGACACTATATCAGAAAAATTAAATCTTAGAGTTCAGTTGACTACTTTACCACCAGTAATAAAGTAACTCTATTGTTTACTTCCTAAACAGAAACTGTGGTGGCAATAGAAAAGTAATGCTCTTAGACGGGAAGAAAATAAACAATATTATAATAATACCTGCTTTGCAACAAGGTGGATTTATCGTTCAAGTGTCCTTCACCATCAAAATAAATCATGCCCACTGCAAACATGCTTTTCTGATACAAAGTCATACGTTAGACTTGTGGTATCGCCAAGCAAACTAAGCATTTACTCAGCATAAGTGTATCATGGTGTGAAGCATAAAGTTGTAGATAGAAGTTAAAACACAAACAGCTAGATAGACTTAGTTAGGTTTGTAGCATAACTCCTAAAACCTTAACCACCTAGCTCCTGATCAAAACTTTACATGCACTTAGTTTCATAGAGAATGCGTGCAAGACAGCAATTAAACTACCTGTGAAGCAACTGTAGGATCCACTGCTTCTTCGTAGAGCCCAGATGCAGCAAGAGCTTTAGCATGCCTCATGATTCGGTTATCAAGAGCATTAAACTATAAAAAACAGAAACTAAACCATTTTAGAACATGTATTGGAGTTGTGCCAGTGAGCCAAATACAATGCTACGATAAATAATGAATACCCTATCTTCATCCTTGTCATACATGAACCTGCAATTTGGTTCAAGTCCAAATCCCGATCCATGGATTGTCAATAAGCATCCCTGCAGGGGTTGAACCTTCTTGATAATTGCATCTTCATCATTCTCGCAATTGTCTTCCTTTTCAGCAGTCACCTTATCAGGCTGCTATTAATGTTGAACCTCACAACAAACTTTTCTGTTCTTTGGCCAAAAGGTGTCACATGCTCTGAAGGCTTTCCGAGGAGAACAAGCCTTCATTCGTGTAAGGTGTCAATCCAACCGCTCTTTGTGGAGGCTCTGAGATTTCCCATTTGGGGTCTTAAGAATGTCTCCATTTAGATCTTCATCCTCATCATTCAAATCCTAAAAGAAAAATGTTTAATTAATTTTTTACAATGATATTTGAGACATTTGTCATCCCAGTAGGGAAGTTACTATTTTTTAACGAGACACATATCAATTTAGTGATATTGTATATATTATTTATGAACAGTTATTGTTCAATATTTTCTGTTATGAGTATAGTTGGCCTTTTTCAGGCCTTTAAGTCCTGTAAAATTCCTATTTATACAGGATTACAAATTTTTTCAACCCTCCTCAAAATAACTCCACAATTTGCTGCAAGTTTTCAAATGACCCTGTCATGATTGGTATATAGACAACACAATTATATGAGGCTAAGGAGCTATATAGGTTTGGGTTGGGGGGGGGGGGGGGGGTGGCGGTGGGTTGGGGGTGAGGGAAGCATACATGTGAACATCTTTGCTCGAGTACACATGAAGATCCGGGTCCCCTTTAATGACTGCATCTTTTTGCTCATTCTGTAAATGTTGTAAAAACCCATCCATGTGTTCGATTTGCACCACTGACCCATATAATTGCCTGTACAAGACATTCAATTAGCTATTGACGGAGACAATTATCTCCAAACCCTTAAGAAATGGAGAAACAGTCACAAAACTAATAATAAAACCAGAACTCAAGCTTGTGCTAAATAATTTCAAATAATTTAGATACTTGGCACTGTAGCTCAACAGAGGGGCAAAACTCCAGAAATCAAGTAGATACTAAATCGTATGGCCATGAGGAAGAAAAATAGTTTAAGAGAAACAGCCACCTGTTGAGATAGTAGACCTCCCAGCTGAAACAATGTCCGAAGGCTTTAGGTTGTAATTAACACAGAACGTAACACCTAGTGCAAAAGAGCGAGGGATTGACAGTCAGCGGTATCCAATCATAGACATAAATGAATATAACAAACAAAAACGAGAAGTAAAGCTTACATTTCTTGAGAATCTCTTCCTCTTCATCAAACGTGAAACCACTCCTCTTGATTTTCTTCTCCGATCACTTCTTCCATGGCACTGCCTGAAACGGCCCAACTTCTAAGACACGTACTACATAGGGTTGCTACCAATGCATGCTAAAGAAAACTTCAAAGGCTAATAGGACTTAAACCTTAGATAGATTAAATCTCTTTTAAGTGAAGCAAATCTTTATTGAGGATCCCTAAAACATTTTAAAACACATAAGTTATCAGTAATACACGTTTTAAACTTCAAAGTAATATAAATTTTAAAAAATGCATAAAACTTAAATTTGTATACAAAAGCAAAACAACTATGCACTACTAAGTCTATCATGGCCCTTTTCCAGCAACCTCCATTAGTCACCTAGTACGTCCCTGTCTTTACTTGAAAGGTGAGTTAAATAAAATAATGAGTATTCAAAATACCTAGTAAATAACCTCACTATCGGGGTTGATATATGCAATGCAAGACATTAACCTTTGATTGGTGGGACCCAAACTTTTCAACATTTAAAACATTTTCTTTTATCGTTTTATCTCCAGCTTTAAGGGTACTACTCCCCCATTTCCTCTTTAAACTTTTCATGCCCAACTCCACGGTGCTAAGTAAACCCCTATTGAGACTTTCCCTTTTTTATGGTAGTTGGCATCCAGTCAGTGAGGCTGAGCCTTGGTTTACAAGCCCAACGTATAAATAGAGGGAAAATATGTATCACAGCCTTCAAATTCATAACATTTATATACAACAACCATGAATTCATACACATAAGGTATGTACCACAACCTTCAAAATCATAACTTTTAAGCACAATGGCAATGCATTCATACACTTGCATGAAGTCCCATAATGTGTTCAGTGTTCTATTGATGTAACACTTATAATTTCATGTTAATGCAACATGGACAAGCAATTCCATAGATTTCTAGCGTTTAAATCACTTACATTCAACATTATTATTTAAAGTGATTTCAGTCAGAAGAAGCAAACTTTCAAAATGCATCTCCTTTGTATTAACATGCACAATAACTTTTCACGCACTTCTCAATCACAGGAATAGCATAACCTTCTATATACATAACTTAGCATATAACGAATACGGATAGTCCTAGCCAACTACTCACACAATTCTCAACCTATCTCTAAAGCGAACTGATAGTAAAGTTGATTACCTTAATGGCAAACCAAACACTGGTTTGACCCAACTTAAAAGTCCTTTGTCGGCCTGATCCAATTTTTCATAACTAAAAACTTCAACCAAATGTACTTTGAAACTCAATCAAATGTACATTGAAACTCAATCAAATGCTATTACTTACCCAAAGGACACTTACGCGACTTTTTAACCTATTCTTGCCCAACGCTGACTTTGACTCTTGTTCGAGAAATTGCAAATAGAGGAACTTCAAAGGCTAAAGTCGAACTAACAGCACTTAAAACAAGTTCGAAAGTGAATAAAATGAGTCCTTACCCACTTATTTCTGCCGAAAAAGCTTAATTCCTTGTTGGTTCGTGTTAAAATATTTTCAAACTTATAGGTCTGAACTCTACCAACTATGGACAAAATGATTTAGAGTCATTCAGGTTGTGGGTCACGTTCAAATATTCTACAACACTCAAAACCAACGCTGCTATCGTGCTAAAATCCTCCAACCCCTTAAATCTAAAGGCAAAACATCAAAGGTAACCAAATTTGGAGTTAATTTGTCGTGGGTAACGAGTACAGAAAGTAAACGTGAAGGAAAATTCTTACTCAAGCTGCTCACTGCTAACAGCCTGCTGGACGTGGAAGATTCGACGACGCCTGAACGATTCCGATGACTGAGAGCGTGTTGCGCGGCGGCCGGCCAACCATCAGCGGAGTTGAAGGAAAAGGAATGAAAGATCTGTGAGAGAGGGAGAGAAAATCGCACGGCGATACCTGTCTCTTATACACATCTAGATGTGTATAAGAGACAGGTTGTAACGGTTTGATCCTAATCCGTGGAAAGGATTAAGTTTGCTCTTGAACTCACAAAAAAAGTGGTGTCTGTCTCTTATACACATCTAGATGTGTATAAGAGACAGCTTTTAGAGAGTTTCTCAAGTGTGTTCTTTAATTTTTCCAAACATTTTGTAAGGGTTGCTCTTGATCCGTAAAAAGAGCAGTTGTAACGGTTTGATCCTAATCCTGTCTCTTATACACATCTAGATGTGTATAAGAGACAGCATTTGTTGTGAGCTCAAAATTTGTAAATCCATTCTTTAAGAGAGTTTCTCAAGTGTGTTCTTTAATTTTTCCAAACATCTTATAAGGATGCTTTTGATAAAAGAAAAAAACAATTATAACGGTTTGATCCTAATCCGTGGAAAGGATTAAGTTTGCTCTTGAACTCACAAAAAAAGTGGTGTCAATGAGATCCTTATTCAAGATCCCAAGAGACACTTAGGAAAGTGGATGTAGGTAAAGTTTGATCAAACTACTATAAAAATTTCTGGTGTTAATTTCTCTATCCCTATACTACTTTAATTTTGCAATTAATGTGTTATTTTAGTTTATTACATGGAATTAATTACAATATTTGTTCTTGAAATTAATTTCTCATATATGCATATTTTGATTGACAGTTCTTAAATTTCTACATTTATAATCAATCTTGTTATTAAAATTAATAGGGTGCTTAAAACTGTGAGTTTCATTTTCTTGATTATTTTGGATTGGATTTATTTGCATATAATTATTATTTAAATTATTAATTAATAAAATTGTATTAATTTATTTAATTGAATCCATATTAGTAAAAAAATTTAATTAGTTTAAATAAACACTATGGACCCCTCTCTAAGGTTGCCATACCGATCTATTATTGATTAAGAGTAAGGAACTCTTCTACATAAATCATTTTTCAAATATTATTTTGATATTAAAGTATCTTATTAATATTTTGAAAAATTATTTAAAAAGTTTGATTGCTAGAGCTATGACAACTTTAGAAGGTCAATATATTGATATACCTCATATCTTTAATGGTAAAAATTTTAATGTTTGGAAAAAGAGAACGATAACATTTTTGTTTGCTATTGATTTTAATATCTTGTATATTTGCGAACATAATTTGTCAGAATTAAAATTGAATGATAAATTACTCTCTTTTAATGCACAAACCATAAATATCATATGTAGTTATTTGGATAGTAAAGTATGTGATAAAATTGTACAATTTTATTATGCATATGATATTTGGAATTTTCTTGGTCATATGTATAGTGTAGAAAATTCTATTTGTATTATTAATGATTTATTTGATGTGAAGAAGAATTATAACTCTCAAAATCAAGGAAAAATCCATAAAATAGAGAAAGATAAATGTGATAGATCTTCATTGTGCTTAATGACTCATTCGGAGAATGACTCCAGAGATGAAAGTACAAAAATGGGGTAAATCATAAAACCTCTTCTTATGATGAATTAGTTGATGCATTTGAAAGTATATGCAATGTGATCTTGAATGGTTAGCTCTAAATATGTGAAATTATCAAAGAAGTATGGAGCATTATCTCTTGAAAATAAATCTTTGATAGACGAAAATTTTTGTTTAAAGAATAGGGTTAATAACTCTTTGTTGCATGATGAGTGTTGTAATGAGAAAATTGCATTAAATGATAGAATTACTTTTCTTGAAAAAGAGACTTGATGAACTAAATCTTTATCATGTGAAATGAAAATTGATTTAAATGATTTGTGGAATGAAAATGAAAAACTTAGATCTTTCTCTTTGGAATTAAGTGATTTGCTAGTCTGAAAAATAGAATTAGTAATTTGAAAGCTAGCAATATAACATTAGAAAATGAAAAAACTTCTTTTGTTGATAAAATTAAATTTCTTGAATGTGATAGTCATGAGAAAAATGATATTTGCATATGCTTAAAGAGAAAGAATTATTTACTAACAAAGAACTTGAAATTGCAAAAGAATCCATTAAAAAAATTGACTATTGATGCACAAAAATTAGATAAGATTATTGATATGAATAAATCTTGTAACAACGAAAGGGGATTAGGCTATGTGAAGCAAAATTGTTCATCTACTTTGAAGAGTACTACTTTTGTTAAAGTCACCCCTAGTATGTATGAGATGGTTTATTTAATATGCCTAATGTTGAATTTAAATTAATGCCAAAGCATGAAAAAGGTAGAAGCATTCAGGAAAATCGAATTCTATGCATAAACAAAATCATGCTAGACCAAAATGTGCTCATAATGTGAATTTTGTGTCTAAGTATGAAAAAGGTAGATTTATGTATGAAAAATCAAATTTTGTGCCCAAACATTTTTGTGAAAAATCTAAATATATGCATAGTACTAAATTTGTGTCTAAACATGTAAATGTTAGAGATATGCATGTGAAATTAAATGTGCCTACATGCCATTATTGTGGAATTAAAGGTATTAGACCAAATTGTTTTAAATTGAGAAATGCTTCTAAAAAGAATTTATTCAATAGAAACAAAATGCAAAATCTGTGTTAAAAAGAAATTCGTGCCTAATGTGACTTGTTATTCTTGTGGCAAAATTGATCATAAATATCATACTTCTTATTTGTCGAAGATGATTGCTAGTAATTTTAGAACTAATTTTAAATAGGTTCCAAAGTCTTTACTCACTAACAATAAAAGATCTAAGAAATGGGTACCGTTAACTAGGAATTTTGTCTACAAACCCTAACTAAGCAAATAATATTTGTAAATTCACCAATCCTTCAACTTATACTAAAGGGTAGTTACAAGAGGTAAGTACGAGGTTGAATTCTCAAGAACCGAATGACTAGTTGTGATAGTTAATGAATTCCATGAAATTGAGGGGTTTTGTTTATAGAAGGAATAAAAAAGAAACATGCAAGAAATATAATTTGGGGATAAAAGTAGAGCACAAAATTGACTTGAATTTCCCAATTAAAAGATACTTGGGAATAGTTTCATTAGTTTCTAATTCTATCACTAGGTTAAAAAATATATGAAAACTCATGAATTCCACAACTTATTAGGAAAAACCTAATATTCCAATTAGTCAATCAAGAATTACATTCTCATTAACCCTAAATTAGTCAAAAACACTTCTTTCTCAACGATCTTCATGTTTAATCCTAATTTGCATTAAGAATTAGGTTCTTTGTGTTGGGGTTGATGCCCTAAATCTCGTAAGGTCCTATAGTTTGTAAACCTTGTATAAACCAACTTGTAAATGATTTATAATATATGATATTTTATTCACTTTGTCTATGAAATATATGATATTTTAGTTGCATGAACCACAAACCAATAAACTAATATCCATGGTTATCGTTGTAACTTAAACATGTATGTGGAGACATACAGGTGGATAATGTTTAAGTGATAACTTAAATGGTCTGTAGTATATGAATAAGGTACCTTATCTTGGTGGCACTATGAGTATGGCCCACTTTGTAGGTGTTACAAATATTGTAAAGTGCTAGAGATGATCTCATTCATGTATTAGATATGCGAGCAGGGATATTCTATACAAAGGAGTTTGTATAAGACCGGACCACGAAATGTTCAGTCTCATTATATAACGCCGATCATAATAGAGACTTTCATTTCACTAGGATGACCATAGATAACATGACTTTAATCCTGAGTGAGTTGTTAACTCTAGCCTATGAGGATGGTCCTTTAATTTGTATGGGTAAGAGTGGCCAAATCGCCGACTCAACAAGTCTACCATTTTAGGAATTCGTCTAATTGGTGAGTTGGGAACTTAGCAACACAAGATGAAATTCACTCATTAGGGGTAAGTAGATAAATTGCTCCCTTAAAAGCTTATTCCGGGTCTTGAACAATGTGGCGTCACACCCTCTCTTGGGTTGAGAGAGGTTTAGTCATCGTGAAACTATGATATATTGTTCATTAGAGGGATCAGTGGTACTTAAAGAGTTAAATGTAACTACTAGGGTAAAATGGTAATTTGGCCCAGCTGTACTTACGAGCAATTTGTGAAGGGTCATCGTATTGTTGATTGATTATATTCAATGGACACAGAAATATATCTATAGTACGAAGAGTGCAGCTGTCGGTTTTTAGTGGAGTGCCCAATAGTAATGAATAATGGATCATGTAATTAAAAAGTTTAATTAATTATTCACTTACTGTTGAAGCTTCAAGCTACATATCCAGGTCCATTAGGTTCCCTTGGTAGCTCAAAAGGATTTAATTGAGAATCAGTTTTTGGGTTAATTTGAATTGTTCAAATTAATAAGAGGAAATTAATTATATATAATATAATTGATATAATGTATTTGATACATTATTGATTAATCAGAGGAATAGATATTTGAATGTGATTCAAATATTTTTTTTTTCTGTGAATGAGATTCATAGATATTAAATTTAATATAAATACGATTTATATTAAATGCCATAAAATAGAGAAAAATAATTATAGTTTATATTGTATATGATGCAATGTTAAAACTATAGGTTATAAATACAATATGATAAGTTGGTTATCATATTTATTTATATTATTAATTATTTGGATAATTAATCATTTTTTCTCTCTAACCATCTTAGTGGGAGGTTGTTGATTTTTATGGCAAATGTGGAATAAATAAAATATGATTTTGATTATTCCATAACTAAGAAGCACGAATTGTGGAGAATCTATACGATAGATTGAGAGAGCATATATGATAGGCTCACTGTCTACACGATTGAGTGATCTTGCTATACGATAGTCTTCTTTTTCCTCAATCGTCCTCCTCCTCCAAACTTCTAAACTCCCTCCTAACCAAAATAGCCAAAGTCCACTACTTCTGGGTTCTCACCGTGAGAATATCGAGGTCACTAAGTGGTAGTGTCTTCCCTTTTGGTTCGAGTTTGGTTGTTGTTCGAGGGGTTCATGATTGTTTGAGGAGTTCGTGACAGTTTGAGAGATTTGCGTGAAGAAGAGTTCTTCAAAAGTATAATCACTTGAACCCTATTTCTTATTCAAAAATATATTTTAATTTTAGTTATGATACATAATCTGTATGTTTTACTGTAAATATTTGTTTTCAATCGTAATGAAATTTGGACGATCTGCTTCCACCCATAGGTTCTCTGTAAGATGAGTTTCCTCACTTTATTCTGACATCCTATGAACCAAAAAGCCTAGATTCATAGTGTGATTTATTGGATGAAACTAAATTAAGACATACAAGCATGAATTTTAGAAAAAAAGTCCCAGTTCAAGCAATGCAACCTATTTTACAATTATTTTCAGTGCCATGTAAAAATTGCATATAAGACTTCGATAAATCCGAGTCGTCAATTCATTCTTACTGAATTTTATTAAGAAAAAGCTAAAAAAATCATCCAAGAATTCATGGAATTTCATAAAGAAAATACAAAATCCTCAAGAATTAAAACTAATTAACTATTCCCAAGAGAAAGACTTACCTGGCCTTGTATTGTCTTGAATCTTCAAGCAATCAATGAGACATTACAAGTAAAGATCGAAAGAATGAAAGAATGGAGAAAAAGTTTCGAAATGGTGATTGAATCTTGAAGAAAATTTGTGAAAATGCTCTAAAATCTCTCTCTTCTGCTACGGAAACCAAATCATACCTTGAGCATAAGGCAAGGGTAACAACGCTGCTATTATGCTGACGATACTGAGGCACGTGCGTTGTTCCATCAAAATTTGTAGGGTAGCTACACTGTGCATAGTGTTGAAATGTTGCCCTGTATCCATAGCTACTGCCTTCAAGCATAATGAGGGAGCATTGAGGCAGGGTAACTACGCTGTGATGATGTAACGACCCGACCCCCTAGGACTTAAGTTAGACCGTTACTAAATATATGCATGCATGGAACTCAAAACGACACTCTTTTGTGGCGAAATAAACGCTAGTTAAATAAGGTAAGTTCAAAAGACTTTCATTAAATTCAAATATTAAAACAATAGTAGGGTACCCATAAATCATAAAGGATAAGAAATAAGTTTGAAAAACGATTCTTAAAAGTAAGTTTTAAACATCAAAACTAAAAGTTGAGAGAAACATGAAAAGAACTCTAAATCTCATGAGCGGAAGTGTAAAAACTAGTCCCAATGGCTCGATCACGAATTCCGCTTGTCCATCGCTGGTGCATCTCTACCTTTACTTGAAACAACAACATGAGAAAGAATGAGTATAAAATACCCAGTAAGTAACCCCACTACTGGGGTCAGGCTGGGCATCTATGTCCTCTAGATACCCACCTCTGGTGAAACATATAAATTGCTCTAGTCTTCATGAGACACATACATACATGAAAAACTGAGTTCTATTCTACTGCAGTTAAGTATGTCCACTATCTCTAGTAAGTCCCATAGGACCCATAACCTCTGGTGAATCCCGAAGGAAATACAATCTCTTACATACGCATGGTTATGCATACACCTCTTTCATATACACATAACCCACTTAATGTGTACCTCTTTCGTACACATGGTTAAGTATACACCTCTTTCGTATACACCTAACCTACTGAGTATGTACCTCTTTCGTATACACATAACCCACTGAATGTGTACCTCTTTCATACACCTAGTTAAGTATACACCTCTTTCTTTTCTCTCTTTTTTTTTTCACTGTCCAATTGGAACATTATCTCTTTACTAAGTTATATTTTACTTAACTCCTCTATAACTCTTATCTTTCTCACTAAAAATTTCCATCTCGTAGAATTCTCCTTTGCCAATTTGCATACTTTTAAACTGCAAAAGACTTTTGTTTCTTCAAATATGCATAACTTGGATCTCCTAATCACAATAAGACTATGGATTTAATTAATCTAGGTACTCTAAAATAATCTTCCAACCTAAACAGATAACACTTTGCTTTATCCCCTTTAAGTCTAAACTCATGTCCAACTATTTTGGCTTCCTTTAATGACGTCAACTTAGCTAGATATTCCAAAAGAATCCTTCATATCACTACACATATTTTACCTAATCCATCAAGTCGTAGTATTACCAAAGTGATTATCTTATTAATCATTTTCAAAATTCCTCTCAAAATGTTTGGTTTTAATATCTCAGAACCTTTAATAAATCCATAGTCTCTTCTTTTTCTCCTTCTTATTCATAAAACAACTTTTAACCTTATACTTGAGTATGTGGCCTATGAAGAAATTTATACTACCACCGATTGCACTATCCAACACAAAACATAACACTAGTCCTTGATCAATTCTTGTCTCGACAATTTTATTCTTTGGCTTAAACATTTAAATACCTTCATTCCTAAATTGTCATAACTCTATATAGTTTCATCAACCTCTAACATTGCTGAACTGAGGTATATATTTGTTCGTTTCTAACATAATTTCCATGAGATTAACTAGTGCCAAGTGACCTCATAATTTACTTTATTTTATTTTTCTCCTTTTGTAGTGTCGTACCTGATAATCTTCTTATAATAACTTCTAACGAGTCACTGACCTAGCATTAGAGCATAACTGGTGCATTTAAGCTAAACAAATATTTTAATGCACAACTATCATAAAACTTATAATTGATAAGATGTACCTGGCGATGACGAGGAATCCGTTCATGGGCCACAGGGACAATCTAGACTTACATAGTAAGTCAATCTACAGAACCCAAAACATGGGCTCTGATACCAACTGTAACGACCCGACCCCCTAGGACTTAAGTTAGGCCGTTACTAAATACATGTATGCATGGAACTCAAAACGACACTTGGTTATGGCGAAATAAATGCTAATTAAATAAGGTATGTTCAAAAGACTTTCATTAAATTCAAATACTAAATCAATAGTAGGGTACCTATAAATCATAAAGGATAATAAATAAATATGAAAAATGATTCTTAAAAGTAATTTTTAAACATCAAAACTAAAAATTAAGAGAAACATGAAAAGAACTTTAAATCTCATGAGCGGAAGCGTAAAAACTAGTCCCAATGGCTGGATCACGAATTCCGCTTGTCCATCGCCGGTGCATCTCTACCCTTACCTGAAACAACAACATGAGAAAGCATGAGTATAAAATATTCAGTAATCCCACTACTGGGATTTCTTTCTTTATGACCTCCTCACCACTGCTCAAGGCGCGTTCGCTTTCTGCCGTTATTGATCCTATCGTTTGGGTTAGATTTCTGTCGTTTGGGTTTTGTTTTCGTGATTTTGAATAACTCATTATACTTTGGTTAACCCATTGTGTTTCAACTTTTGAATTCAAGTCTTGTGAAGCGAATTGAGTGTTGTTTTAGTGAAGTTGGAGTTTTGTTCTTAACGAGTTTTGTAAGTGTTTTAGCTTTGTTACCTCTCTTGTGGATTTATTTTGGTTGTTTGAATAAATTTTGGGAAATGTTAATTTAGAAATGATTTTTGACGAAGCTACATATGGATAATTATTTTGAGAATATTAGTAGTGAAGTATTGTATTTTGATTCAAGCTTAATCATGTGGCCTAATTTCAAAATTATGATCTGGGGGTGATCTCAAGAATTTCATTCAAGATGAAGAATAATTTGGTTTTGGCTAATGTTTTGGACTTAAAAATTGGGAGGTTTGGAAAGGTAAATTTAGAATTGGACCACACTTAGGTAAGGTATCTGGAAAATTTTGATATTGGGTGTTGGAATTTGGCCTTAACTATTAATTTTAAGCTTGGTTTTAATGTTAGGCTTGATAAGGATTCAAGATTTATTCACAAAGATTCAATTGTTTTTGGTTCGACCTAATATCAAGGTAAAGTAATCTTCTACTAGCACTACCCACGGCCAGGGCATTAGATGTATGTTAGTTGTTAAATGAAGGTTATGGCAGAATGACAGCATGAAGATTGATAGTATAACATGATTAAAATATGTTCTGTACGAGAATCCGAATTATTTAATTTTATCACATAGGCATTGAATGCTAGCATGAGATGGTATGTGATTTCATATGGTTGTATTTAATCTGTTGATGTTGAGGATTGTAGACTGGTTACGAAGGATAATGTTTGACTGTTCTGAGACTTTAAGTAGACCGTTTAGATAAGAATATGAACGATGTTGATAATTGACTGAAGCATGTAGAATAATGAGCATGATTTAAAATTTTATGCAAATATAATTAAAGGCACGATGGGCATGACTCCTAAATCTATGACGTTAAGCAGCACTACTTACGGAAATGTCTAAAGTTGGTGAAAGTTGGAGCATTTTGTTGATGTGCTTATTGATGTGAATTTATTGATGAAAGGTGCTAATTATACTGATGATTATTTGAAAATTTCAAAGTTTTGATGTACTGAAGTTAGTGCATGAAAGTGATGTACAGAGTGGATCCATTAATGACTAGATGAATACCTACTGTTGAGGTTAACTAGCCTAACCTTGATCAGTGAGTTTTTAGAAGATTCAATGATTAGGTGAATGTTATATGTAATATAAGTTTAGATCAATCTCTTCCTTTCCACGACTATGTGAGCATAAAAATGATGCAGCGTCCAAAGTTGCTAGTACATGAAAGGATTACAAGGCTGGTGTGCATGAAAGTGGAATACATACCTAGAGGGTACTGGGGTGTACGAAGAAGGTACATACTCAGTGGTTATGTTATAACGGAAAAAGGTGTATGCTAACCATTGGTAACGAAGAGAGGTACGCATTCCTTACTTTTATAGAGAGGAATCTGGGTGTACGAAAGAGGTCATACTCAGTGGGTTATATGTTAACGAAAGAGGTGTAACATTAACTAGGATGTACGAAAGAGGTGCAACTGCAGTAGGTTAGGTATACGACAAAGAGGTGTATACTTAACCAGGTGTATCGAAGAGGTACAGCATTCAGTGGGTTATGGTATACGAAATCAGGTGGGCAGGTATACATAACTAGATGTACGAAAGAGGTCATACTCTGTAGGTTAGGTTATAACGAAAGAGGTAC
>NC_052352.1:40786759-40805988 GCF_009727055.1 Benincasa hispida
ATTGACTTGATGGCTTTGGGCGGCGTCGGACGGGCTCACGAATGTGAGGAAGAAAAGGGGGGTGGGATTTGACTTTTTATTAAAAAAAAAAAAAACAACAACAACAACAATAATAATAATAATAATAATAATAAAACAAAAAAGGAAGTAAATATAATTACATTAATTTTCAATTTGAATTTCAAATTGAATAATTTCACACCAACAATTAAATTCCCGTACTTATACTTAAAGTCCAAAATTACAAAAATGCCCTCCAACTAATAACAATTACTGAAATTCGAAATAGTAAATTTACTGAAATTACATTATTACTAAAAAAAAATGTGCGAGGTGTTACATGCGCTGAAAGGGGCCATTCTTCCTTGTAGTGTAACTCTATGCCGTTGATGGCGTTGCTATGTAGCTTCCAGTGGCAGTTTGATAATTTTTTGCTCTTTTTGGTATTTGATGCTCCAATTCTCCAATTTAACTCATTTTTAACTCATTTTTAACTCATTTTTGTTTCAAATAATTTCTTTGACTCTTGGGATTGATGGTTTGTGAAAATCCACAACGGAAGCAAGATCGTTTCCCAATTTTCAAATTTACATAGAAAAATAAAATTCACAACCCTATTATGCATTCTAAACAAATTACAACATGCATAGAACAAAAGAAAATATAGAGAAGAAATTTGGGGTTTAGATTACTAACCTATTGAAGGACCAATTCTTCACGAATTTCCTTCTCTATTGGTCACAAACCCACCTTGGAACACGAACAGAAGCAATACCCAATATGGCCACCACCGCAAAAGAATTATTCTCCTTAGGATTGAGAATCACATGAGTTTATGGGCTCAGTGAATTAATTTGATAGTGAGAAAGAGGAAGGATTTTTTTAGAGAAAAACTTTTCTAGATCGTTCTGGGAGAGCAAAAACTTACAGACCTTCTATATCTTCTTGGGAGGAAGAAGACAATCATCATAACCTCCTCATTTCCCACATCCCTCATCAAAGATAAACAAGGGGAGGGAGTTATAACTCCCTCCTTAATTAAACTAAAAAAGGATTTAATAAGATATTTAATATATATATATATATGATAACCACCTTATCATATAATATATATTAAAATATATGTTATATCGAATATAACACATAACCTATAGTTTTTATATTGTATCAAATACAATATAACTTATAATTTGAATTCTATTAATCATTTATGATATTTAATATAAATCAAATTCATATTAAATTTAATTATGTAAATCTAATCCATATAGTTAATATTTGAATCATATTCAAATATTTATTTCATCTCAAAATAAACTTTATTTTATAATGTATCAAATACATTATACTAATTATATCATATATAATTAATTCTCTCAATTAATTTGAACAACTCAAATTAATCCAGAATTAAATTGATTCTCAATTATCGCAGTTGAGCTATAGAGGGGACCTTATGGACCTATAGTTTGGAGGACACTTGATTAATTAATTAAACTCCTTTAATTAAATTAATCAACTTCCATTAACTGTTAGTCACTCTACTAAAGATCGACAGCTGCACTATTCACTTCGCACTATAGATATATTTCTGTGTCCATTGGATATATCAGTCAATAGCGCGATGATCCTCCACAAATTGCTCGTAATATAGCTGTGCCAAAATTATCATTTTGCCATTGGACGAAAATTGCTCGACAACGTGAAGGCATTGTGTTGTTATTCAAGTGAATTAAAATTATATGTGTGTTGATTGTAACTCTTCTTCATATTTTATATCACACATCACCTTGGATTTCATTTTTTTCTTGGTGTTATTTGTCATCATAAAAAAAAGGAAGATTGTTGGCTTTAACCCTTAATATCAAATTAATTAATTTTAATTAATTATTATTTAGATGATAAAAAAAACCTTTTTTTATTTATTAATAATTTGAGTATTTTTAAAGTGCCTATTATATAGAGCTTGAAATAATGGTTCCAACGCATTTTGAATCACTTAAATCGGAGCTCAAACGAAGAAGATATAGCCGAAATAAGCTTAACGGAAAAATCCCGATGACATAGCATAATTTTTCTCATCAAATTGGACCTAATTATAAGGGGACATATGGAGCATAGAAGAAATGACACATGGTGGCCTTTTGAATTTTGGATAGTTTTACAAAGAAAATGAATTTAATATTATTTTATATTTGTGTTTAACAGCTAGTTTCGGACGCATGGTAGACTTTTACATTTTTGTTGGGTTTTTAAAAGAAAATGATTTTAAAAATATATATTATTATATTACATTATATTATGTTTGTGTCAACCGCTACCTGAGTTTAAATTTCCACCATTCAATTTTCTTATACCAACATCCAATCCAATGACCTAAATTGAATTTGGTTTAAACTCTTTATCATCTCCAAATTTAAAACACCTTTAATTTAATTTCTCTTCCAAGTTTCAATTTTCTTCTTTTTCATCTTTTCTTGAGAGAGGTCTATTGTTTTTTTTTTTTTTTTTTTTGTAGTTTATTACATGAAATTAATTGCAATATTTATTCTTAAAATTAATTACATATTTGCAATATTGTGATTGGTAATTCTTTAAATTTGTACATTCATTATCAATCTTGTTATTAAAATTAAATAGAGTGGTTAAAGTGTGAGTTTCAATTTCTTGATTAGTTTGGATTGAATTTATTTACATAGAATTCTTGTTTAAAATACTAATTAACAAAATCGTATTATTTTGTTTAATTGGACTTACATCAGTATAAAATATAATTAATTTAAATAAACTATCTTCATCCCCTTCTCCCTCTAAAGTTGCTATCCTACCGAATAGATATCTTTACTGAAATAAGAGCCCTCATTGTACATTGAGTTTAATATTTCAAGAAACTAACAAATCTATTATACATTGAGTTTAATTTTTAGTTTTTTGATTTTTGAAAATTAAACATATTTCATCTTCTCAATTTTTTACAATGATTTTCATTTTTGTTAAATAAACGAGTTGATTCCCCAAGAAAAGGAACAAAGAGTTGACTTTTTAAAAACTATTTTTTTTAGTTTTCAAAACTTGGTTTAGATTTTGAAAAATATTGGTAGAAACTGACTTTTGAAAATAATAAATTTAGAGGCAAAATGCGTGTTTATAAGCTTAGTTTCAAAAACTAAAACCAAAAAAATCAATTTCCCATTTGGCAGGTTTTTTTTTTTTTTTTTTTAAATTAAGCCTATAGACACTACTTGCACCTCCAATTGTCTTCCTTTGTTATCTACTTATTACCAATGACTTAAAAACAAACCAAAATTTAAAAACTAAAAAAAGTAACTTTTTAAAAAAATTGTTTTTGTTTTTGGAATTTGGCTAAGAATTCAACCATTATACTTAAAAAAATATGCAAATCATTGTAAAAAATGGGAAGGAAATAGGTTTAATTTTCAAAAACAAAAAATACAAAATAAAATGATTACCAAATGTGGTCCAAATAATTATGGGCCTAAACTTTTAATTTCATGTCCAATAAATTTTTAAATGTTAAAAGATGTTGAATAAGTCAATGATTTATTAGACATAAAATTGAAAACTCAAGTATTTATTAAACATGAAATCCTGAATTTTGTTCATTTCGACAGAAATTTATTGTTGATTGAGATTTGAGTTTAGTCTTCGTTTGATCTTTAAGGTTTTAAAAGTAACATGTTTGACCATTTAAATTTGATCTGAACTATTAATTAGTATTTGAAATTTTAAATGAACTCATAAGTTATACCTGGTCCTTTGAGAATAAAAAATAAAGAAGGAAATCATTACGTTATATCAACTTTCCATTGTAATAAAAAATTAAGCGGTCAACTCTATTCGGGGTCTATTTAGAAAATAATTTTAAATTTTAAATACCAATTAAAAAAATAAAATTCCAAATTGAATAATCAGACATGCCAATTTCAAATCGAAGAAATCAAATAAATTTCAACAGTAAAGGCCAGGAAGCTGTCGAGAAAAGGTTGTACAGCATATTTAGCCCATGTAATAGTCTCACAACTAAAGAAGTTAGAACCAGAAGATATTCTTGTGGTGTGAGAGTTCATTGACATATTCCCTCTAGAGTTACCGGGACTACCACCTGATAGAGAAGTGGAGTTTACTTTAGATTTGACTCCAAGGATGACACCCATCTCTCAAACACCTTACAGGATGACATCAATTGAGTTGAAGGAATTAAAAACTCAATTACAGGAATTAGTAGACAAAGGCTATATTCGGCCCGGTGTGTCATCTTGAGGAGCGCCAGTTCTATTTGTGAAGAAGAAAGACAGCACACTCAGACTATGTATTGATTACAGGCAGTTAAATAAGGTAACTATACGGAATAAGTATTTGTTACCTCACATTGACGACATATTTGACCAGCTAAAAGGAGCATCGATATTTTCTAAAATTGATATGAGATTAGGCTATCATCAGTTGAAAGTTAGGGAGTCAGGCATCCCTAAGACAGCTTTTCAGATAGATATGGGTATTATTGTTGGGTTGTATATCCTAAAACTCGTACTTTGTAAAATTAAACATTTCTATTATCAATAAGAATGTTATTCAACATTTATTCAATAAAGTTGTTATTGAATTTGTAAATTGCATTTATAAAGACTAAATCCAATAAACTAAGATCCATGGCTATTATGTGAATACTTGAACTTTATGTGGAGACATAAAGATGTATCAAGTTCGAGTAAATAGCCAAAACGGTCTATAGCATACGAATAAGGTTGAGTGCCTTATTCTAGTAACACTATCGGATGCGGCACACTCTATAGTTGTTACAATTTATTATAAGATGCTACAAACGAAGTAATCCTGATTCGTTCATGTATTGACATGAGGAATGGAGGTATCCTATGCAATGAGTTTGCATAAGATCGGACCAAGAAATAAGTCACTCTTACTTTATAACATTGTTTACTGTTTAAGATTGACTATTTCGCTTAGATGACCTAAGTAACTCGATCTTAATCCTGAGCTAATTATGAACTCCTGTTTATTCAGGATTATCCTTAAATTTGCATAGGTAAGGGTTATAGGCTGGCTCAATAAGCCTTTCATTTCAGGGGTAAGACTGGGTAGATAGCTGGGGACATAGGGTGCAAGATGAAATCCATGCCTACCCAATTTAGGAATAGGAGGAAGGTTGTTCTCTTTTTGATGAATCCAGATCTTGAACAAAGGGCCTCACCCTCTCATTAGCCCGAGAGGGATCTGGTTTAGTGATTGGATCACAAACCAATTGTTCATTAGAGGATCAGTAGAACTTAAGGAACGAGATGTAATTTCGGGGTAAAACAACATTTGGCCCAGCTGTTATTACAAACAACCTGTGAATGGTTGACTTATTGATTATGGTTAAATCAAGTGGACATAAATATATCTACAGTGAGGAAGGTGCAACTATCGAGCTATAGTGGTGTGACTCGGTAGTTAACGAATATTAATTAATTCGGTTTAAAGAGTTTTAGCCAATTAATCTCAAATCGTTGGAGCTCATGATCTGTAGGTCCATAAGGTCCCTCTACTAGCTCGTACAACATGAACACCTTGAATTAGTAAATTGAGTGAATTTGAAATGATTTCAATTTAAAGTGTTCAAATTAAATTTAGGGTTTTCAATTTGAAGTGTTCAAATTACAATTAGGGTTTGTATAATTATATTTGGTATAATTGTTTAATTTATCGAAATTTAACGAAATTGGAGAATTTATAATATTTAAATATTGATTACATGAATGGGATTCATGTTCAAAATTAGGTGTTTGATTAATTAAAATCAAATTAATTTTCAATTTATTATTCAATTTCAGATTTTTTTTTAATTTTGAATTAATAAAAAAAATTAAAAATTAAAGTGTTAGTGGAAATTTCCAAATTAGTTTGGAAATTGAAGTGGATTAGTTTAATCCTTACACCTAGACCACTTTCCACTAAAATTGAGGTGTCAATCTCCTTTGTAGCTGAGTGTTTTATATGTAAGTGATGAATAAAACACTAAATTTTTCTAAGATTGAAGGAGAGTTGTAGATATTTTAGAAAAATTCTGAAGTTCTCTCACTCTGCCAAAGCCCTCTCCCTTTTCCTTCTTTAATTCATTTCAATCTAGAGTTCCATCACTCAAATTCAAGACTGAGAATAGTAGAGAAGATCTTTTGGTGGTTCACTGATTTTTTTAAGTTGAGAATTCGAATAGAGCAGCTGGATTTTGGAGGATTCCTTAAAGGTATTATTTCTGGAAACCCTCTTGTTGAAAAACCTATTTTACATGCTTTTAGAACTCAAATTAAGTGTAATTAGAATTCTTATTGATTATGATTGCTTTCGTTGCATGCTTCTACATTCCATCAATTATGGGTTTCTGGTTATGTCATTTGGCTTAACTAATGCCCCAGCGGTGTTTATGGATTTGATGAACTGGATATTTCATCCATATTTAGATTGGTTTGTATTTTTTTTTTTTATTTTTTATAGATGATATCTTAGTTTATTCAGATAGTAAAGAAGTGTTAGAGTAAGATAACATGCAATGGAAGTATCAAGGATCCATAAGCATTCAAATTCATTAATTTTGGCAGAGATTAAAGCATGCTCATCTTAATAAGAGAGTTTTGGATCATACCTTTGTAGAACTCTTCAAGAACTTGAACAAACAGCAATAGTCTTCACCAAAGATCACTGTGAACCACCTCAAGTTCTTTCCCACTATTCTCTTGGAGCTTTAGACCGAGTTATGTGACTCAAGAACAGCTTGAAGCAATGTAAAATAGAGAAAAGCTCACAATAGCACACTTCCGAAGAACCCTTTCCTCTAGCTAAAATTTTTGTGCAATGCATGTCCTCAAATCACTCCATTATTCTTTATTTATTGCAGATGAACATGCAAAGAAGAGATATGCATGGCTTGCAGCTCATGCTTGGAGTTTAATGAAGAAGAGGAGCTTTGTGTGAGCATGAAGAAAATGATAATGAAAAACAATGTTTTTCCATTTGTGCATGCAATCCAAATTTTCCAATTTTATCTTTAAAACCAAAATATTGATTTTAAAATTCAATTTTGATTCTAAAAACTGAAAAATCAAATTTCTAAAATTAATTTTTGTACAAAACCATCTTCATATATTTAAATCATATTTAAATATATATTCTCTTATTCCGTTTAATTTTAATTTGAACGTTTCAAATTAATTTCTCAAGCTACTTTAAAGCTTAACCATTTACGAGCTAGTAGGGGGACCTCGCGGACTTACAGATCATGGGCTCCAACGATTCGAGATTAATCGACTAAACTCATTAGTCTGATCTAACCCCCATTCGTTAACTAATGGGACACTCCACTATAGCTCATAGTTGAACTCCCCTCATTGTTGATATATTATGTCCACTTTATAACCATAATCATTAAGTCGACCCTTCACAGGTTGTTCGTAATCACAGCTAGGTCAAAATTACCGTTTTACCCCTGTGAATACATCTTGTTCCTTAAGTTCCTACTGACCCTCTAATGAACAATTCGGATTCATAATCTCTGTGAATCCAATCCTTTCTCTATCATGAAAAGGCGAGGCCCCAATTTTTCAAGACCTAAAATCAGTACTTAAGAGAACAACTTATCTGCTAAGGATAATCCCAAACAAACAGGAGTTCATAGCTAGCTCAGGATTAAGATCGAGTTACGTTATGTTATTTGATGAATGAAATAGTCAGTTTTAACAGTAAACGGTCGTTATAAAAAAAAGTGACTATTTTAGTGTCCAGTCTATATGCAAACTCATTGCATAGGATGCCCCTACTCACATGTCTTAACATGAACGATTTATAGATCACATCGTTTGTAGCACTTTACAACTTTTTGTAACAACTACAGAGTGGGCTGCATCCAATAGTGTTACCAGGATGAGATACCCAATTTCATCCATATACTTATTAGACCATTTCGGCTATATATTGTTAACTTGATCATGTTTATGTCACTGCATGAAGTTACAATATTCAGACTATAGTCAAGGATATGTTTATTGGATTTTCATAATAAGATGAAAAATCTACAAGTCATTATTATTGATAAATAGAATGTTTAACACGAACTGCGAGTTCTAGGACATTCCCAACAAGAAGAATATGCAGAGCATCTGAGGATAGTGTTGCAAACACTACGTAAGAAGCAACTATATGCTAAGTTCAGCAAATACGAGTTTTGGCTCGACCAGGTGGTGTTTTTAGGACACGTGGTGTATGCAGTAGGTGTCAGCATTGATCCTCAGAAGATTAAAGTTTTAGTTAGATGGGAGCGGCCTACCTCAGTAACAGGAATACGTAGTTTCCTTGTGCTGATAGGTTATTACAGGAGATTTGTAGAAGGTTTCTCAAAGATAGCTCTCCCATTAACCAGTCTAACTGGGAATGATGCCAAGTTTGAATGGACAAATAGCTGTGAACAGAGTTCTTGAAGCAAAGGTTGGCAACTGCGCCAAATCTTAACCCTCCCAGTTCCAGGAAAGGAGTTTGAGATTTATTGTGATGCATCCAGGCAGATATTAGGATGTGTTTTAATGTAAGATGGTAAAATCGTAGCTTATGCATTCAGGAAACTGAAGAAGCATGAGGGTAACTACCCTACTCATGATCTAAAAGTAGTAGTAGTTGTTGTGCTAGCATTAGAGATTTGGAGACATTACCTATATGGTCAGAAATGTCACATCTTTCCAAATCATAAGAGTCTAAAATATAACTTTGATCAGAAGAAATTAAATTTGAGGCAGAGTTAATGGATCGAGTTGATTAAAAATTATGATTACATCATTGACTACCATCCAAGTAAAGCTAATATTGTAGTAGACGCTTTGAGCAAGAAATCGTGCTGCCTCAAAGGTATGTTAAGTTTTTTAAGGAGAAGGTTATTGCAGGAGTTTAAGGGCAGCATTGACAGTGGGTTACTTGGGAGAAATGATAGCTCATTTTCAGGTAAGGTCTATGTTAGTAGATGATATCATTAAAGCTTAGATAGCATACTCTAATTTCAGTAAATTGATTGAAGAAGTGAGTCAACAGCAGAGATTAGACTATATTTTGAGACAGGATGGAACTCTAATGAAGGAAGACAGGTTATGTGTTCCTAACGATGAAACACTAAAGAACGCAGTTCTAGAAGAGGCCTATAGTTCGGCCTATGCCATGCACCCAAATGGCACTAAGATGTACAGAACGTTGAGGAAGTTTTATTGGTAGCAAGGAATGAAAAAGGACAAAGCCAGTTATGTGGATAAATGGTTGATTTATCAGCAGGTTAAGCCAGAGCGTCAAATGCCTGCAGGTTTTCTGAACCTACTTCCAATACTCGAATGAAAATGGGAACACGTGACCATGGATTTCCTATTTGGCTTACCCAGGACACTCAGTGGTTATGATGGCATTTGGGTGATTATAGATAGGATGACTAAAACGACAAAATTCTTGTCAGTTAAAGCCACTTTTATCCTTGATCAACTAGCTAAGATATGTTGATCGAGTTATGAGCCAGTTTGGGGCTCCAGTATCCATTGTATCAAATAGGAATCTGAGGTTTATCTCGAATTTTTGGCCTAGTTTGCAAAAGGTGCTTGGTACTAAATTACACTTTAGTACAACATTTCATCCACAGACAAATGGACAGTCAGAATGAACGATCCAACACTTGGAAAATGTGTTAAGAGCGTGTGTGTTACAATTTAAGGGTAGCTGGGATACACACTTACCATTGAAAAAATTTGTATATAATAACAGTTACCACTCCAACATTGGTATAGCTCCGTATGAAGCTTTGTATGGGAGACCTTGTAGAATATCAATTTGCTGGAATGAGGTAGGTAAAAGACAGTTGATAGGACCAAAGTTAGTTCAGACGATGTCAGAGAATGTTAAGTTTGTTGGGATTGGTGTCCTAATTCTCTCGAAGTCTCGTTGTTTTATAAAGATACACATTGTTTAATGAATAAAATAAATGTTATTTAATTATAACATTTACTCATATCCAATAAACAAAGCTCCTTGGAAATCTTATGTGAACTTAAGCATGTATATGTGATATACAAGTGGATCATGCCTTAAGTGATAACCTAAATAGGTCTGTAGTATAAGGATTAAGGTGGGATACCTGATCTTGGTGACACTATGGATACGACCAGCTTTGTAGAGTTTGCAAGTGTTGTAAACTACTACAGATGGTAGATCCTGACCATTCATGTGGAGACGTGCGAGCGGAGGTATCCTATACAAAGAATTTGTATAAGAAATAGACCACGAGATGACTAGACTCTGTAAATAATGTCGTTGTACTAGAGACTTACATCTCACCTAAACGACCATAGGTGACAAGACCTCAATCCTTAGTGTTTTGGGAACTCCTGCCTTTGAGGGCAGTCCTTTGATTAGTATGGGTGAGAATGGCCAAATTGCCAACTCAACATGCCTACCTTTTTGGGGACTTGTCTGATCTGGGAGCTGGGAACTCAATCCACAAGATGGAATTCACTCCTTTCCCGAAATAGGGATAAGTAGAGAGATTGCTCCCTTAAGAGCTGATTCTGGAGCTTGAACATAGTGGCCACAACTTCTCTTTGGAAGAGAAGACTCAGTCATAGTAGGACTATAACTTATGTTCATTAGAGGGATCAGTGGTATTTAAGGAGACAGATGTAACTATAAGGTCATAACGGTTATTGACCCAGCTATACTTACGAGTGATCTGTGTAGGGTTATCGCACTGCTGTTGGTTAAGATGGACACATAATATATCTGTGGTAAGGAGAGTTCAACTGTCAATCTTTAGTGGAGTGCCTGGAAGTTAATGGATGGTAGATCCCATGACTAAAGAGTTTAGTCAGTTATTCACGTACCGTTGGAGCTTCGAGCTACAGGTCCATGAGGTCCCCTTGGTAGCTCAATGGATTTAGTTGAGGATCGATTCTTGGTGTTGATTTGTAATGTTAAAATTGACAAGAGGTATTTTGATTATATATGATATAATCGGTATGATGTATGAGATACATCTAGTGGAGGATTGATGTAAATGAGATTTACATTAAGTACCATAGAATAAAAAAATAACTATGGTTTATATGTTTCATGAAATGAAATATTAAAACTGTAGGTTATAAATATAGTATGATAAGTTGGTTGTCATTTATATTTATAGTAATATTAATTATTGGATAATTATTTCTTTTTCTTTAATAACCAATTGAGTGGGTGGTTCTTGAATTTTCATGGTACTTGTGAGATAAAAAGAAAATGGTTTTCCTTATTTCAGAAAAAGATTTACAAACTGTTGAAAAGCTTTTCATAAAAAAGGTTTTTTGAGATTTCTCTCTCGCACAAAAGAATCTCACGGAGTCGTATTCACCTTGCTTGGCCTTCTTTTTTTCCATCAAATATTTGGGACAATTTCTTTTTTAATGTCCCTCTTGGTTGCAATGGGAACATATTCCCTTTGCAGCCTTGGCCTTCTTGTCCTTTGCAGCAGCAGCTGGTGGGTTAGTCTTCCCATTTCCACCTTTCATCTACTTCCACTTTTTGGAGCCAGAAGAGGAAGGTACAAACTTAGTTCCAAAGGTCGAACCTCTGTAGAACTTTTTTTAGAACGAGGCAATATTTATCTCACCCTTTTGTTCCTTGACTTTAATCAAGGATTGGTAAGTTTGTAGCTCGTTGAGTAAGGTGGTTAGGTTGTAGTCAATCCTGCATTGCTATAAAACTGTAGGAAACTTTTAGGTAAAGTTTCCAAGATGAAGCTAACCTGACTGACCTCATCAATGACAGACTCGTTCATTTCAGCCACATTAAATTGGACCATCATGTTTAGAACGTGTTATTGAATAGAAGCCTTTTTTGGAATGCGGGCATTAAAGATGATTTTGAGTGCATCATACCTGAGTTGATTGGACTGCTATCTAAAAATTCCCTGTAGGGACTCCATGATTTCACGGGCAGTGAGCTGGGCTTATGCTTCTTGCCCTAGACCTCGGGAAGGCTTACCAAGATGTATGCTTGTGCCTTTTCATTTTTCCGTACCCAATGTTTGTATGCCTCTTGAACGTTTCAAGTGGCATTTGGAAGTGGGACTTGAGGACATTCCTCAACAAGGGCAAATTTCAAATCATTGATGATCGGAACTGTGTTGATTGTGTTTTTTCTGGTTGCGTAATTATCGCCCGTTAATTTGTCGGTAGAAAGTATGTTAAGTGTCGGGGAAGTCATTTTGATAAAATTGCTGAAACATACAATCTATTTATATTAGTAATCCATGTGTTACCCATTTTGGAAAAACCAATCAAATTTAGCAAAAAAATTTAATGCACCCTATGTGACATCTATTTTTGCTATGATGTTTCAGTGAGGCAGGGTAAAAGTCACCGTATGGTGATCAGATACCCTTCACTGGTCTCAACCAATAAACAAAACAACTCTTTGTTCCTATAATTATTAGTCACCATTGTTCGGTCCTGAAATTGTTAACTAGCTTAACATTTTCTTGTAAGTGTAACTCCTCATTTTAGATTCTAGAATTCTTGCCCAATGAGTCAACCGCAAGGAAAAATCGATTAGGAAAAACTAAGCAATCATATCCATTTCTGGAGTTTGAGTAAAGAGTCATGCAAATGTCATCCGTAGGGGTCTACAAGCAAAAGTGCCTCGAGACGGAGTATAGGCCTCACGGTGTGATTAATGAGGGAGAAACGTGATAGAAACAATGAAATATCATATACCTTATTTTTCTCCCATTTAACGTTTTACATAAGGTTAATTTAACTTAGAAAAAATATGGCTACTTATTTTTACTAAGTGGTTGTTTAAGTTTGCCCAATAGTAACATTTACTTTGGATAGTTAAACAACTGTGATTAATGTTCATTAAACATTTTAATAAACTTTTTAATAAACAATTATATGCTTATAGCAAATCTATCTAATTCACCTTCCAGGTCAGTTCCCAGGTAGGGGTGTTGTTAGGATCTACTAGCATGCAACGGAAGTAAACAGAATCAATAAGTACTCTAATTACATTTAATTTGTGTTCAAAAAGCATGCTTAAACAAAAATTTATGAAGATGGTTTCTTAACAACGTACCTTTGGGCTTTGATGAATTTTCCCAATTCCAAATTGCTCTTTACGTGATTCCTACTCCAATTCAACAGTGAACCACCAAGAGATCTTTTCTACTATTCTCAGCCTTGAATTTGAGTGATGGAACTCCAAATTGGAATGAATTTATGAAGGGAAAAAATGGGTTTTGTCAAGAAGAAGAACACTACAACAAGAACTTTTCCAACTGCAAAAACTCTTTTCCCCTCTATAAATTGAAGAGGTTTTATATTTAATTCACATGCAAGTACTGAAGTTCAGCAACATTGACACTTCAATCACCTGAAATTCAGTGGGCAAGGTGTGTACTTGAAGAGGAAACATTACCTACTTCACAGAAGTGGGGTGTTTCCACTTTCTATTTTCAAATATCTATTTTCTCTTTTATTTGTTTTTAATTTAAATTAATTAAAATCAAAAACAAAATTTCAAATTCTGAAATTTGAAATAAAATGATAAATTAATTTAATTTTAATTAATTAAATAATAATTTAATATCAAATATTAAATTAATCACACACCTAATTTAAAACATGAATCCTATTCATGTAATTAATATTTAAATCAATATTTAAATATTATAAACTCTCCAATTTCGTTTAATTTCGATAAATTATACGTTAAATAATTATATCAAATATAATTATGCAAACCCTAATTTTTTAATTTGAACTTACTCAAATCCAAGCCCTAATTTCAATTTGAACAATTCAAATTGATATCATTCTAAATTCACTCAATTTATTAATTTAAGGTGTTCATTTTTTACGAGCTAGTAGAGGGACCTTATGGACCTACAAATCATGTGCTTCAATGATTTAAGATTAATTAGCTAAAACTCTTTAGACCAAATTAATCAGTATTCGTTAACTATCAAGTCATACCACTATAGCTCGATAGTTGTAATCTCCTCACTATAGATATATTTGTGTCCACTTGTTTTAACCATAATCAATAAGTAGGTTGTTCATTATAACGGTTGGGTCAAAATGTTGTTTTACCCCCGATATTACATCTTGCTCCTTAAGTTTCACTAATCCTCTAATGAACAATTGGTTTGTGATCCAATCACTAAACCGGATCCCTTTTGAGCCAATGAGAGGGTGGGACCCCTTGTTTAAGACTTGGATTCAGTACTTAAGAGAACAACCTTTCTTCTATCCCTAAATCGGGTAAGCGTGAATTCCTTATTGCATCCTATGTCCCCAGCTATCTACCCAGTCTTACCCCTGAAATGAGAGGCTTATTGAGCCGGTGCTGTTGAGCCAACCTTCACCTATGCAAATCTAAGGATAATCCTAAATAAATAGGAGGTCATAGTTAGCTCAGGATTAAGATCGAGTTACCTAGGTCATCTAAACGAAATAGTCAGTCTTAAACAATAAATAGCGTTATAAAGTAAGAGTGACTTATTTCTTAGTCCGATCTTACTCAAACTCATTGCATAGGATGTCCCCACTCCTCATGTCAATACATGAACGAATCAGGATCATTTCGTTTATAGCACCTTTATAACAAATTGTAACAACTATAGAGTAGGCTGCATCTGATAGTGTTACCAGAATAAAGCACCCAACCTTATTCATATACTATAGATCATTTTGACTATTTACTCGAACCTGATCCACTTTTATGTCTCCACATAAAGTTCAAGTATTCATATAATAGTCATGGATCTTAGTTTATTGGATTTAGACTTTATAAGTGTAATTTATAGATTCGATAACAACTTTATTGAAGTAATATTGAATAACATCTTTGTTGATAATAAATATGTTTACTTTACAAACTGCGAGTTTTAGGACATACGACCCAACAGGTGTTCCGTTTCCGTTAACTTAAATGGCCTTAGACAAAAGTCCCTTATGGATACATTTGCTACAACTTTAATCTTTTATTGAAAGCCAATTTAATCCTATTAAACTTATTTCTAATCTTATTAGAAATATTGTGAACTTAGGTCTACATGAATCATATTTTTAAACTATTTTAAAAATTATTTTAACTTAAGTTAGCATGCAACTCTTTATTATTGATTTTAATTTCTAATTTCATTTAATTATAACAATTATAAAGAAAAGAAATAAATTAAAACCCAAGATTGCAACTATTGACAAACTAAGTAAAATTATAACAATTATAAAATTACCTAAAGTAATGTAATACTTCATGCAATCTCGATTATAATTTTCATTACTTAAACATACATAACCATTATATACTAAACTAATGAAAATAAAAATATAACATTCATACATACATCTAACTTTATATTATAACTCTTATAATATAATGATGCATGATAATGTTATTATGCATGTAAACATATATTATAACATTTATATTATATGATGCATGAGCATCCTATAAAATTAAATCATGCAACTATACTATAACATTTATAATACATATGATGCATGAAAAAAATGCAAAACCTATAATGGGATTTTCTATATGGCATACATTATGACATATGTAAAAAAAAAAAAAAAAAAAAAAAACAATCCATCCAAACATTAATGAAATTAATATAACTTTTATATTAATTTAATTAATTAAAAAACTAAATAAAATACATAAAATAAAGCTTCAAAATAGGCTAAATCGAACCAGTGTCACGAACCAAACCATGAACCGCTCTTACCAAACAAATCGGACCGCCCAAACCCCATGAACTGCATGCAAAACTGCCAAAATGCGCGTCACATTTCCGTCTTGGACGCTGTGTCCTAGTGTTGCGACGCTATGGAAATTTTTCCGTGCATTTTGCGTCGCAGCATCGCGATGCTGTTGTATGATCGCCCACTGTACATAAGCTATCTACTTCATTTTTCTTCGATTTGGGCCTCGTTTTCTCCAGAAAAATACCGAAAAACTCTGACTGACACCAGACTTACAAATTACAAACTCTATTTGATATTACGCACAAAACACCAGGCCCTTACAAACCAATTTGTAAGGTAAAGCAATAAAAACTACATACCAATCCCGAAAACATCCATAAATCGCAAAAGTCATACATTCATCAACATAGATGCATATTATGAGCAAGACCCACCATAAAATTGTAACTTAATTTTGAAAACACAGAAAAATAGGACTTAGAACGCCGCTCTAATATCAATTGAAGGACTGTGAGGTCTGATGTGGAAGCGGAGATCGGTCCCAATTTTTAATTTCACATAACATTAACAATACAGAAATCAACATTATGCATTATAACATAAAATTACAACATGCTATAACAAATATAGTAAAGAGTGATTAGGGTTTTTAGTCGTACTAACCTCTTGAAGACAAGATCTTCACAAATCCTTTTCAAAATCAAGATCTCACCTTGGATCACGAACAAAAAACTAATAAATCAATGTGGACACCACTACAAAGAAATCAGGGTATTCTTTTTTGGGATTAAAAATCCACAGAAGTTATGGGCTCTATAATGATTTTGGGAGAGTGAGAGTTTTTTAAAATAGGAGAAATTTTTCTTACAGATTGTTCTTGGGAGTGATTGAGATTAGAGACTCTCTGCAAATTTTTTGGGAAGATGATAAATCATTTGGAACCTCTCCTATCTCCCACGTATCCATTAAGAGAGAATTAAGTGGAGGGAGTTATGTAATTCCCTCCCTTAATTAAATTTAGTTTTTTAAAAAATAATTTAATATAATACATTTATATGATAACCAACTTATCATATAATATATATTATATATATATATATATATATATATATTATTATATATATATATAACCTATAGTTTATATTATATCAAATATAATATAACCTATAATTTAAAATTATCTCATTAATCTATGGTATTTAATATAAATCAACTTTATATTAAAATTTAATTATATGACTCAAATTTGTATAATTAATATTTGAATCATATTCAAATATTTATTCCCTCTCAAATAAACTTTATATTAGAATATATCAAATACATTTGTACTTTAAGTCTATCGACGATAGTAGTCTATATAGTTGAAATAACAAAAGAAAAAAAAAAATCAATGACCGACTTGTATATACATCTGTCAGACATAAACAGTCATATATAATATATTAGAGTCTATTAATAAAATAGTCTATAAGTCATATACTTCTATAAGGATCTAATCCAATTTAATTCAAATTACTTAAGCAAGATGAAATCCAAATCAAATTTCAGTTGACCAAAATTAATTTTTTAAAAAAACTCATTATCAAGGTGGCTACATGTAAAAACAAACAATAAATTATCACTAAACACAAACCTCAATCAAATAAAAGATCAAATAAGCATATCAATGATTGACTTCTAACACTTTTTATCAAATCAATGATAGACAATGATAGGTATCATTGGTTTGATAGACAGTGATATCACTCAAACTGAGAATTTTGAGCCTTCAATGTTTTTTATACCTCCCATGGGCATTTTAGGCATTTTCAATGGGTAAAAGGTACATTTGGAATTAGTTTTAAGTTTATATTTGGAATTAGTACTAGGTTTTGCTAAACTTGCAAGAAGCCATATAACCGGATAAAAAACTATTGATAAGCGTTGACCAATGAAAGGTAGATGAAAACTATACAATAAAATAATAACAATAATAATCTTATAAAAGTAGTAACTATATGGAAAAATTAAAAGGATATTGTCCTTTTAGAAACTATTTAGAAAAATATTATTGTTTTTAAATTATTTGTAAAAATATTGTTTTTTTTTTTTTAATAACTCGAGGGTTTAAAATTAGACCAAGGTAGGTCGAATTTTGAACCCTCAACCTTGCTGATGTCATCGCCCAAAATGAAATTTTGTATTGGGAGAGAGTAAGAGAGAGCGAGATTATGAGAGAGAGCGAGATTTTGAGCGGGAGCGAGAGCCATATGAGAGGACTCATTGTCTGCCATTATGTTTTGACGCATTCGTACAAAAATTAAGCAAAGTATGTATAATAATCAATTAGGTTCAGTGTAATGTACCTGTTCAGGTTGAAGCAGATCAAACATGTATCTATACTGGCTGACTACATGTGTGGTTGTCCTAGTCACACAAAATTTGTCTCTCCACCTAAATTTTTAAATTTGATAATTTTAGAATTTAAATTAACTAGATCAGTGATATAAAAATTAATTGAATTAAAACAACATACTGAGAACCGTAGGCTCGTCCAACTAACTGAGCGTCATTAACATGTTGTAGTTTGTGGAGCCATTGTTGGAAAAACACTCCCAAGCCCATAATTGCAAAAGAGGCCCAACTATCTATCGAACCTCAGGTCTTGTTGCTTTGCATAATGTCTATACAACCATGCCAAGCATGCTCCACCCCAACGAATACCGCCCCACATCATGGAGGTTAGCTAACAGTGGCAGGAACATCTGTGAAACAAAATGACTTGATTTATCTGAAAAACAGACTTCCACCCATCATTTGTAGTATATATGCTCGCGGCATATCTTATGAGGTTTCCTCGTCTGCATTCATCTATGAGCTCACGAAATTGTGTCTAACCATATTAAACTTAACCTCGATCCTTTAATCTTGTCAACAGGTGGCGTCGCACCGAGGTACAGTTGAACAAACTTCTGACCAATCATCGTACATCACTCCGATGACCGGCTCACCGTCAACAGGTAAACCCCAACAACACTTCTATGTCATGTAGATGTGATAGTACACTCTCCAACAAACATATGAAATGTATGCATTTCGGGCCTCATCTCTCGACCAAGACTGTGATCAGATGTCAGTCCAACTGAATAAATCCTAATCTGGCAACCCCATTAGAATCCAGATGTGCGCAGTAGCGGTAGTATTCGAGGGTGGAGCGGGATAGTGCATTGGAGAACTGCCTCTCGACGCCTGCAAGATATTTCTCTATGTAGTACGATCTTGTCATACAACAGATGATCGATGAATAGACTGGTCGTACAAAACATCGAGATCAACAGGTCCTGGGTTTAAAGCATGATCTGATAATATATATATATATATATATATATATTTATTTATTTATTTATTTATTTTTATTATATTTATATATTTATTTATTTATTTTCTCAATTAGAAGAATAAGTA
>NC_052352.1:40808157-40830374 GCF_009727055.1 Benincasa hispida
GAGCAGAGAGGATAGCGAGATTTGAATAGAGAGCAGAGTACACTTCAATTTTGGGTCATTCCGTACAAATTTCATCTTTTTTTTTTTTTTTTTTTTTGTTTAGATTATTAGCGCATGTTCCAGATCTCTTCGTTCTTTTCTTTTCTTCTGCTTTCCTTCCTTGTCGTTTCCTTTTTTTTTTTCAACTTAATTAGAAGAATAATGCACAACTTAATTAAAAGAATAATGTACAACTTTATAATAAAATTTTTTTGAATATCCAATAAAAGATAAGTGGGTGAAGGAAATCTCGCTAATTTTGTGATGAGAATCTCGCTCTAGAAAGAACAATTATTCAATTATAGTCAATTTTAATATATGCACTTTCATTAAACTTACTCAATTATAGTTATTAGTTGTAACAAAATTATGTTATTATTGTTATTTTTTCATTAATGATTATTAGCTTTTTTTTCTCATTGGTCATATGTGTGTATATATATATATATTTCTATGGAAAGTAAATAAAATAAAGACAATTATGAGCGAGATCCTACTCATGAGAGAGATCCTCAAACATTTCTTTAACAAACTGTTCCTTCTAGAGGAGATCCCCATCACAAAATTAGCGAGATTTCCTTCTAGAGCGAGATCCTCATCACAAAATTAACGAGATTTCCTTCACCCACTTATCTTCCTTGTCGAGAGTTAAAGTTTCGACTTATGTATGTCGAAACTTCAACCTTTGACAACCCTATCATCACAAAATTAGCAAAATTTCCTTCTAGAGCGAGATCCTCATCACAAAATTAGCAAGATTTCCTTCACCCACTTATCTCCTTGTTGAGGATTGAAGTTTTGACTTATGTATGTCGAAACTTCAACCTTCGACAACCTAAAAATTAGCGAGATTTCCTTCACCCACTTATCTTCCTTGTCGAGGGTTAAAGTTTCAACTTATGTATGCCTAATATACATATTGTTTCCAAGTTTTTCTTTGTTTGTCGAGTTCTCAACGTTCGACCTCTACATTAATCGAACCCTCAACCCTCAACTTCTAGCCTCGAACTCCCAAAACAACAATATTTCTCTAATAAGTTTCAAAACAACAATATTTCTCTAATAAGTTTTGAAAACAACCATATTAATATTAAAGGTCCGTAACTATAGATCTAGTCTACTACTACAATAATAAAAATAACAATCTTACTACTTATAATAACCATAATAAGTAATAATAAAAATAACAATCTTACTACTTATAATAACCATAATATATCTTATAAAAGTAGTAACTATAGGTCTAGTCCACTACTACAATAATAACAATAATAATCTTACAAAAGTAGTAACTATAGGTTTAGTCCACTACTACAATAAATAATTTATATCTTTAATGCACCTACAAATTTTTTTTTTTTAATTTTACATTTTGATAAAACTAAAAAGTGAATTTAAAATAACTTTGAAATGGTACAGAGTGTTTCTGCATACAGTAGTTTTCAAAAAAAATAAATAAATAAATAAATTATAATAGCATGATAGAAACAGAGTCAAAAAAATGATTTTTAAAAACTGAGAACTGAAAAGGGTTTGATATTTCTTTTTAAAAGAATACTATTTATTTCATAAGTTCTTTCTGAAAAAGTATTAGTTAATTGCTTCTCCAAAAAGATCTTTTAAATTTTTTAATTAAATCTATGAAGACTCTTTTCATCTTTAAATTTTCTAATTTATTATCTACTTTCTTTGATGTTTGTAATAATGCTAAGAATTTAACTCTTTATTTAAGATTGATGAAAGTCATGGTAAAAATATTTGAAAAAATAAATTTAATTTTTCAAAAATAAAAAACCAAATGAGCCAATAATGTTTAATTGTTAATATGTAACAATTTAATCTGTGAAAGTGTTTCAAAATAGTTATTTTGAGGGATGGTCAAATCCTTCCATTTTTTTCAAAATAACTCATTTTCAAAATTAAACACTCAACAATTAATTACATAATTTGCTTTAAAAAAAGTCATTGCATAATTAAAAATATATATACACAAGTTCAATGACTGAATTTTTACATGTAAAAGTAGAACTAAATCATCAAGCACATAAACTAAAAAGCCTCAGTCCAAATACACTGGATAAACAAATTATATCCAAGAAAAATTTGTAAGTGTAATAGGATATTATTAAGCCTACAATGAAAATTCTATTTCACAGACAGAAAGCAGAGAAACTGAAACAACAATTACCATATATATATATATTTTTTCTTATGAAACTCTGAAAATTTACATTCAAACATTCTTTTTGTTTGTTTTGAAGCTCAACTAAAAACTTTATATGACAAATCATAGAGACATTCAAAGTTAAAATGGTCCCATTAGAATCTCTCTACCACTGATTTAATATAACAGAGCACTAATAAGTACAAACAAAACTTGATGATAGTTAGAAACAAACTATCAACAAGAAGAACCAACATACACTTTATGAGTGAGAGAGAGAGAGTGAGGAAGAAAGAGAGAGAGAGAAATGATGTGCAAGTTAGAACGGCGCCGACGATGTTCTTCGAAGCTGATACTTCGGCTCGGGCGAGGGAGCCAACGGTAGCATCTTTTCCAGCTCCTACATGTAAAGGCAACTCCTTGAAGCAAAAACCAAAACAATCAAGTAGATACAACATCAAATATTTAAGAGACCCTCAGTGGAAAGATCACACTATATTAGTAGTCCTTGTTTGTATTGCCAAGATACCGTAAGGGGATGGCGTTTTTCGATCAAGTAATCTAACAAGAAGGTGATGATTATACAAAATCCAGTTTAAACAAGAAATGAATTGTCTAAAGAGGTTCTGGTTCTACAGTAAAACGAATCCTATGATCCTATCTGTGATCAATTCTTCAGCATTTGCAAGAAAATCATAATTTTGGAAGGAAGAACAAGCCAATTGTATCCATGAAGAGCAAACCAAAGACAAACTTCTAGTTCTAATGAATGATTACCTAAACATATTTTCCTTGGTTCTCTATTAAAAAAGAAAGTTTTTAACTCAACTACCAAATAACCCCAGGAGAGAGTCAGGGGCAGTGGGGGAAGAGAGAATTTCATTGAAGATTTTTCCTAAAGTTTGTGAATGTTCATTCAGCGAGGTTTTCAAATTCAATTTGGATGAGCATTAGGTAGACTCAACTATTCTACAAAAGCCGTTTGACCCTACAACATTTGGAGTTGAAAAACGGTAAGTCATGAGTTCTTAACCTCGGAAATATCCAATTTTACATTTCAACTATCAGCTCACCTCACAGTGGTTTCACCGGAGCTATTTCATGATCAAGATTTAAAACAGCACAAGAAAAACAACATGATACAAAAATAACAAGCAGAATCATCCACATATCTTCAGCAGTATAAAAGAATAAGGTAAACAAACTATTGAACCACATAATAGAAGAAAAATCCATAACATTCAATCAGATCCATAACCGATAGCGGAAATGACACTATCGAACAGGGTTTACAATGACAGTTACTTCAAAGAAAAACAAAATTCTTTAGCATCTTCTGTAACAGTGAAAGCAATCTAGGATCTAACATTGATTGAATGAGTCAAATGGGTCATAAATAACCAACTTGGTTTGATCTAGTTGAACTTGACCATTTTGAAAAACTACTGTACTCACTAAAGTATACTGTCAGTTTCAACAGTTCAAGTTTTTTGGTTCATAAAGTTAAATTGTTATTTGCTAACGTGCTGGACTACTAAAAGTCCAAAGGAAAGGCAACTTGTATCGATCCATGGTCCGAAAAGATCCTAGAAAGAAGTTGAAAGTTTCAAGCTTTGAAGTTGGCAATCATAAAGGACCAACAAGCCTTATCTCAGTTTCTTAATTGAATCATTGATTGTTTCTTAAAAATAAGAATCGGGGAGAAAATCCATTCAGAAAAGCCAAAGGAAAAACAAAACAACCTAAAAGACAAAAGGACAAGATGTCCCTTTTTCCTAAATGAGGGGTCAAACAGAACGCCTCTAACTGTATCATTGCCAATAGGCAATAACATCCTATCAGATAAGTATCTTACAATTTTTAACTGAATCATTTTTTTTTCGAAACTGACTGAATCATTTAATGGCATCCCGTGTTCAGTAGTTAGGTGGTTTTTTGTTTTCTAGCTCAGACTTTCCCTTTTTGGCATAGTCCTTTTGTATTCTTTCTTTTTTCTTGATGTAAGCTGGCCTTTTAATAAAATATATATATACACATGATATTTTGGATTTAGCAACCACCCATGGCATGACTAACGAGGATCTCAAACCACAAGAATCATTAGAAAGCACATTGGGTCATAGACATGATTTGAATGCTGTGTGCTAAAAAAGTTAAAAGGCGCAAGTGCAGTCTAATAGTAGTGGAGATCGGGTCCATTCGGTAAATGAAAACAAGCAGAGAATCAGAATTAAATAGATAGAAATAAGAAAGGTGCTTCCAATAAAACATTTACTAAAAATATTTTTAAATCGGTATGCAATGAAGAGTATTGCACGTCTTGTATGTATAAAGGTTGTTTCGGGACCCACATAAAAGACTGAGAGAAGAATTAAAAAACGGATTGATAGATTCCATAGAAATGTCCGAACAAAATGATATTCCCTACCCTTCGTGGGAGAACTAAAACAAAAATGGATCCCAACTATCATACAGAGAGAGGGAAAAAAAATTACATAATTTTTTGTACAAAAAAGGATACCAAATTTAACAAGAGGAATGATTCTCCCTGCCCTCTCACTCTTGATATGTTTAAGTGGCCTCATGTGGAGAGCATTTAACTAGAATATGAAATCTTAAATTTCACAACGCCCTCAGGGTTTATGAAATGTCCAATTTAAGTGCACGAAGAAAAAGTATTACGAAATAAAGATGGCTCTATTGCCAACTTATTGCCAACCTTAGTATAGCTCAACTAGTTTAGTCATATGTCCTCAATTAAGAGGTATAAATCTCTCACCCCACATGTTACAGATGGCTCCATCCTCAATGTCTTGAAATGGTACTATTCTAAGACTTAGGAGCCAATAGTAGAAACAGTGAGACAGCTTTCAACCATATTTTAGCATGATAATGCAGAGAGACAATGAAAACAAATCTTCTTGCTCGCAAAAAGACTATCCTTTAGTACTTCATGCCATTTAACCAGGTTGAGTTAAAACTCCTGGTTAGGTATTGGCTACATACAGAGCAGGCTTCCTAAACTTAGTTGTGTGTTTAAGTTGAAAACACAGACAGGGATGGTTGATTGATTGAGTTGACAAAGTAAAGGACTTTGAACTTTAGACTCCTATCAGACTTGATGATTCTATGAGAAAGAGCTTCATTGAAAAATCAAGCCAACGTTTATGGATGTTGAAAACTTTATTATTATTGATGAGGAAGCAAAATTTCAATCTCAAAATTGCAAACTAGTGAGGTCGGATGAACTCAGATAAGCAGTCTTTGCTTTTCTCTCGAACATAATTAAGAGCCTTATGGGGATCTCATAAATCAAAAGGTGGGGGTAGAATATAGACAACTTGACAGCATGCAAGGTCAAACAAGTGAAGTGGGCAGAAGAAGATCTAAAGAGTGGTATTCATTTGTACTTAAAAACCTAAAGAGAGGTGACTCATGTCAATCCGCTCGGCCGTAAAAGAAAATATTCCACATCCATCCACGTTCAGAATTTAGAGAAAGCTGAAAACTAACCTTCCGTTTCCTGAGCCTTTCATTCTCCTCTTCCAAACGTGAAACTTTATTCTCCAGTTCATTGGTATATGCCTGTTCAAAGTGGAAACTGAGTAAAATGGAACGAGAGAAGAAAAAATGAGGTACTACTAACTTCTAACTTCACAAAACCTGAAGCTCCTTTTTGTTTTTTGTTTTTCTTTTTTGGATAATACAGAACCTGAAGATTTCAAAAATCACCTGCTTCCTTGCTCGTGAACGAGCAGCAGATTCCCGATTCTTTATCATCCTCTTCTGTCTACGCTCAACAGTTTTCTCAATCATGTCTTCAGGTGTTCCCCTTTTTCTTCCAGATGTCTGTGTATCAGATAAAGCTCCCATCAAAGGAGTTGGCAATGCCAACTGATTGTCTACATATGGAACATCCATCACAGCACCACCTCCCACATGCAGTGGCTGGGGAATAGGCTGGCCCGACATGTAAACCCCCATCATTGCTGCTTGTTGAGACTGATACTGAGGTTGGGGGTACTGCATCCACTGCGTTTGTTGAAACTGGGGTGTGATATTTGCATCAATTTCAACAACAGGACCCCCACCTTTTTTATTTGACGATGTCTCAGCAACCACCCCTGCTTTCACCAGAAAATCTTCCAATGTCATCTCTCCCAACGTAGGTTGTCGTTCACGAGACTTCTTCTCCTCGCTATCTTTGCTTTGTTGAATGTCTCTCCACACCTCATCGACAGTCTTTTTACTCAGAGCACCATTCAATGAAAGACTAGCCTGACGTTGTAGGGATGTTTGATTGGCCAAGACATTATTGTCCTCATTGTCCTTACCAACAGTTTGGTTGGCCTCAGCAGTCCACACATTTTTAAGAAGCTCATCAAGGTTCATGCTGATTAATGGCTTTCCTAGATCACCCAACTGATTTTGGACCTCATCCAGTGTGAGACTATACAGTGAATTTTGACGAACCAATGGCTGGAATTGTGATTGTTTGCCATTTGGATCACCTCCGGCCTGAGACCCCATAGTTTGAATCCCCATTCACCTAATCCAACTCAAATTTTAATCCATAGCTCAAACGTAAACTTCCATACAGAACATTATGTTAACCTATAGGTAGTGAAACCACCTCATTCAACTTGATTTTGAGAACCCAAGCAGATATGGTATGAAGCAATCCAATGAAGTTCTGTAAAAGACGTAAAGCAAGTACATATTCAAATATATATATGCATATTAAAAGCTAGAAGAGAAAGGGATGGTTAGATTGATCATTAGATCAGATCCAGAAAGAAGAATATCCAGCAATGCACAGGAGGAAACTACAATCTTCCATGAAACATGATCTGTAACACAGCTAACAAGTAGTGACCCAAAAGTAAACTCTAAGACTCCAACAACTTTCACTAACATCTTAAAAAAGAGGGTTTTAGAAGTAATCAGTAATTTGACCTTAAGGAAGGGAAAGAAGATAAGAAGACAAGAACATACTTATTCCAATAAAGAAATCGATGGCCCATGCCAAACATTGTACAGAGTTAATGGTAGATAAAACCCTGCATGCAGATACATAATGCAGAGCCAATAGCCCCACTGATCAATAACTGAGAAAACCCTAAACCTAAACCCATAATCCAACTATCTTCAACACAACAAAAACATTTTCCAGCTTGATGAGATGCTTTAGAACAACAATCAAAACCCACAACTCTCAAGGGAACTGCAAGACTATCAAAATTTGGAGAGGGGAAAATCAACCAAAAAACAGATTTTAAACCTCTGATCAAACTAAAAAAGGAAAAAGAAAACGGTTCAACTTCTAAACCGACGAGAATCAAATCGACCAACAAAGTGACACCAGAGACAAAAACGCTAGATGAAGATGAAAAACACAACAAAAAGAGGTCTGCATGCAACAATATCAGTGAGTTCCACTAAAAACCTCAAAATTTTCAAGAAAACAAGAATGGGGTAAACAGAAAACAATATTCTGGGCTAAACCCAAGTAGCCAAAACACAAATTTCCATAGAAAAACAAAAAAAGTAAGCAAAAGAAACAGAAAAAGAAACAGAAAACCCAAATGGGTAATGCATAGAAACAAAAAACAAGGCTGTAGAATGAAGGAGAAAAAGGAATTGAAGTGATACCTGAAGAAGAATTCGACGAAGGACAAGAGTACGATCTGAGAAGTTAAGAAAATAGAATGTTGGGTTACAAAGGGGAGCAGAAATTGAGGAAAAAAACATCAAAAATGCATAATTTGGGAAGAATTGATGAAAGAGGAAGTGGGGAAATTGCAGAGGAAAGAAGAAAAATGGGGGGAGGAAGAAGGAAATGGAAGAGAAGGTGTGGGAAAAACAAAAGGGGAAATTTTTACTGTCTGAAAACCAAAAAAAAAAATTGGAATTTTAGAAACACAACCAACTTTAATTGGGCAAAATTCTGAGTCTTCGTTCTTAGAGTTATAATATTGAAGGGGAAAAAAAAATGGTTCCATGTTCACGCCCTCATGCGGTAATGATGAGACCCCATTTTCATTTGTCTACTTATGCCACCATTTACGAGGGTTCTGTTCCCCTCTCCTAATTTTTATTTCTTTTTCTCTTTTTTCCTTTTAAAATATATTTTTTTTCCTCAATTTTCAAGTTATTCAATATTCCCATCATTTTTTAAAAAGGAAGAAATGAAGAGTTTAAAAATAAGGTAAAATATTTATACAAATAGTAAAATTTAATTAGATTTATGATACTATTTATTATAGATAAATATTGATAGAAATCTATCAACATCTATCGATGATAAAACTAATATAAATCTAACATCGATGAACGTTGATAGAAGTCTACCAGTGTCTATCGAATATAGAGACTGATAAAAGTCTATCATTGATATTATCAGTGATGGAAACTTGTTCAGATCTATCATTGATAGAGGTTATAGAAGACTATTAGTGCTATCAGTGGTTTTTTTTTTTAATTTCTATAAATAGTTTGATATTTTTCTATCTGTGAAAATTTCTCAAGAATGGTTACTTTTTTTTTTTCTCCATATGACACATTGTGTTTATAATCGTAAAAAATGATTAAGAAAAAATCTTAATTGTCTATACTTTTTTTGTAAAACAACTTATTTATTATATTTTCAAAATCACTTTTAAATTTTAACAAACGTGTAAAACCTAATAAATATGTTATACCTGCTTTTAGATTTAATTTTCCTAAAAATGTGTTACCTTTATAATCATTTAAATAAATATATTAAATAACGTCATTCTATATTAATATATTATGTCACGTCTATTCTCAAAATTTAATTGATTCAATTTCTAATAACAACTATTTTTCTTAAACTTTTATTATATAATCTAAATTAAACAAAATTAACTAAAATTCAAATCAATATAAAATTTTAAATAAAAATATTAATAATAGAATTTAAACAATATCAATATGATAATAATTGAAATAATAAGCTATTTTGACTCATTATTTAGTAATAATTTACCAAAACCACAACTAATTTATTCTAATTGAAAATTATAATTTATCGAACACTATTTTACTTTTTCTTAACAATTATTTTAAAAACTACAACAATTTCAAACGGAGCCGTTCAAAAATATTACACTTTTAGCTCTTAGTTTGAATTCAATTTAGTCATTACATTTAATAATGTTACAATTTTATCCTTGAATTTGGGGAGTTTATTTCATTTTGGTTTCTATGTTTCAAGATTTATACTTTTAATCTCAATTTTTCACTAAAATGCATTAATGGTTGTTAATTAATTTAAAACAATTATGAAATAGAATTTTAAAATTAATTTTATTAGTGATAAAAATAGTGAATTTTAATTAATTATAATTATTTCATTTTTGAAATTAATTAATAGACGTTAACACTAACATAATAAAAGTAAGGATTTAGTGAGAATATGTTGAAATTGTAAATCTTAAACCCTAGGGACCAAATTCAAACAAAATTTAAATTTTAAGAGTAAAATTGTAACATTTTGAAACTTAAGAGTTAAATGGAAAATATATTCAAATCCTAGAGACTAAAAAGGTATGTTTATGAAAAATTTTTGTTAATTTTTTTTTTTTTTTTTTTTTGGCATTCAAATTAAATTGATAGCTTTAAGTTTTAAATTAAGACAACGTTTAAGGGTGGTAAATTTCAAGAATAGTAATGGTGTATAAGCAACGGTTATAAATGTAAATTAGTTTTTAAAATAGAAATAAAACGATGTATATAAATCAAATTACAAATGTAGGTAGTAGATCAGAGTTGAATTTAACTAGTAAAAAACTAGCGTATGTTGAACGCAACTTAAGTAGTTCAACTATTGAGTCGTTTGAAATTTACAAGTTTCCATCTAAATCACTGCACATGATACGTAATTATCATGACGTATCATTTTGTTTTTTTCTCTTTTTTTCTCAACTCGAAAGTTATTCAATATTCATTCCATTGAAAATTATTTCTTTTCCATTTAAATTAACCTTGTTTTGAGAGAAATTTTAAATAATTGTTTATTTAAATTGTTAGTTTAATTCTATAAACAAGACCACAATTGATGGTGGTAAATTTCAAGAGTATTGATGTTTAAATAAAGTAATATAAATGTAAATAAGTTTTTAAAATAGAAATACAATGATGTAAAAATAAATCAAATTAGGTAGTAGACCTGACTTAATTTGGCTTATTCAAAACTAGCGTATTTTAGACGCGACTTAAATAGTTCAACTATTGAGATGTTTGAAATGCACAATTTACGTTTAAATCAGCACACACGATACACGATTTAGCATGACGTATCATTTTTAATTCTTCTTTTTTAATTATCACTTATTAGTTTAGGATTTATAATTTTATTTCAAATATGTGTATTTATCGATTATTGTTTTGTTATTTATTTTAAATAATAAAACAATATTAATTAATTAACATAATGCTTCAAAATGATAATCTATTTGTTTATTTTAAAGAATAAAATACTCACGTTTAAGTCTATAATATTAAAAATCTTTTTAAAAGTCGATGATAGAGAGAAGTAGTGTTTTTAAATTTAATTTTAAAAGAAAAATAATAATCAAACAAGATAGGTAAATGGGTCTTTTTAAATATAAAAAAAATATTAAAAATATTTACACTTTAGCAAAAAGTTTCAAAAGTACAAACACTTTTGAAACTTTTTACTATAAATTGTAAATATTATCGGAATTTTTCTATTTATAAGAGTTTCTCGTATGTAAATGTGTTTGAGATGGTTTAATAGGCGCGTGGTTTCGTTTTTTTCCGATCCATTCCCTATTTGTTTATACTTTCTAACAAATAATTTCATGAAAAATGCTCTTATTATTTGGCAAGATTTAGGATGAAGAATAATTTTATTAGGTAATTTTTATTTTTATTTTATTTTTTTGAGGGGGAGTAATTTTTAATTGATTTGATTGACTTGGGTTTAAATTGAAACAATTTTTAGTTTAGAATGCTAAGGGATCCATCAACGAAATTTATATATTTTAGCTTTTACAAAATAAAAATGAAAATTTAAGAAACTTGTTATTAAATATTTTTATTTATCGTGTGAACTTAAAAGGAATATTACGAAATCACAAGTAAAAACCCATTTTGTAATAATATTCTAATGTGTGACATAAAATATATTGTAATAATATTGTAATGTGTCGTGCACGAGCCAACAACCTTTACACACGCTCACGCACGTACACATATAATCTATATGACCCTTCTCCAATTTATGCAAAATGGATGAATTCCAACCAATTTCAACACAAGCTAACTATTCTATTCATTATATAAGTCCAATTTCAACCCTTCTCCAATTTATATAAATTCCACGAATAAAGTTTTTCTGGAAACTCGTGCAAACAAATTGGTATGTCTAGTGGGACATCTCTACCTCTCATCTCTCTCTCATCATCCAAGTCAAGAAAATCGGCAAATGGCACCAAAGAAATTGCACCCAAAGCTACCATCGAAAGTGACACTTAGCGGGACCTATCACTCGCAAACATTCAAAAGAGATCATGCAGGAACAAGAACAAGGTTTTGTCCTCACAACGAAAATTTGTGAACAACTAACGGAATCTTTTAAAATCTCTATGTTTACTAATATTTCACGTGTTTCTATTTATGGTTCCTATGGAGCTACATTGCAACAAATCTTCTTTTTCTACAGCATTGCTTCTATGATCTTAGAGCACTGGCCGTGCTCAATGAAACGATCCTAATTTCATACTATGTTGTGGGCTGAGGAGAGAGCAGCTCTGCTAAGCTGGGCGTTTGATGCACGTAAATCTTGTTATGGTGTCAATTCGAGAAGAATCAGTTCTCCCGGTCCAGCTAGAGCAGTAGGGATTTTCTTAGACATAAGTAAGAATGATGCTAACCAAAATGTCCATTAGGTCGCCAAACTATGACGAAAATTTCGCTAGGGTGCTGCTCTATTCCCTACTTATTGTATAAGAGAGTCATGTTTCTCTTCTTCTTCCACAAGTCTCTCGAACCTGCAGATTACTGCTATCCCAAAGGCGTGATCTTCATCAGATAAAATCCTTTGTTCGATAATTGTGATCCTGCTTCGGATCAATCAAAGAAAGAATCACACTTTGAAGTAGTGTTTGTTATGATGGCAGACGTGATGGACGAGTCAGCCATGGCGAAGATGGAGAGAAAGATAAATCTTCTAATGATAGCTGTAGAAGAGCAAGATCAAGAAATCACTGCTTTAAGAGATCAAATACAGGCTCAAGAAACTGCTAAGTCAAGTCAATCTCTAGCTATAAAAGCCAATGACAAAGGAAAAACTGTCTTGTAGGAAAGTCAGCCGCCACAATCCACCTCTGTCGCCTCCCTGTCAATTCAACAATTGATATGATCACAAACTCAATAAGAGCTCAGTATGGAGGACCGTCTTAAACTTCATTTTTATACTCCAAGCCGTGCACCATAAGAATCAATAACTTGAGAATGTCAACTGGGTACCAACCTCCAAAGTTTCAACAGTTCGATGAAAAAGGCAATCCAAAACAACATGTTGTTCATTTCATTGAAACCTGTGAAAACACAGGAACTAAAGGAGACCTGCTAGTCATGCAAGGAAATGCTTTTGACTGGTACACTGATTTGGAGCCAGAAGTGATTGACAGTTGGGAACAACTAAAAAGGGGTTTCCTTAATCGCTTCTACAGCACAAGACGCACCATTAGCATGATGGAGCTGACGAACACTAAATAGCAAAAAGGAGAGCTGGTCATCGACTACATCAACCGGTGGAGAGCTTCGAGTTTGGATTACAAAGATAGACTCACTAAATTATCCGCAATGGAGAAGTGCACCCAAGGCATGCACTGGGAACTTCTCTACATTCTGCAAGGGATAAAGCCTTGTACATTTGAGGAGTTGGCACACACGCTCATGATATAAAGCTAAGCATCACCAATAGGGGAGCTAAAGATTTCCTAGTCCCTAAAGAGAGAAGGGATAAAGAAGAAATCAAGGGCACTGAATGTTGGGATTGATGTCATAATTCTCCCCAAGTCTCGTTGTTTGTAATGATACATATTGTTTGATGAATAAAATAATTGTTATTTCATTTTGGCATTTACTCATATTCAATAAACGAAGCTCCATGGTTATCTTATGTAAACTCAAGCATGTATATGTGATATACAAGTGGATCATGACTTAATTGATAACCTAAATAGGTATGTAGTATAAGGATTAAGGTGGGATACCTAATCCTAGTGACACTACGGATATGACCCACTTTGTAGAGGTTTGCAAGTGTTGTAAACTACTATAGATGGTAGATCCTGATATGGAGACATGCAAGCGGGGTGTCATATACAAAGAGTTTGTATAAGACCGGACCACGAGATGACTAGACTCTGTATATAACACCGTTGATACTAGAGACTTACATCTCGCCTAAATGACCATAGGTGACACGACCTCAATCCTGAGTGTTTTAGGAACTTCTACCTTTGAGGGCGGTCCTTTGATTAGTATGGGTGAGAGTGGTCAGATTTCCAACTCAACATGCCTACCTTTTTGGGGACTTGTCTGATCTGGGAGCTGAGAGCTCATTATACAAGATGGAATTCACTCCTTCCCTGAAGCAAAGGCAAGTAGAGAGATTGCTCCCTTAAGGGTTGATTCCGGGGCTTGAACATAGTGGCCACAACTTCTCTTTGGAAGAGAGGATTCGGTCATAGCAAGACTATGACTTATGTTCATTAGAGGGATTGGTGGTACTTAAGGAGTTAGATGTAACTACAGGGGCATAACGGTTATTGGCCAAGCTGTACTTATGAGTGATCTGTGAAGGGTTTTCGCACTGTTGATTGGTTAAGATGGACACATAATATATCTGTGGTAAGAAGAGTTCAGCTGTCGGTCTTTAGTGGAGTGCCTGGCAGTTAATGGATGGTGGATACCGTGACTAAAGAGTTTAGTCAGTTATTCACGTACCGTTGGAGTTTTGAGCTACAAGTCCATAAGGTCCCCTTGGTAGCTCAATGGATTCTGTTGAGGATCAGTTCTTGGTGTTGGTTTGAAATATTCAAATTGACAATAGGTAATTCGATTATATATGATATGATCGGTATGATGTATGAGATACATCTAGTGGAGAATTAATGTAAATGAGATTTAGATTAAGTACCATGGAATAGAAAAATAACTATGGTTTATATGTTTCGTGAGATTAAAACTATAGGTTATAAATATAGTATGGTAAGTTAGTTATCATTTATATTTATAATAATATTAATTATTGGATAATTATATCTTTTTCTTTAATAACCAATTGAGTGGGAGGTTATTGGTGGTTTCATGGTAACCATGAGATAAAAGGAAAAATGTTTTCCTAATTTTAGTAGGTTTTGTAAAAGGCTTGAGATTTTGTGAATTAGAGATTTCCTCTCTCGGAAATATTCTCACGAAAGTTGTCAAGTAAATAGGATTTACTAAGCGACAGCTTGGAGTAAGGTAAACGATCGTTGAGTGTTTGTAGGCGACAGACACTTAGCTAAGTGATGAGCTAAACGACCGCATAGCTTTTGCTAGATGATCTCTTAGTTTTTCCTAAATGATTGGGCATTGACCTATACGATAGGTTCTGCCATTTCCCATTTGCTCAATCATTTACACGATTGTATTTCCTCCGGTCGTCTGCCTCAAACCAAGTCCACAGAGAGCCCACCCTATGGATTCTCATACCGAGAATACCAAGGTAGCCTTCTTAGTGGTGTCATACTCAACTCGGCACCGTCGAGGTTTTGTGGAGGCCGCTCATGTTGTTTGGAGTGTTCGTGACCAAGGCGATGGCTTAGTTCGAGTGCGTGGTGTTCGTGCAGTGTAGCGCTCGTGTTGGATGAGCGTTCGAGTTTTGCTATGTTCGAGCATTCATGATCAAGATGCTTGATGATAAGTCTACAAAAGTGTGTAGCTTTTGTACTTTATCTTATGTATTATCATGCTGTAATTTTTGTAATTAATGCATAACTGCATGTCTCTATTTATGACTGTAATTGTAAAGTTCATATATGATTGTAATTTGGAATGATCTTTCCGCTGCTCGTGGAAATCCTCGTGTTCGATCTTTTCGTATCATAGTCGTTTAAACGATCGTGTAAGGCGTGCGTTGTGCGGAGCACGCCAGGCGATTGCGTACCTCGGGCTTCATCGCTTAGTAAAAGGTACACGATCATGTAGTATTTGCTAAATGATCGTTTAGCTCTAGGAACGTTGGTAAGCGATAGAACGAAGTGTTTGTTTTATCTATAGACGATCGTGGGGAGTTTGGTACACGATGGTTGGAGACGCATTACTTCGTCCAGGCGGTTCAAGACCCGGTTCGCCTGTTTGAATCAGAGACTCATTGTTTTTGTAATAGTTAGCTTTAATTTTGTGATTTTAAGGCAATTCTACCCGGTTCATCAACAGTTGTTTATTATGCATGTGATGTATGGTACTTATATGGCAAAGTGTTTGACATATAGTTTAAAACCCATCTTAGGTTGTGCAATTATTCATTCATCATGTATTATAAATGTTATAATCTAGCATGAAGAAATTACTTGAAAGCATGCGCATGCATCACGAAATATAAGAGTTATATTTGGCATGTAGTGAGCATTATTATGCATCATCTTTTATTATAAGTGTTATAGTCTAAGGGTGAATGGAAGCATGTTGTATTTGTTTCATTGCTGTTTTGTATAAATTTTAAATAAAAGAAGTAACAATGAATGAACATTGAGCATGACACTTAGGCTTTTTATAATCGTTATGAATGCCTTGCATGTCTTTTTATAATCGTTATGAATGCCTTGCATGTCTTAGCTTAGCATTGTGGTTTTGGTTGTTTCCGTTTATAAATGTTATAAAGGAAATTAGAACTAAAATCAATAAGAAAAAGTTGCATGCGGACTTAGGGTGAACTCAAGTATTTTAAAAGGGTTTTAAAATTGGATTGAGATAGATCTAAGTTCAAATGGTTCTAAAGAGTTTAGTAACCTAGATTAATCTTTTAAAATCGATTTAATAAGATTAATTGGTTGGCATAAAAAATTAAATTTGTTTTAAATCTATCTATAAGGGACCTTTTGTCTAAGGTAGGTTCTGGCTAAGCTTGGGTTCTTAAGTTGACGGAAACGTAACCCCTCTACTTGGGAACCTATCTGGAAAGGTAAATTAGATAGATTTTCAACAAGCATGCACAATTTGGTCCCAGAGTTTAATGGATGATGATCAAAAGTTGTATAACTATCCAAGGTAAAAGTTACTCTTGGGCAAACCTAAAAGACACTTAGTTAAAATCCTTAGCCATGTTTTTTCTAGGTAAGCTAAACCATAGGTTATAAAATACTCAGTGGGAGGAAGAGATGTATCTGATATGTCTATGATTCCACTCACGTTTCTCCCTGTATGTTCACATCGTGAGATTCATGCTTGGCTTTGTGGTGCCCTGGGAGCATCCCCCTTCGGATGGTGTTTGCATGAGTCAATATCAAGGTGAACGGAGATAGTGTTTATAGTAAATGGGTGAAGGATGTGTGTTAACACGCCCTATGGTCTCTGTCATTGGTTCACACCGTGAGAACATTATGTACTCCCTCGTGCGCCCTGGAAGCGTCCCCCTTTGGATGGGTTTTGTGTAGTTGGTCAAGATCAAGGTGAACTCCAGAAATGGATAGGGTCGCTTTAGGTTTTGCCCCAATTGGATTTTTTCCCTTCGGATTGGCTTTTTGGGGAGGATCTCTTGGGCCTAAAATGGCGGGTCACACTTTTGGGAGATTGTTCGCAATGTTGGGGTTGATGCCCTAAAGTCTCGTGTCTTGTAGTTTATAAATAGTTTGTACGAAGACTGACCCCAATGTCGATTTATGAGAATCTCGATCAGTCTGAAAGTCAGAGTTTTGTATCCTATAAGGATCGGATTCTTATCTCCATACACGAGCATATAGTCTCTCATTCTCCGAAGATACTTGAGGATTGTCTTGACCGCCGTCCAGTGATCAAATCCTGGATTGGACTGATACCGACTGATAATCTTTACTGCATAGCAAATGTGGGGTTTGGTACACAACATTGCATACGTTAAGCTTCCTATAGTTGAAGCATAGGGAATCCGTCTCATCTTCTCAACCTCTTGATATGTCTTAGGAAATTGATCCTTAAACAAAACGATTCCATGCCTGAAGGGTAACAAACCCCTCTTGGAATCCTACATCCTGTACCTGATCAACATTTGATCAATGTACGATTTCTGAGATAGGGCTAACCGTTTGTTCTTATGATCCCGAATGATCTAGATCCCTAGAACATACTATGCCTCACCCAAACCTTTCATTTGGAATTGGGCAGATAGTCATTTCTTAATGTCAGTTAGATACCCTACATCATTTCCAATGAGTAGGATATCATCCACATACAGTACCAAGAAAGCTATTGAGTTGTTGATGATCTTCTTGTATACACAAGGCTCATAAACGTTCTAATAAAAGCCAAAAGACTTGACAACAGTGTCAAATGTGATGTTCTAAGATCTAGATGCTTGTTTCAGCCCATAAATAGACCTATTAAATTTGCAAACTCTTTACTCTTAATCTGAAACTATGAACCCTTCTGGTTGAGTCATATAGATGGTCTCCTCAAGATTACCATTAAGAAAGGCAGTCTTGACGTCCATTTGCCATATTTCATAATCATAAAATGTGGCTATGGACAGGAGAATCCGGATAGACTTTAACATGACAACAAGTGAGAAAGTTTGCTCATAGTCAACTCCCTCAACTTGAGTATAACCTTTTACCACGAGTCTAGCCTTAAAAGTTTGCACCTTTCCATCTGCACCTCTCTTTCGCTTATAGATCCACTTACACCCAATAGGTCTTACCCCATCAGGTAGATCAACAAGCTCCCAGACGTAATTGAAGCACATAGACTCCATTTCCTGGTTCATGGCCTTAATCCATTCATCTTTGTCAACATCCTCCATTGCTTTCTTAAAAGACAACAGATCCTTGACCCCATCATTCGAAATGACGTTTTGGGCTTTAGTAAAACCCATGTAGTGATCCGGTGGGTTCATAACCCTCCCATTATGTCAAGACAATCTCAACTCTTGAGCTGGTTGACTAGATGTTCTGACCTCAACAACTCTTGTTGATCTATCGGCCTGTTCAACAACTCTTGTTGAACCCTCAACAGTCTCAGTCTCACTAGAGATCTCACGTAAAACGAGCTTACTTCTTGGTTTATGATCCCAGATGTGGTATTCTTCAAGAAGATAGCATTTGTAGAAACAAACACTTTGTTCTCACTCGGATCATAGAAGTATCCACCTCTCGTTTCCTTGGGGTAACCTACAAAGAGGCAAACCTTCGAACGCAGTTCCAACTTTTTTGGGTTAGTCACTAGCAGATGTGCTAGACAGCCCCAAATCCTAAAGTGGCGTAAACTATCTTTACGACCTCTCCACAACTCAAAAGGTGTTTCAGAGACACTTTTCGAGGGAACGTTGTTCAGGATATCACATGTAGTATACACTGCAAAACCCCAAACGAGTCAGGAAGATGAGCATAACTCATCATATACCGAACCGTGTCCAACAAGATTCTATTTCTCCTTTCTGATACACCATTCTACTTAGGTGTACCAGGGGCCGAGAGTTGGGACGCAATACCATGTTCTATCATATAGTTCTGGAAATTGAGATCCATATACTCTCTACCACGATTAGATTGTAGTGTTTTTATCTTCTTACCTAAAAATTTTTCAACTTCAGCCTTATACTCCTTGAACATTTCAAGAGCTTCAGACTTACATTGCATTAGGTAGAGATATTCGTACCTTGAATAATCATCTATGAAATAGATGAAATATTCATACCCACCCCGAGCTCTAACATTCATCGGATCACAAAGGCCTGAATGTATAAGCTCCAAGGTTTTCTTGGCTCTGTAACCTTTTCCAGTAAAAGGTCATTTGGTCATTTTGCCTTCGAGGCATGATTCACATACGGACAATAAGTTTTCTTCTAAACTCTTTAAAAGTTCACTTTTCACCAACTTCTCAATCCTATTGAGGTTGATGTGACCTAATCTAAGATGCCAAAAATGAGCGTTTTCCTTAGGAGAAACCTTTAGTTTTTTAGCTGTTGTTGCCATACTGAAAATTTTAGTGTTAAACAAGGCTTTTATAACTAACAACCTTAGTACATATAAGTTACTTTCCATCGAACCATAACCAATCTCCATTCCATTCTTGAAAATAAACATTTTATTCTCAGAAAAGAAGATGGTATACCCTTTTCAATGAGTCAAGAAACCAAGATTAAGTTCTTCTTAATATGAGGAACTACGAAAACATTATCTAGTAAAAGATAACGTTTCTTATCAAAAAATAACTTCAGCCTGCCTACAGCAACGGCGTCATCTCTCCCTGTGGCAACGTTTGCCAGGAACTGAATCTTTGGTAAGAAGAACTGACATGGTTGGTAGCACCCGAATCTAAGATCCAGAAAGAATCATCATTCTCTACCAAACACGTCTCCAAGACTAATAAATCAGATTTACTGTATTGTCTCATCTTTTAGAGAGTAGTGGGATCAATGTCAGAACAATTGACACTACTAGTTTCGTCATCCATCCCTTTGTGCTCGAAAAGTAAGAATTGACGTTCAAACGAATCTTGCAGTGAGTCCATGATCTCGCGTGCAATGACCATGTTCTCAACAATTTTGGCCAAAACATCAGGTATGTTAGCCAATATGTGAAGTTGTACCGAAGAATTAGACTTCATCCACACCTCATATGCATTGCGAACACTTCGCGGTGCATCAAGGGTCAGGACTTAAAGACATTCCTCAACTATGACAAATTCGAGGTCGTTTGCCACGAATACGTTTCACACGATTCTTTCCACTGTATGTAGTCGATCATATTAAAAGCACTAAACGGAAATACTAACGAGTTACTGAAAAGAAAAACACATTGACCTACGTTTAGGTTTTAAAGCAAATACCCGTTGTAAAACAAAACAACATCTAATAAGGTTTTAGCAAAACTAATATGAACCCCATGTGACGTCTAGTTTCACAATGACGCTTCAAAGATTTAGGTCAATTATCACTCATCTGAATTAAGAAGTTCTCAACCAGTCATTAATACAAGAACAACTCTTGCTCCTATAATGACTAGTCATCATTGATTTGACCAAGAGATCATTAACTTACTTAAAAATCTCCCGTAAGTGTGACCTGTCATTTTAGGCCCAAGAGATCCGCCCCAAAAAGCCAATCCGAAGGGAAAAAATCCGGTTGGGGAAAAACCTAAAGAGACCCTATCCATTTCTGGAGTTCACCTTGATCTTGACCAATTGCAAAAAACCCATCCGAAGGGGGACACTCCCAGGGCACCACGGAGTACAAAATGATCCCATAGTGTGAACCAATCACAGAGACCATGGGACGTGTTGACACATATCCTTCCCCATTTACTATAAACACTCTCTCCATTCACCTTGATATTGACTCATGCAAACACCATCCGAAGGGGGATGCTCCCAGGGCAGCACGAGGCCAAGCATGAATCTCACGGTGTGAACATATAGGGAGAAACGTGAATGGAATCATAGGCATATCAGATACATCTCTTCCTCCCACTGAGTATTTTATAACCTAGGGTTTAGCTTACTTAGAAAAAACATGGCTAAGGATTTTAACTAAGTGTCTTTTAGGTTTTCCCAAGAGTAACTTTTACCTTGGATAGTTAAACAACTTTTGATCATCATCCATTAAACTCTGGAGTCTTTGCTCAAATTGTCGCGTGCTTGTTGAAAATCTATCTAATTCACCTTTACAGGTAGGTTCCCAGGTAGGGATGTTACATTTCCGTCAACTTAAGAACCCAACCTAGCCAGAACCCGCCTTAGACAAAAGGTCCATTATAGATAGATTTAAAACAAATTTAATCTTATATGCCAACCAATTTAATCCTATTAAACTGATTTTAAAAGATTAATCTAGGTCACTAAAATCTTTAGAACCATTTGAACTTATATCTATTTCAATCCAATTTTAAAACCTTTTTAAAAAACTTGAGTTCACCCTAAGTCCACATGCAACTCTTTCTTATTGATTTTAGTTCTAATTTCCTTTATAACACTTATAAATGGAAACAACCAAAACCATAATCTAAGCTAACACATGCAAGGCATTCATAACGCTTATAAACAACCTAAGTGTCATGCTCAATGCATTGTTCATTCATTGCTACTTCTTTTATATAATATTTATACAAAACAACAATGAAACAAGCACAACAGGCTTCCATTCACTCTTAGACTATAACACTCATAATAAAAAGATGATGCATGATAATGCTCACTGCATGCAAAATATAACTCTTATATTTCTTGATGCATGCGTATGCTTTCAAGTAATTTCTTCATGTTATATTATAACATTTATAATACATGATGCATGAATAATTGCACAATTTAAGGTGGGTTTTAAACTATATGTCAAACACTTTGCCATATAAGCACCATACATCACATGTATAATAAACAAATTTTGATGAACCAGGTAAAATTGCCTTAAAAACACAAAATTAAAGCTAATTATTACAAAAACAAGGAGTCTCCGGTTCAAACAGGCGAACCGGGTCTTGAACCGTCTAGGTGAAGCAACGCGTCTTAAACCCTCATGTACTAAACTCCCCGCGATCGTCTACACGATAAAACAAACACTTCGCTCTATCGCTTAACAACGCATGCCTTACGCGATCGTCTAAACGATTACGATGTGGCAAAGCACCATCGCTTAGCTAGCGCCTCCACATTGCATACGCGCGATCATGTAGGCTTGGCAACTACATGATCGTCTAGCATGCGCCTTTTACTAAACGATGAACATCACATGCTCCCACTACGATCGTCTACCTCCAACGCCTACGCGATCGAGCAACCAACG
>NC_052352.1:40830399-40877130 GCF_009727055.1 Benincasa hispida
ACTTTCTGCTCAGATCGATCTCTTAGTTTTCCTAAATGCAATTGGGCATTTGACCTATCGAATAGGTTTCTGCATTTCCCATTTGCTCAATTCATTTTACACCGAATTGCTATTTCTTCCGGTCGCTTCTGCCTCAAACCAAGTCCAAAGAAGCCCCACCCTACTTGATTCTCATACCGAAGAATACCAAGGTAGCCTTCTATAGTGGTTGTCATGACTCACTCGGCACCGTCGGGTTTTGGTGGAGGCCTCAATCGTTGTTTGAGTGTTGTGCACGGCGATGGCTTTTCGGTTGGTGGGTGTTCGTGCAGTGTAGCGCTCGTTGGTGCGTTCGGTTTTGACTATGTTCGAGCATTCTGATCAAGATGCTTGATGATAAGTCTACAAAAGTGTGTAGTCTTGTACTTTAATGCTTAATGTATTATCAATCCTGTGATTTTTGTAATTAATGCATAACCTGCATGTCTCTATTAATGACTGTAATTGTAAAGTTCATATATGATTGTACATTGTGATCTTCCGCTGCCGTGGAAACCTCGTGTTTCGATCTTTTCGTCCAATGTCGTTTAACGTCGTGTAAGGCAGATGGTGTGCGGAGCACGCGGCGCTTGCGTACCTCGGGCTTCATCGTAGTGGTCCGTCATGTGTATTTGCTTCGTCGTTTAGCTCTAGGACGTTGGTAGCGATAGAACGAAGTGCTTTGTTTTATCTATAGACGATCGTGGGGAGTTTGGTACACGATGGTTGGAGACGCATTACTTCGTCAAGGCGGTTTCAAGCCCGGTTCCGCTGTTTTGAATCAGAAGACTCATTGTTTTTTGTAATAGTTAGCTTTTAAATTTTTGTGATTTTAAAGGCAATTCCTACCCGGTCATCAACAGTTGTTTATATGCATGTGATGTATGGTACTTATATGGCAGTGTGTTGACCATATAGTGTTAAAACCCAATCTTAGTTGTGCAATTTATTCATTCATCATGTATATTGTTATAGATATAGCATGAAGAAATTACTTGAAAAGCATGCCGCATAGCATCAACAGAAAAAGAGTTATATTTGGCAATGTAAGTGAGCAGTTATTTGCATCATCTTTTATTAATAAGTGTTATAGTCTTAAGGGTGAATGGAGAGACATTGTATTTGTTTCATTGCTGTTTTGTATAAATTTTAAATAAAAGGAAGTAACAATGAATTGAACATTGAGCATGACACTTAGGCTTTTGATAATCGTTATGAGATGCCTTGCATGTCCTTTTTATAATCGTTATGAATGCCGTCCTTGCATTGTCTTTAGCTTCTCAGCCCATTGTGTTTGGTTGTTTCCGTTTTATAAATGTTATAAAGGAAATTAGAACTAAATCAAATAAGAAATAAGTTGCATGCGGACTTAAGGGTGAACTCAAGTATTTTTAAAAAGGGTTTTTTTTTTAAAAATTGGATTGAGATAGATCTAAGTTCAAATGCGTTCTAAAAGAGTTTTAAGTACCTAGATTAATTCTTTAAAATGATTTTAATAAGATTAATTGGTTGGCATAAAAAATTAAATCTCTGTTTTATAATCTATTATAAGGGACCTTTTGTCTAAGGTTAGGGTTCTGGAAGCTTGGGTTTCTTAAGTTGAGGAAACGTACCCTCTACTTGGGAAACCTATCTGGAAGGTAAGATTAGAATACGATTTTCAACAAGCATGCACAATTTGGTCCAGAGTTTATATGGATGATGAATCAAATTGTATTAACTGATACCAAGGTAAAATAACTCCTGGGCAAACTAAAAGACACTTAGTTAAAATCCTTACGCCATGTGTTTTCTAGGGTAAGCTAAACCATAGGTTATAAAATACTCATGGAGGAAGAATGTATCTGATATGTCTATGATTCCGCACTCACGTTTCTCCCTGTATGTTCACATCGTGAGATTTATGCTTGGCTTTGTGGTGCCCTGGGGCATCCCCCTTCGGATGGGTGTTTGCATGAGTCAATATAAGGTGAAACGGAGCATAGTGGTTTGTGATAAGTAAATGGGTGCAAGGAATTGTGTTAACACGCCCTTAATGGTCTTGTCCATTGGTTCAACCGTGAGAACTATTATGTACTCCTCGTGCGCCTGGAAGCGTCCCTTTGATTGGTCTTTGTGTAGTTTGGTCCAAGATTCAAAGGTGTAAAACTCCAGAAATGGTAGGGTTCGCTTTAGGTTTTGCCCCAATTGGATTTTTCCCTTCGGATTGGCTTTTTGGGGAGGATCTCTTGGGCCTAAAATGGCGGTCACACTTTTGGGCGATTGTTCGCAATGTTGGGGTTGATTGCCCTAAAGTTCGTGTCTTGTAGTTTAATAAATAGTTTGTACGAAGACTGACCCAATGTCGATTTATGAAATCTCGATAGTCTGAAGTCAGAGTTTTTGTATCCTATAAGGATCGGATTCTTATCTCCATACACGAGCATATCAGTCTCTCATTCTCCGAAGATACTTGAGGATTGTCTTGACCGCCGTCCAGTGATCAAATCCTGGATTGGACTGATACCGACTGATAATCTTTACTGCATAGCAAATGTGGGGTTTGTCACAACATTGCATACGTTAAGCTTCCTATAGTTGAAGCATAGGGAATCCGTCTCATTCTCAACCTCTTGATATGTCTTAGGAAATTGATCCTTAAACAAACGATTCCATGCCTGAAGGGTAACAAACCCCTCTTGAATCCTACATCCTGTACCTGATCAACATTTGATCAATGTACGATTTCTGAGATAGGGCTAACCGTTTGTTCTTATGATCCCGAATGATCTAGATCCCTAGAACATACTATGCCTCACCCAAACCTTTCATTTGGAATTGGGCAGATCAGTCATTTTCTTTAATGTCAGTTAGATACCCTACATCATTTCCAATGAGTAGATATCATCCACATACAGTACCAAGAAAGCTATTGAGTTGTTGATGATCTTCTTGTATACACAAGGCTCATAAACGTTCTAATAAAGCCAAAAGACTTGACAACAGTGTCAAATGTGATGTTCTAAGATCTAGATGCTTGTTTCAGCCCATAAATAGACCTATTAAATTTGCAAACTCTTTACTCTTAATCTGAAACTATGAACCCTTCTGGTTGAGTCATATAGATGGTCTCCTCAAGATTACCATTAAGAAAGGCAGTCTTGACGTCCATTTGCCATATTTCATAATCATAAAATGTGGCTATGGACAAGAGAATCCTGATTAGACTCGGGCATGACAACAGGTGAGAAAGTTTGCTCATAGTCAACTCCCTCAACTTGAGTATAACCTTTTACCACGAGTCTGCCTTAAAAAGTTTGCACCTTTCCATCTGCACCTCCTCTTCGCTTATAGATCCACTTACACCCAATAGGTTCTTACCCATCAGGTAGATCAAACAAGCTCCCAGACGTAATTGAAGCACATAGACTCCATTTCCTGGTTCATGGCCTTAATCCATTCATCTTTGTCAACATCCTCCATTGCTTTTCTTAAAAGACAACAGATCTTGACCCCATCATTCGAAATGACGTTTTGGGCTTTAGTAAAACCCATGTAGTGATCCGGGGGTTCATAACCCTCCAATTATGTCAAGACAATCTCACTCTTGAGCTGGTTGACTAGATTTCTGACCTCAACAACTCTTGTTGATCTATCGGCCTTGTTCAACAACTCTTGTTGAACCCTCAACAGTCTCAGTCTCACTAGAGATCTCACGTAAAACGAGTTACTTCTTGGTTTATGATCCCAGATGTGGTATTCTTCAAGAAGATAGCATTTGTAGAAACAAACACTTTGTTCCCAACTCGGATCATAGAAGTATCCACCTTCTCGTTTCCTTGGGGTACCTACAAAGAGGCAAACCTTCGAACGCAGTTCCAACTTTTTTGGGTTAGTCACTAGCAGATGGTTCTAGACAGCCCCAAATCCTAAAGTGGCGTAACTATCTTTACGACCTCTCCACAACTCAAAAGGTGTTTCAGAGACACTTTTTCGGGAACGTTGTTCAGGAGATCACATGTAGTATACACTGCAAAACCCCAAAGAGTCAGGAAGATGAGCATAACTCATCATATACCGAACGTGTCCAAACAAGATTTATTTCTCCTTTCTGATACACCATTCTACTTAGGTGTACAGGGCCGAGAGTTGGGACGCAATACCATGTTCTATCATATAGTTCTGGAAATGAGATCCATATACTCTCTACCACGATTAGATTGTAGTGTTTTTTATCTTCTTACCTAAAATTTTCAACTTCAGCCTTATACCCTTGAACATTTCAAAGCTTCAGACTTACATTGCATTAGGTAGAGATATCGTACTTGAATAATCATCTATGAAATAAGAAATATCATACCCACCCGAGCTCTAACATTCATCGGATCACAAAGGCCTGAATGTATAAGCTCCAAGGTTTCTTGGCTCTGTAACTTGTTCAGTAAAAGGTATTTGGTCATTTTGCTTCGAGGCATGATTCACATACGGACAATAAGTTTTCTTCTAAAACTCTTTAAAAGTTCACTTTTCACCAACTTCTCAATCTATTGAGGTTGATGTGACCTAATCTAAGATGCCAAAAATGAGCGTTTTCCTTAGGAGAAACCTTTAGTTTTTTAGCTGTTGTTGCCATACTGAAAATTTTAGTGTTAAACAAGGCTTTTATAACTAACAACCTTAGTACATATAAGTTACTTTCCATCGAACCATAACCAATCTCCATTCCATTCTTGAAAATAACACATTTTATTCTCAGAAAAGAAGATGGTATACCCTTTTCAATGAGTCAAAGAAACCAAGATTAAGTCTTCTTAATATGAGGAACTACGAAAACATTATCTAGTAAAAGATAACGTTTCTTATCAAAAAATAACTTCAGCCTGCCTACAGCAACGGCGTCATCTCTCCCTGTGGCAACGTTTGCCAGGAACTGAATCTTTGGTAAGAAGAACTGACATGTTGGTAGCACCCGAATCTAAGATCCAGAAAGAATCATCATTCTCTACCAAACACGTCTCCAAGACTAATATCAGATTTACTGTATTGTCTCATCTTTTAGAGAGTAGTGGGATCAATGTCAGAACAATTTGACACTACTAGTTTCGTCATCCATCCCTTTGTGCTCGAAAAGTAAGAATTGACGTTCAAACGAATCTTGCAGTGAGTCCATGATCTCGCGTGCAATGACCATGTTCTCAACAATTTTGGCCAAAACATCAGGTATGTTAGCCAATATGTGAAGTTGTACCGAAGAATTAGACTTCATCCACACCTCATATGCATTGCGAACACTTCGCGGTGCATCAAGGGTCAGGACTTAAAGACATTCCTCAACTATGACAAATTCGAGGTCGTTTGCCACGAATACGTTTCACACGATTTTTTCCACTGTATGTAGTCGATCATATTAAAAGCACTAAACGGAAATACTAACGAGTTACTGAAAAGAAAAAACATTGACCTACGTTTAGTTTTAAAGCAAATACCCGTTGTAAAACAAAACAACATCTAATAAGTTTTAGCAAACTAATATGAACCCCATGTGACGTCTAGTTTCACAATGACGCTTCAAAGATTTAGGTCAATTATCACTCATCTGAATTAAGAAGTTCTCACCAGTCATTAATACAAGAACACACTCTTGCTCCTATAATGACTAGTCATCATTGATTTGACCAAGAGATCAATTAACTTACTTAAAAATCTCCCGTAAGTGTGGACCTGTCATTTTAGGCCAAGAGATCCGCCCCAAAAAGCCAATCCGAAGGGAAAAAATCGGTTGGGGAAAAACCTAAAGAGACCCTATCCATTTCTGGAGTTACCCTTGATCTTGACCAATTGCAAAAAAACCATCCGAAGGGGGACACTCCCAGGGCACCACGGAGTACAAAATGATCCATATGTGGAACCAATCACAGAGACCATGGGACGTGTTGACACATATCCTTCCCCATTTACTATAAACACTCTTCCATTCACCTTGATATTGACTCATGCAAACACCATCCGAAGGGGATGCTCCCAGGGCAGCACGAGGCCAAGCATGAATTCTCACGGTGGAACATATAGGAGAAACGTGAATGGAATCAATAGGCATATCAGATACATCTCTTCCTCCCACTGAGTATTTTATAACCTAGGGTTAGCTTACTTAGAAAAAACATGGCTAAGGATTTTAACTAAGTGTCTTTTAGGTTTTCCCAAGAGTAACTTTTACCTTGGATAGTTAAAACACTTTTGATCATCATCCATTAAACTCTGGAGTCTTTGCTCAAATTGTCGCGTGCTTGTTGAAAATCTATCTAATTCACCTTTACAGGTAGGTTCCCAGGTAGGGATGTTACATTTCCGTCAACTTAAGAACCCAACCTAGCCAGAACCCGCCTTAGACAAAAGGTCCATTATAGATAGATTTAAAACAAATTTAATCTTATATGCCAACCAATTTAATCCTATTAAACTGATTTTAAAAGATTAATCTAGGTCACTAAAATCTTTAGAACCATTTGAAACTTATATCTATTTCAATCCATTTTAAAACCTTTTTAAAAAACTTGAGTTCACCCTAAGTCCACATGCAACTCTTTCTTATTGATTTTAGTTCTAATTTCCTTTATAACACTTATAAATGGAAACAACCAAAACCATAATCTAAGCTAACACATGCAAGGCATTCATAACGCTTAAAACAACCTAAGTGTCATGCTCAATGCATTGTTTCATTCATTGCTACTTCTTTTATATAATATTTATACAAAACAACAATGAAACAAGCAACAACAGGCTTCCATTCACTCTTAGACTATAACACTCATAATAAAAAGATGATGCATGATAATGCTCACTGCATGCAAAATATAACTCTTATATTTCTTGATGCATGCGTATGCTTTCAAGTAATTTCTTCATGTTATATTATAACATTTATAATACATGATGCATGAATAATTGCACAATTTAAGGTGGTTTTAAACTATATGTCAAACACTTTGCCATATAAGCACCATACATCAACATGTATAATAAACAAATTTGATGAACCAGGTAAAATTGCCTTAAAACACAAATTAAAGCTAATTATTACAAAAACAAGGAGTCTCCGGTTCAAACAGGCGAACCGGGTCTTGAACCGTCTAGGTGAAGCAACGGTCTTAACCCTCATGTACTAACTCCCCGCGATCGTCTACACGATAAAAAAACACTTCGCTCTATCGCTTAACAACGCATGCCTTACGCGATCGTCTAAACGATTACGATGTGGCAAAGCACCATCGCTTACTAGCGCCTCCACTTGCATACGGCGATCATGTAGGCTTGGCAACTACATGATCGTCTAGCATGCGCCTTTTACTAAACGATGAACATCACATGCTCCCACTACGATCGTCTACCTCCAACGCCTACGCGATCGAGCAACCAACGTTACGCGATAGAGTAAACGATTTACCCCATTGCTTAGCATTAGCTAAATGATTTTTTAGTAAATACTACACAATTGTTTAGTAAATACTACACAATTGTATAGAAAAAACTACACGATTGCTTAGATAAATCCAACGATCGTTTACTTTAGGCATACACCAATGCTTGGTCTTCTTCCTCGTTGAGAAACCGCATCTCCATGCTTCAAAACTTCATCACAAACGACTTAACTAATTCAAACTCTTTGAATTACAGACTCGATTGCAAGTTAATACACCCAAAAACACAGGGGCTCTTACAAATTAACATTCTGTAATTAAGGAAAGCTTTAACTAAAGGCAATCAAACTCGAAAACATTCATCAAATCCATCCACAAATGTGCTTAACAATTAAATACAAATGCAGAAACCCACCAAGACTATAAAAGAAGTTCAAAAACAAACTTGTAATTTAGATATCAGAGCAACCTGGCTCTGATACCATTTGAAGGAAATCGAACACGAGGATTTCCATAAGCAACAAAAAGATCATTCCAAAATTACAATCATATACCTTTACAATTACAGTTATAAACACAAACATACAGTTATGCATTAATACAAAAATTTACAGCATGACTAATAAAAATGATCAAGGAGAAATCGCTACACACTTTGTAACACCTTATCGCCAAGCTCCTTGATCATGAACGCTCGAACACAATAACACAGCAACCTGGAAACGCTCGTACCACACGCGCACCACCTACATCTGAACGAACACCAGGCGCTAGAAACTCAGTGATCGCCTAGGTCACGAACACCCCAACAACACGAATGGCCCACAAACTGAATTGACAAGGAGGTAAATCGATTATTATATGATATGATCAGTATGATTATGAGATACATCTATGGAGGATTAAATGTAAATTGAGATTTACATTAAGTGACCAATGGAATAGAAAAAGAGCTATGATGTTTGTATGGTATTCCAGTGAGATGAAATAATGAAGCACTATACATTCTAGAGGTTATAAATATAGTATGATAAGTTAGTATAAATATAGTATGAAATATTACCTCTTGTCAATTTGAACATTTCAAATCAACACCAAGAACTGATCCTCAACTGAATCCATTGAGCTACCAAGGGGACTTTATGGACCTGTAGCTCGAAACTCTAACGGTACATGAATAACTGACTAAACTCTTTAGTCACGGGATCCACCATTCATTAACTGTCAGGCACTCTACTATTGATTGACAGTTGAACACTCCTTACCATAGATATATTATGTGTCCATCTTAACCAATCAACAGTGCGACAACGCGACAACCCTTCACATATTGCTCGTAAGTACAATTCGGTCAATAACTGTTATGCTCCTATAGTTACATCTAACTTCTTAAGTACCACTGATCCCTCTAATGAACATAAGTCCTACTATGACTGAGTCATCTCTTCCAAAGAGAAGCTGTGGCCACTATGTTCAAGCCCCAGAATCAGCCCTTAAGGGAGCAATCTTTCTACTTACTTCTGTTTTGAGGAAGAAGTGAATTCCATATTGTATAATGAGTTCCTAGCTCCCAGATCAGACAAGTCTCCAAAAAGGTAGGCATGTTGAGTTGACAATCTGGCCACTCTCACCTATACTAGTCAAAGGACCGCCCTAAAAAAAATGAATTATCGCTTTCATGCCTAAGGGTTTTAGTGCTACTTAGATTACTTACTTCATTGCTTTTATGATTCCCTATAGGAAAATAAAATGAAGTTAAAGATACGAACTTTCCTATTTTCTTATCTCCCAACGCTGCCGATTGGATGCCCTTTGAAATCGCGAACACCTTACCTTTCTTTTTAGTCTGATTCGTTTTAGGTTCTTGGCTGGCAGGAGTTCCCAAAACACTCAAGATTGAGGTCGTGTCACCTATGGTCGTTTAGGTGGATGTAAGTCTCTAGTATCAATTGCGTTATATACATCGTCTAGTTCTCTCGTGATCCGGTCTTATACAAACTCTTTGTATAATACACCCTTGCTAGCACGTCTTCACATGAATGGCCAGGATCTACCATCTGTAGTAGTTTACAACACTTACAAACCTCTACAAAGCAGGTTGTATCTGTAGTGTCACAAGGATCAGGTATCCCACCTTAATCCTTATACTAAAAACCTTTTTAGGTTATCACTTAAGTCTTGATCCACTTGTATATCACATATACATGCTTAAGTTTACATAAGATAACCATGGATCTTTGTTTATTGGATACAGTAAATGCCAGAATGAAATAACAATTATTTTATTCATAAAAACAATGTGTATCATTACAAACAACGAGACTTTGGAGAATTAGGACATCAATCCCAACAGGCCGAGCTGTACTTACGAACGTTCTGTGAAGGGTTGTCGCGCTGTTTATTGGTTAAGATGGACACATAATCTATCTGTGGTAAGGAGAGTTCAGCTGTCGGTCTTTAGTGGAGTGCCTGACAGTTAATAGATGATAGATCTCGTGACCAAAGAGTTTAGTCAATTATTCACGTGCCGTTAGAGCTTCGAGCTACAGGTCTATAAGGTCCTCTTGGTAGCTCAATAGATTCAGTTGAGGATCAATTCTTGGTGTTAATTTGAAATGTTCAAATTGACAAAAGGTAATTCAATTATATATGATATGATTGGTATGATGTATGAGATACATCTATTGGAGGATTAATGTAAATGAGATTTACATTAAGTTCCATGGAATAGAAAAAGAGTTGTGGTTTATATGTTTCATGAGATGAAATATTAAAACTATTGGTTATTAATATAGTATGGTAAGTTAGTTATCATTTATATTTATAATAATATTAACTATTGGATAATTCTATCTTTTTCTCTAATAACCAATTGAGTGGGAGGTTATTAGTGGTTTCATGGTAACCGTGAGATAAAATGAAGAATATTTTCCTAATTTTAGTAGGTTTTGTAAAAAGCTTTAGATTTTGTGAATTAGAGATTTCCTCTCTTGAAAATATTCTCACGGAAGCTGTCAAGTAAATAGGATTTACTAAGCGACAACTTGGAGTAAAGTAAGCGATCGTGGAGTGTTTGTAGGCGATAGACACTTAGCTAAGCGATGAGCTAAACGATGGCATAGCTTTTGCTAGACGATTGCTTAGTTTTTCCTAATCGATTGGGCATTGACCTATACGATAAGTTCTGCCATCTCCCACTTGCTCAATCGTTTACACGATTGTATTTCCTCTGGTCTTCTGCCTCAAACCAAGTCCATACAAAGCCCACCCTCTAGATTCTCACACCGAGAATACCAAGGTAGCCTTCTTGGTGGTGTCACACTTAACTCGACACCGTCGAGGTTTTGTGGAGGCCGTTCGTGTTGTTTGGTGTGTTCGTGACCAAGGCGATTGCTTAGTTCGAGAGTGTGGTGTTCGTGTTGTTTGAGGTGTTCGTGACCAAGGCGATCACTTAGTTCGAGTGCGTGGTGTTCGTGTAGTGTAGCACTCGTGTTGGAAGAGCGTTCGGGCGTTGCTGTGTTCGGGTGTTCGTGATCAAGGAGCTTGACGATGAGTCTACAAAAGTGTGTAGCTTTTGTCCTTGATCTTATGTATTATCATGCTATAATTTCTATAATTAATGCATAACCGTATGTTTCTATTTATGACTGTAATTGTAAAGTTCATATATGATTGTAATTTGGAATGATCTTTCTACTGCTCATGGAAATCCTCGTGTTCAATTTCCTTCACTGAAGAGATCGTGAGTAGTGCTACAAGAGAATCTATGGTCGTTAATGCGACTTCGCTGAAATTTTCCTCCAAAGGAAAAATAAAAAAAATTGAAAGAAGACACAATTACGGCGAGAAGCATCGTCCAAGTTTTAAAGAAAGACAAGAGAAGGATTATCCATTCCCTAACTCTGATGTGGCAGATATGTTGGAGCAACTGCTAGAGAAACAACTTATTCAGCTGCCGAAATGCAAGCGACCAGAACAAGCAGGAAAAGTAAATGATCCTAAATACTGCAAGCGACCAGTTGAAAGGTGCTTCGTGCTAAAGAAGTTGATTCTAAAGTTAATTCGTGAAAAGAAGATTGAGTTGGATCTTGATGAAGTAGCTCAAACAAATCATGCCACAGTAGTGACGACTTAAAGTGTTCCAACACCGTCTGAGTCTTATGATAAAAAAGAAAGCATGATCCAGTTTGGAACCTGAGAGCCTATATTTGTTTGGTTCCATCAAGAGATTCAAACGACATACTCCCAGTAGAAATATGAGTTTTTGGAAGATAACGACAAAGGGTGGATTCTCGTGACTCGTCGAAAGAGAAGACAACCAAATTCCACTAGAAAAGAGTCTTGATCTTATCGAAGCTATAGAAGAAGGAACAAGACTCATAAAAAGAAAGGCAAAAAGATTGTATGGAAGTATAAGCCTGCTAAAGAAGAAGACAATGACTTCCCTAAACTTCGACGGTCGGTTACTTTGGTAGAATTTCTCACAAGAGGCTTCCCCGATGATCATCCAGATGAAGTATCAGAAGTTATTGGATGTCACGTTGTCAGCATAGCTCGAAAACAATCATATAACTACTGAAGAAGTTGATGATTTAAAAGAAATTGAGCAAAGAATTTATGTCTTCGATCATACCAAGCCTTCAACTACTCGATCTTCAGTCTTCCAAAGATTCAGTATGGTCACAATAGAAGAAGAAAGCCAATGTCCAACGTCTATTGCAACTCGAACTTCAGCTTTCAAGAAGCTAAGTATCTTCATATCAAAGAAAGATCAACCTTCAACATCTGCTTTTGATCGTCTTAAGATGAAAAGCAATCAACATAAAAGAAAGATGAAAACTTTGAAGGTAAGACCATTTCATAAAAAAACACTGATGAGAAGATTCATGTTCGTGTCCCTTCATGCATGAAAAGAAAGTTATCTGTTGATATAAATATATAGAAGGTTTCTTGATGGTAAATCCAAAGCTCATCATATTGGCGAATCATACAAATGAAGATGATGGTCAAAGCTATGATATAATAAGAGCTTCTGAAGTTTAAATGTAGAAGCTCCTTATCGCAAGAGCCTAAACTACGTGTTTCTTTTGGCCCGCATGAGCTTAAAAGGTGAATGGCAAAAAAAAAAATTGTGAACTACATTACGACTTGATCCCTGTCATTATAAAGGCTACGTAGGCAACTTGAAGGAAACTTCAAGTTCAGTCCAGTAAATATGATTATATTTATTAATTTATTAATTGGGCAGTTATGAGATAATATGCCTACATTTTCTCCGAATTTGTGCATTAGTGGTAAGTTCAATTCAGTTTTAGTAACTGAAGAATAAAATGAAAATTGTTTTCATTTTGCATAAGACATGCTAAATTTCTCACGGTGTGATAGGCATTGTATTGCTTAGTGTTGAGCCCCTATACGATGGCGCTCGCTTACTAAACGATTGCACACCCGCGCTTTCCTAAACGATCGCCCCTGTTTTCCTAAATGATCCTTTACCTTCACTAGACGATTGCTTAGCGCCTGAGCGTATCTAAACGATAGCTTACCTTTTCATAGATGATCGCTTAGCTTGTACTACACGATCGCGTACCCCACACTAAATGTTCAAGCACTCGACTATACGATAGTCTCTTCATTCTCCCACTTACTTGTTCGAAGTACGCGATAGTATTTCCTCCTCTCCTCTACCAATTCCATCAAAGTCCACCATTTAGATTCTCACTCTAAGAATACCGAGGGCTTCGAGTGGTGGTGTCATCCTCGTTGCCTGTTGTTTGTGCGCTACTATTCGTGTAGATGATCGTGGTGTTGTTGGGCGATTGCTTGTTGGACGAGAAAGAGCGAGAGGAGTTCGTTCACGGTGAGATCGAGTTTTCTGAAGAAAATTTTCAACTGGTAAGTCTCTCGGTCTTTTGTTTTTTTAATTTTTTTAAAGCATGTCAGTAATTTAACGTTTCCAATGCATATCTGTATGTTTGAATGTATATGTGTAAATTTTGTCACAATGAATTGGAAAGATCCACTTCTGCTCATAGGTACTCTTGTATAAGAGTTCCTACAGTTTAGTATGGCGCTTTGCTTCCTCTTCGAAATCAAGTTCGAAGGCTTCACCACTTCCTCGTTGAAGTCAAGTTTGGATGTTTCGTTGCTTCCTCTTTGAAGTTCAAGTTTGGTGTGACTTCCCTGCTTCCCCTAAAAAAATATTATTCCCTGTAGTTTCGCTTCTTCTCCAAAAGTTGTTGCAGTTCCACGTCCTCTACAAAGACATTGGCACTACTGCTTCTTCATCTCCAAGTTCGAGGATCAGACTGTTGCTATGATGGTTGCACCACTGTTTCTCCATCTACGAATTTGATGGTTGCACTGCTGCTTCTCTATCTCCAAGTTCGAGGGTTGCACTATTGATTCTACAACTCTAAGTTTGATGGTTGCATTGATGCTTCTCCATCTTCAAGTTCAGAGGCTTCATCAGTGCTTATCCATCTTTAAGTTCAAATGCTTCATCGATGCTCCATTTTCATGCTCAAATTTATAGGCTTTGTGTTGTCATCTTCATGCTTAAAGTTGCGAAGTCAAACTCAAATGCGGAGGATTCACCGATGGTACGGAGGATTTGCTAATACTTTAAGCTCATATGCCGAAGATTCACCAATGTTTTGTCAAACTCAAGTGCGGAGGATTCGCCGATACTTCAAGCTCAAGTTTAGAGGCTCCGTCAATGCTCCTCCATCTTCAAGTTTATATTCTTCGTCGATGCTCCTCCATCTTCAAGTTTAGAGGCTTTGTCGATGCTCTTCCATCTTTAAGTTCGGAGGCTTCACCACTTCCTTTTCAAAGTTGGGTTTGGATGCTTCGCTTCCTATTCAAAATGTTGGTGCAACTTCCTTCATTCTCCAAACTGTTGGCACAACTTTGCTTCCTCCCCAAAAAAAGTCAAGTAAGTTTCGTTCCTTCTCCAAAATGTTGGTGCAACTTCACTCCCTTCCCAAAATGTTGGTGCAGCTTCGCTCCCTCTCCAAAAATGTTGGTATGGCTTCGGCTCATATACAAAATCAAGTTTGGTCCGCCTGGCTTCGTCTCATATCTAAGATTAAGTCTAGTCTACCTGGCTCCACCTCATATGCGAGATCAAGTTTGGTCCGTCTAGCTCCACCTCAGACGTGAGATCAAGTTTGGCCCTCTTACCTCTGCCCCTACTGCTCAGTCAAATCCGATATTCCTTGCTTCGCTTCATCTGTAGATTAAGTCCAATCTACCAGGTTCTACATTCGGTCTACCAAGCTTTGCCTTCTGTGCAAAATCAGGTCGCGCACTAAGGTTGAAGCCAATCAGGGGCGGAAATTAAAGCCGTTAAAGCATTGAGTAGGAAACCGACGGAATGCTCAAGCTAAAGACTGAGGCTGGGGCCGACGGAGTCCTCAAGCCGTGTACTAAGATCGAAGCCAATAAAGGGCGGAGATCAGAGCTGTTAGAGCACTGAGTTGAAAACCGACGGAATACTCATGTCAAAGACTAAGGCTGAGACCGACGAAGTCCTCAGGCCGCGTACTAAGATCGAAGCCAATAAGGGCAGAGATCAGAGTCGTTGCACTGAGTTTGAAACCGACGGAATGCTCAAGTCAAAGATTGAGGCCGGGATCGACGAAATCCTTAGACTGCGAACTAAGTGTTGGGGTTGATGCCCTAAAGTCTCATGTCCTGTAGTTTTGTAAACAGTATATACGAACACCTGCATTGTTAATATATGATGTTTACTTCACATCTTGTATTTTGCTCGGTTATTTGTTTTATTTGCTTTACCACAAACTAATAAACATAAAATCCCTGGTTATCTATATGTAACTCAAGCATGTATGTGGTGACATAACAAGTGGATCATGTCTTGAGTGATAACCAAAATGGTCTATAGTAAATGGATAAAGGAGGGAAACCTTATCCTGGTAACGCTATGGACGCGGCTCGCTTTGTGGAATGGTCACAAGTGTTATGACTTGTCACAGATGGTCTGGTCCTGATCATTTATGTTGGGGACATGTGAGCAGGGACGTCCTATACAAAGAGTTTATATAAGATCTTACCACGAAGTGTTAATGTCTCGTTATATAACACTGTTCATGACAGAGACTTCACTTCACTAGGATAACCATAGGTAACATGACCTCAATCCTAAGTGAGTTGGGAACTCCTGCCATTGAAGGCAGTCCTTTGATTTGTATGGGTGCAGTCAGGTCGTCGATTCAAACCTACCATTTAGGGGCTTCGTCTAATTTGGGATCTAAGAATTGATAACGGGCAGAAATGCACGTTATTACAGTGCTAAGTTACTAAACAATGAAGGTTTGCGTTGATAAAATATATATAATTGTGTCCAAAAAGCATTAAGTTCATAATATTGCGGTCGCAGGCGTCCATCGAATGAAAACAGTTAACTTATGTATTTTTGTGCAGAATATGCGTTGACGCAAGGCGGAAAATGCGATCACAAGAAATCAACGGTCGAACGCAGCGTTACCCCAAGGCTTTGCGGTGACTTGTGCTCGCAATTATCTGCTCAAGAAGGATTGTCGCATAGAGCTGGCATAACTTGATGGGCGCATCTGGTGAAAAGCATAATAAATCACGATGGAACAGAAAGCTGATGACGGTCGATTCCGAATTAAGTTGACAAGTCGTTAATGAACTACTGTAGCAAGTACACTCAACTTTTCGGTGACAAATATTCGACGCATCAGACAGAGAATTAATTCTATCACATCAGTGCAATCAAAAGAGAGAAGCAACTTTTCACCCTGAAGCTCTATAAATACCGAAGGCAACCTTTAGTGAAGGAGTTCGGACAGTTAGATAATTTTTCCTTAGATAGAAGTAGCTTTTCTTTTACTTCAAAGGCAGAGCAAGAGAAGGAAAGAGACGTCGGAAGATCGCTCTGGTCAGCTCGAGAGAGAATCTAGAGGCGTGGAAAAGCGGAGAGAAGGTCGACTCTCGCGGGAGCGAGACTATCTTTTCAACAGAGTAGAGAAGAACAGTGTAACATTAGAGCTACTCGAGAGAGAGTCTAAAGAAAGAATCTAAGACTTGAGAGAGTTAGGTTAGAATCTAGACTCGAGAGAGCAAAATTAGATCTGCATAAGCTAGAGATAGGTTATGATATTATGCGGTCGCCTTGTTTGTGTGTGTGTCATTTGTCATCGCATAAATAAGAATAGAGACTTATGTGTAGGTCCTATAGACTTATCGCATATATCGCATGCGTTATAGAACTAAAAGCCGTAGCATTTGCGTTGAGAGATGATTTGTTATTGTATGTGTGTTGCATGGTTGCATAACATGAACGCATCCTAAGAAGTGTTAGCTGAACCTCTTCTCAACCCGTTCCCCACATATTCATCGCATCTTCTATATTATCAACTCTTTTCGTAACTCCGCTGCATACTTTTTATTACCACAAACAACAACCCAATAACAACTCTTTGATTATTGGTTACCGCAAAGTCTTCTTAAAAATTATCACTGCATACCATTTCCCTAGACCCTGAGTTTGACCCTGGACTTACCAGGAAAATCAGTGGGATTTATACTTGGATTCTGCTGAGAAAACTTATTGCTCAACGCATATCCATCACCGCAATTCATTTCATAATTTCACCACATAAAATAATGCATCAAGTTTTTGGCGCCGTTGCCGGGGACTTCGGCAATTCAGTGTGCTAACGGTAATTTTTCTGATTTCTTTGCAGCTCTCGATCTCTGGTGAATTACGACCTTGAGACTGAGAGGATGTTCTGACGAAGACTGAGAAATAGCCTCCAACAACCATAACCAGATAAAGACAACATGGTGGAGCAGCCTAGAAACGGAGCACCAAATGAAAACAATGTCATGGCAAATCCAATCTTACTGGCAAACGATCGTAATAGGCCCATTCGGGACTATGCATCGCCAAACCTCTACGATTTCTCCCCAGGAATCATGAGGTCTACTCTTGATGGATCCTGATTCGAAATGAAACCGGTGATACTGCAGATGATCCAGACTGCTGGGCAATTTGGAGGAAGGTGTGGCGAGGACCCACACGCCCCCTCTGGAGCTTCATAGAAATCTGCAACACTTTTGTGTTCCCGAATATCTCTACCGAAAAAGTTTGACTAACTTTGTTTCCATTTTCTCTGTGTGATCAGACACGAAAATGGGCGTACTCTCTCGAACCGGGGGAGATTACTTCTTGGGAACAAGTCGTAGAGAAGTTTATGAAGAAATATTTCCCTCCAACTGAGAATGCCAGAAGAAGAAAATTAATAAGCAATTTTGAACAAGACATGGACAAATCGCTCAGTGATGCTTGAGTGAGGTTTAAGAGGCTGGTAAAGGATTGTCCACACAACGAATTACCAGACTACTTGCAAATGGAGATCTTTTATCACGGATTAAACCCTGCTTCGCAAACCGCTGCCAATGCGGTAGCCGCTGGTGGTCTGCTAGAAAAAACATATGACGAGGCCAAGAACATTCTTGATCGCATCTCTAAAAATCATGAGCACTAGAGAGAGAGCGATCAAAGATTGAGAAAAAAGGATAATGACGCAAACAATGGTGCTATCGCATCACTTCAGAGTCAAATGACTACGATGATGAACTTGATACAGGGAATCGCAATCAACAGCACAACACCGCACAGTGGGCAAGTGAACGCAATCAATCAAACTGCCGCAAGGTGTGCGACTTGCAGTGAAGGACACGCAATGGAGGAATGCCCGCAAAACCCACAGTTTATTTATTTTGTGAAGAATAATCCATTCTCTAATACGTACAACCTTGGGTGGAGAAACCACCACAACTTTGCGTGGAAAAATCAGCAGCAAAATTTCCAATCAGTGGCACAAAAAGAAGGGCCACCTGGATTTTTCCCACGAAATAATGATCAAACTAGTAATCAAGCCAGCAGCCCGCAGACACCGCAATCTTCCTCCTTGGAAAGTTTATTGAAGCAATATATTGAGAAGAACAAAACTATGCTTCAAAATCAGGCTACGTCTATCTGCAACCTGGAACTACAGATGGGCCAAATTACGAGCGAGCTTAAAAACAGACCGCAAGGGGCTCTGCCGAGTTCAACAAAACTCCCACGCAACCCAGGGGGTACGGGTAAAGAGCAGTGTCAAGTGGTGATATTGCGGAGTGGAAAGACTGTGGTGGGGAGAAGAAAGAGCCTAGCCGGATTACTTCAATTGCACTACAACCTGAGATTGCGAGGACTCGAGAAGAAGAAGGAGAAAAAGATGCGATAGAGCCAGAGATTGTGTCCACCTCAGAGCCAAAAGAACAGGGGACTGTGAGAGTACAATTGCCACCTTTCCCACAAAGACTCAGAAATAAGACGAATGACGAGGTACAGTACCAACGTTTTATGACTATGTTAAAATAATTGCATATTAATATTCCGTTCACTAAAACGATTGAGGAAATGCCCGGATATGCGAAGTTTCTAAACGATATGATGACCAAGAAGAGAGGCACTGGTAAGTTTGCCACAGTGGCGTTGACGCAGAGCTCGAAATCTATAATCCCACCGAAGATGCGCGATCCTGGGAGCTTTACTATACCTTGCTCCATTGGAGGATTAAACATCGGGCAAGTGTTGTATGATCTTGAAGGCAGCATCAATTTAATGCCTCTGTCAATTTTTAAGCAGTTGAATGCGGGGCAACTTGCGCCCACAACAGTGGCTCTCTAACTAGCCGATAGTTCTCAGGTGCATCCAGAGGGGAAGGTGAAGAACGTGCTAGTTACTATCAAAAAATTTATGTTACCAGTCGACTTCATCATCTTGAACTATGAAGCCGACAAGGATGTGCCTATCATCCTGGGGCGACCATTTTTATCAACCGGTCGTGCCTAGATCGATGTGCACAAAGGAGAGATCACCTTGAGCGTGAATGGACAGAAGCTCAAGTTCGACATTATTCATGCCATGAAGTATCCTGACGAAGAAGACCTGGATGAATCTAACGACGACCAGAGTTTGAATGAAGAAAGAAAGCTCGAAGACGAAAATGAAGATGAGAATGCGAGCGCATCCATTGTTGCATGCAATGCGATCATAGAAAAAACAAACAAGGAAGATAAGATTATCGCAACCCAAGATGAAGAGCCGACAGTAAATGAAGAAAGAAAACAACGCAACCGTCCTTAAAATAACCACCAATACTAGAGATGAAGACCCTGCCTAACCACTTAAAGTATGCATTTCTAGGGCAGAATGAAAAGCTACCGGTAATTATTTCCTCTAAACTTAATGAAGATCAAGAGAATGCACTGCTGAGCATTCTGAGAAAATATGTGCGAGTAACTGGCTGGAAACTCACAGAAATTCGAGGAATTAGCCCCGTATACTATATTCATAAAATTCGTCTCGAAGAAAACAACAAAGAATCGATTGAACATCAGCGCAGACTCAACCTTGCAATGAAAGAGGTCATTAAGAAGGAGATAATCAAGTGGTTAGATGCGGGCATCATCTATTCGTTAACAGACAACATGTGGGTTAGCTCCGTGCAGTGCATGCCAAAAAAAGATGGGATGACGGTAGTCCCCAACGCAAATAACGAGTTGATACCACAAAGGACCGTCACTAGATGGCGTATTTACATAGACTACCGCAAGCCGAATGCGGCAACGAAGAAAGATCATTTCCCTTTACCTTTCATTGACCAAATGCTGGATCAGCTAATGGAAATGACTTCTACTGCTTTCTAGATGGGTATGTCGGTTATAATCAGATCATGATTGCTCCCAAAGATTAGGAGAAGACCACATTCACTTGCCCATATGGAACTTTTGCTTTTCGCCGCATGCCTTTCGGCCTCTGCAATGCGTCGAGCATTTTCCAAAGGTGCATGATGGCCATCTTTTTAGAATATCTTGAAGACTCTGTTGAAATATTCATGGACGACTTCTTTGTATATGGGCACACATACGAAGTTTGTCTTGCCAACTTGGAGAAGATATTGAAAGCTCCCACCTCCAACAAGTGTAAAGGCTGTAAAGAGTTTCTTGTGTTATGCCAAATTTTACAGACGTTTTGTCAAAGATTTCTAAAAAATTGCACGACCGTTTAGTGCGTTGTTGGAAGTTGATAGGAACGCATTCATGATTTTAAAGAACGCACTGAAAACTGCACCCGTATTGATCACACCAGATTGGACACTACTCTTTGAAGTAATGTGCGATGCGAGCGGGTATGCGATGGGAACAGTGCTAGCACAGAAGAGAAAAACAATACTGCATCCCATCGCATATGCAAGTAAGACTTTAAACTCTACTCAAACTAACTACACCACCACAAAAAAGAGCTGCTTGCGATAATATTTTTGTTGGAGAAATTCAGAGCATATCTACTGGGAACAAAAGTACTCATCGATATTGATCACTCGACGATAAAATATCTGATGACAAAGAAGGACGCGAAGCCGAGGCTGATTAGATGGGTTCTCCTCCTCTAGGAATTCAATATGGAAATAATTGATCGCAAGGGGACTGAGAACCAAGTTGCGGATCATTTATCCAGATTAGAAAATCCTGAGGTTGACCGCATGAGTCAAAGGTGAGTGCAGTGTTTCCCAACGAGCAGCTATTTCATATTGAAAATTTGCCATGGTACGCAGACGTGGTGAATTATCTGGTTTGCAAGTAATTCCCCAAAGATTACACCGACCACCAAAAGAGGTGGCTCAAGCATGAATGCAGATCATATTTTTGGGATGAGCCAAATCTGTATAAGAAGGGGGCAAACCAGATTCTACGACTGTGTCTACCGAATGCTGTTCAACAATGCATATTATCGCAATGTCATGATTCTCCATATGGCGGACACTTTGGAGGACAGCGCATCGCAGCGAAAGTATTACAAAGTGGATACTATTGGTTAACACTGTTTAAGGATGCAATTGACTACGTGATGAAGTGTGATCAGTGCCAGCGCACGAGTAACATTTCGTGTAAACATGTGATGCCTATGAACACCATTTTGGAACTAGAGTTGTTCGATGTTTGGGGCATTGATTTCATGAGACTATTCCCACCATCGAATGGTCAAAACTATATTTTGCTAGCCGTCGACTACGTGTCCAAGTGGGTAGAAATAGTGGCATATGCCACAAGCGATGCGGCGGTAGTCTCTAAATTCCTGAAGAAAAACATTTTCACTCATTTTGGCACTCTACGTGCCATAATAAGTGACGAAGGCTCCCACTTTGTCAATCACACGGTCAAAGAATTGTTGTGCAAATATAATATCCTTCATAAAGTGGCTACCGCATACCATCTGCAGACGAATGGTCAGGTCGAAGTGTCCAACGAAGAGATCAAGCTGATACTGGAGAAGGTGGTAAAGCCTTCCCAAAAGGATTGGGCAACAAAGTTGGACGATGCGTTGTGGGCATACCAGACTGCCTATAAGACACCCATAGGTATGTCCCTGTATGCGTTGTTTGTAAAAGTAGGTCATTTACCACTGAAGCTGGAGCACAAAGCGTTGTGGGCGGTGAAGAAGCTAAACTTTGACTTAAAGACAACACGAGAAGTGATAAAACTTCAATTGGTCGAGCTGGAGGAATGCAGAATTAACGCATATGAGAATGCAAAGATCTACAAGGAGCGCGCAAAGCGTTGGCACGACAAACAAATATGCGGCAAGGACCTCCAAGTCGGGCAAAAGGTCTTACTATTTAACTCAAGACTACGACTCTTCCCTGGAAAATTAAAGTCATGTTGGTCTGGACCATTCATAGTCCAAAAGGTATTCCCGCATGAGGTGGTTGAGTTATCTAATGATGACAAAACCAACATATTCAAAGTTTATGGGCAACGAATGAAAATGTATCGCGAACAAGGCTAGCATTGCAAAGTCGACTCCATGGACCTGAGAAACTCTGAATGAGAAAGAAGTGGGTGGTCCCTGCGCTATCAGGCGATTTAAATGCATCAGGGACACAAGTTTTGTGAAATATCCGTTGAAATCCAGAAATCTTAAACTTATCTCTACTCCTTAGTATTATCATTCCATTATCTTTTGGCTTAAAAAAATGCGATCGTGCTGAACGATTGCGGTAAGTGATTTTGTTAACTCTATTTTTTTAATATTATTTGACCCAATCGATGTTTTTCTTGCAACAATCGAGGTGAACGATTGTGGAGGTGCTACACGAAGACGCAACTACTTAATTTTGCCACCACAATCCGAAGAAAGTAGATTGCCGCAAAGCAGGACGCGTCAACAAATATTGCGGGCGACTACGCAAATTTGGGGGTTGTATTTTTCTTTGACTTTATTCCAAATTTTGTACTATCGCATCACATTTTAATTTTGAAAATTTTATCACTGCATCCTCTTTGGTTACCGCAATCATTTAACATTGATCAATTTAGTAAGTTGCCGCATGCTTTCTCTTTGCCAATTATGATTTCAATGATGAAACACATGCCTCTATTTTTTCATATACACTAGAGTCAACTTAATTTTAGGACAGTCACCCCATGAAATATTTCTAGAAGTTAGTGGTCTGCTAGCTTTCTTTCAAATTGATCCTTTACGGAGCTTCCTAAGCACATCGCATGATTTTTTTCAATCTTTTTGGCAATGAGGGCATTGCCGCATTTTAAATTTGGGGGTGCGGTATTCGTTTTTGACCTTTTTATTTTTAGCTATCTAAAAAATAAATAAATAAAATAAAATAAATATTTTTCATAACATTACGATCGAATCCTACTCGCAGTTGGATGTTCGCATGACACACGTGAGGGCAAGCCAAAATGAAGGTAGGAATCGTGATCAACACATAAAGAATGACCGCAATTCTATTGCCAAAAGGGTATGAGTTTAGTCTGAGAAAGAGCGCCTTGCTCGTAGTTGGATGTCCGCATGACACACGTGAGGGCAATCCAAAACGAAGGCGAGGCACTTGGATTAGCGCAAGGTCAGAGAGAAAAAAAAATAAAAATAATAAAAAAAAAATAATAATGTCTAAAAGAAGCAAGGATAAAAATCATTTAACACCCCAGTGAAAAAGTTTTTTTGAAAAAATCATGCGATGTTCTGGAATCTAGTAAAGTCTTTTTGAAGGTTAAACTTGCGATTCCTAGATTTTAGAAATATTTTAGGAAGAGACCTGTATTAGAATTAAGAAAATTTTGGTGTATAAGATTTGAATAAGGCATCCTTGAGAAATCTAGGAAAAGAGATTGAGGTCGACTTTCTAAAGGAAATCTTTAGCTTATGCTTGAGGACAAGCATTGTTTAAAATTGGGGGTGTGATAACGGGCAGAAATGCACGTTATTATAGTGCTAAGTTATTAAACAATGAAGGTTTGTGTTGATAAAATATATATAATTGCGTCCAAAAAGCATTAAGTTCGTAATATTGCGGTCACAGGCGTCCATCGCATGAAAACAGTTAACTTATGTATTTTTGTGCAGAATATGCGTTGACGCAAGGCAGAAAATGCGATCACAAGAAATCAACGGTCGAATGCAGCGTTACCGCAAGGCTTTGCGGTGATTTGCGCTCGCAATTATCTGCTCAAGAAGGATTGCCGCATAGCGTCGGCGCAACTTGGTGGGCGCATCTGGGTGAAAAGCATAATAAATCACGATGGGACAGAAAGCTGATGACGGTCGATTCCGAATTAAGTTGACAAGCCGCTAACAAACTACTATAGCAAGTATACTCAACTTTTCGGTGAAAAATATTTGGCGCATCAGATAGAGAATTAATGCCATCCCATCAGTGCAATCATAAGAGAGAAGCAGCCTTTCACCCTGAAGCTCTATAAATACCGAAGGCAACCTTCAGTGAAGGAGTTCGAACAGTTAGATAATTTCCCCTAGATAGAAGTAACTTTTTTTTTTTTTTTTTACTTCAAAGGCAAAGCAAGAGAAAGGAAGGGATGCCAGAAGACCGCTCTGGTCAACTCGAGAGAGAATCCAGAGGCGTGGAAAAGCAGAGAGAGGGTCGACTCTCACGAGAGCGAAACTATCTTTTCAACAGAGTAGAGAAGAACAGTGTAAAAAGCCTTGGAAAACAAGAGATTCTACCAGTCTCTTTATTCTCATTTCACATTGTTATTTTGTATTTCAACTCTATATCTATAAAATGGAACTTGCTTATCTACATCTGTTCACTCTCTTAAAAGCACGCATGAGTAGCTAAATCTATCGAATGGGTTGAGAAGAACTAAGCTAACATGACCTAGGATCTTCATTGCATACGGTTATCTTGTCTTATGTTGCGCCCAACACACCTTTAGAGCTACTCGAGAGAGAGTCTAAAGAAATAACCTAAGACTTGAGAGAGCTAGGTTAGAATCTAGACTCGAAAGAGCAAGATTAGATTTGCATAAGCATGAGATAGGGACTTAGAGATAAGCTCTATTTGCCAATATGCATCGCATGCACCCTAGAGATAGGTTATGATATTATGCGGTCGCCTTATTTATATGTGTGCCATTTGTCGTCGCATAAATAAGAATAGAGGCTTATGTGTAGGTCCTATAGACTTATCGCATATATCACATGCGTTATAGAACTAGAAACCGTAGCATTTACGTTGAGAGATGATTTGCTATTGTATGTGTGTTGCATGATCGCATAACATGAACGTATCCTAGGAAGTGTTAGCTAAAGCCCTTCTCAACCCGTTTCCCGCATATTCATCGCATCTTTCGTATTATCAATTCTTTTCTTAACTCCACTGCATACTTTTTATTACCGCAAACAACAACCCAAAAACAACTATTTGATTATTGGTTACAGCAAAGCCTTCTTAAAAATTATCACCGCATACCATTTTCCCTAGTCCCTGAGTTCGACCCTGGACTTACCAGGAAACTCAGCGGGATTTATACTTGGATTCTGCTAAGAAAACTTGTTGCTCAACGCATTTCCATCACTGCAATTCATTTCATAACTTTACCACATAAAATAACGCATCAGGAACTCAGCTACACAAGATGGAATTCACTCATTCCCCGAGGCAGGGGTAAATAGATAGATGGCTCCCTTAAAGGTTGATTCTAGGGCTTGAACGATGTGGCACCACACACCTTCTCTTGGCCCGAGAGGTGTTCACACATAGTTGGACTATGTTGGTTCATTAGAGGAATCAGTGGTACTTAAGGAGTGAGATGTAACTACAGGGGCAAAGCGGTAAATTGGCCCAGTTGTACTTACGAGTATTTGTGAAGGGTCATCGTACTTATGATTAGTTATATCCAATGGACACAGAAATATGTCTGTGGTAAGAAAAGTTCAGTTGTTGGTCTTTAGTGGAATCACTGACAGTTAACGGATGGTGGATCTCGTGGCTAAAGAGTTTAGTCAGCTATTCACGTACCGTTGAAGCTTCAAGCTACAGGTCTATTAGGTCACCTGGGTAGCTTGGATAAAGTCGAGAACCAGTGTTTGGGTTAATTTGAAATGTTCAATTAACAAGAGGAAGTTCAATTATATATGATATAATTGGACTGGTTAATTATATATGATATAATTGGCCAAATGTATGAGATACATTATTTTGGAGGAAATTAGATATAAATATGATTTATATTAAGTAGAGGAGAAAATACCATAGTAGATATATGATATCAAAATTATAAGGAATAAATATATATGATTATATTAATTAATTAATTTATTTATTTAATTATATGATAATTAACGAATTTATCCACGTTTGGACATGGGAAGTGGGCTGCGATGGTTTATGGTAACCGGCGGATTAAAACAAAGAAAATCGTTTTTCAATTTCACAATCGTGCATTCGTATTATCGTCGAGCCCAAGAATCCGTGAAAGCGATCGCGAGAGCCTATACGATAGAAGCTCGTCCGTCTGCTTCACGTTTTCTCTAAACGATCGTATTACGTTTTTCCTAAACGATCGTTCGATTTTTCATCACGATTCGTGTAGCTCTACTGTACGATAAGCACTTTCCGCTTATATTCCGATTAGCAGTGAGTTTCATATCTCCCACATGCACTTATTCATTACACAACGTGATCTCCTCCGTTCTTTACCAAACTCACCAAAGCCCACTCTTTGGGTTTTTGACGCTGAGGATACCCGGGTTTCTCTTGTGGTGGTGTCGTCCCCGCTGCAGTGTTCGTGTACATTTTGATCGTGCTGCTGCAGTCGACATACTCGTTGGGTGCTAGTAGATCCGTTTGAGGTTTCCGCTGCTTAGGGTTCAGACGTTCGAAGAGTGTCTTCATCTGGTATGAACTTTTTCCATGATTTTTACTGTATTCTGAGCATGCCGATAATTAGGTTTATATGCATAACTGTATGTATTGAATGTATGTCGTTTGTGTTTCGGTCACTATGAAATCGGAGCGATCTGAACACGCTCATGGAACTCTCAGTATGAGATCCTTCACAAAGATCGAAGCCAATAAGGGGCGGAGATCAGATTCATTAGAGCACTGAGTAGGAAACCGACGGAATGCTAAAGTCAAAGACTGAGGCTGGGACCGACGGAATCCTCAGGCCGCATACTAAGATTGAAGCTAATAGGGGGCAGAGATCAGAGCCGTTAAAGTATTGAGTTAGAAATTGACAGAATGCTCAAGTCAAAGACTGGGGCTAGGACCGATGGAGTCCTCAGGACGCATACTAAGATCAAAGCCAATAAGGGACAAAGATCAGAGTCATTAGAGCACTGAGTTGAAAACCAACGGAATGCTCAAGTCATAGACTGAGGCTAGGACTGACGGAATCCTCAAGCCGCATACTAAGATCGAAGCCAATAAGGTGCAGAGATCAGAATCGTTAGAACACTGAGTTGGAAACCAACGGAATGCTCAAGTCAAAGACTATGATTGGAACTGACGAAATCCTCAAGCTGCGTACTAAGATCAAAGCCAATAAGGGCGGATATTAGAGCCGTTAGAGCACTGAGTTGGAAACCGACGGAATGCTCGAGTCAAAGACTGGGACTAGGATTGACGGAATCCTCAGGTCGCGTACTAAGAATGAAGCCAATAAGGGGCGAAGATCAGAGCCGTTAGAGCACTGAGTTATAGATCGACAGAATGCTCAAGTCAAAGATTGAGGTTGAGACCGACAGAATCCTCAGGCCGCATATTAAGATCGAAGCTAATAGGGGGTGGAGATTAGAGCCATTAAAGTACTGAGTTAGAAACTGACGGAATGCTCAAGTCAAAGACTGAGGCTGGGTCTAAATGAGACCTTAGGCCACGTACTAAGATCGAAGCCAATAAGGGCAAAGATCGGAGTCGTTAGAGCACCGAGTTGGAAACCGATGGAATGCCAAAGTCAAAGACGATTGGGACCGATGAAATTCTCAGACCGCATACTAAGATCGAAGCCAATAGGGGGCAAAGATCAGAGCTGTTAGAGTACTGAGTTGGAAACCAATGGAATGCTCAAGTCAAAGACTAAACCAAGTCGATGGAATCCTCAAGTTGCATACTAAGATTGAAGCCAATAAAGTGTCGAGATCCTCAAGGACCTAAAACAGCATCTTCAAGTCACGAACTAAGATCGGGCTTGTGACTCCTTGAGCCACTTCCTGTTCTATTCATAGCTGCAAAAAAAAAAAAAAAAAAAAAAAAAAAAAAAAGTGGGCAAGTTAGTAAATTAAAAAATTATATATTTAAAAAATTAAAAAGGAGGGTGATAGAAATTTTAAAGAGAGATTGTTAAAATAAATCACATCAAATGGAGTTAGAAAAAAAAGAAGAAAGGAAAAAGAAAATTAAAAAAAGGGGGAAAAGAGAAAACAAACAAAAGGGGAAAAGAAAACAAAAGGAAAAAAAAAAAAAAGAGAAAGAGAGGAAAAGAAGAGAAAGGAAAGTTAATATGAAGGATGAGGATAATGCAAAAGTTTGAGGTACTGTTTATAAAGCTTCATTAGGTCCTAACAAATTAGGAAATCCAAATCAAATAAAGATTCAATTTAAAATATTAGATTTTTATTAGATTTCCTAATTTGATTCTATCCCAATTTTAAAATAATTTTTTAAAAATTAATAAATTTTCTATTTAATTTGATTTTATTAGAATTTGTTCTCAAAATTATTTTCAACTAACCTTTGGACATATTTTAAATTTTATTCAAAATATAATTTAAATTGTGAATAAAATCTCAAATTAAAATTTGGTCATATTCCAAATTTTATTCAAAATCAAATTATTGAACTTTGAGATTAAATTATAGATAAAATCTCAAATTAAAATTTGGGCATCTTTTAAATTTTATATCAAATCCATCCAAATTTATGTTCTTATCCCTATTTCCAAATCGAATTATGGAAAAGATCTAAAATTCATCCCATGACCATATTTCAAATTTTATTCCAAATACAAATTATCGAAGTTGAGTTTTTATCTTCAATCAAAATAAATTGAGGATAAAAAAATTCAATTAATCTCTCATTAAAATTTGGGCATATTCCAAATTTTATTTCAAATTCAAATCATCCAAATTTAACCTTCTATCCTCAAAGTCAAATTAAATTTGGGACAAAGTCTCAAGTATCTTAAATTAAAAATTTAGTCATATTCCAAATTTCATACTAAATTCAAATTTCTAAATTCTTATCTCCAAATCAAATTAAATTGGGGATAAAACTTGAAATTTTTTTTAAATTAAAAATTTGGCCATATTCTAAATTTCTTTTTTAAAATGCAAAATTTAAGTTTTTATTTCTAAATAAAATTAAATTAGGGATAGAACTTGAAATTTTTCTTAAATTAAAAATTTGGCAATAGTCTAAATTTCATTTTAAATTCAAATTTTTTTTAATAGTTTTATCTCCAAATCAAATTAAATTAGGGACAAAACTTGAATTTTTTCTTAAATTAAACTTTGGTCATATTCCAAATTTCTAAATTTAAATTTTTAAGTTTTTGTCTCCAAATCAGAATAAATTGGGGATGAAAACTTGAACCTTTTCTTAAAGTTTGGCCAGGTCCCAAACTTTATCATAAATTTTAATCAAACTTATGTATTAAATTCATAGTTTGATTATTTGAACATATCGAAGTCAAGAATGAATTTCTTGTATCTCGATTCTAACTTTATATTTGGCAAAGTCTGATGATGCCACATGTTTCCTTCCTAACTGCCAGATTGAATAAAATTAATTTGGTCTAGTTTGATAATATTATTTGGGCTAAAAGTCCAATTGAGCAAAAAAAAAAAAAAGCTTAATTTGACCGGAATGTCGAATAAGGCTCAAATCAAATTAGTTGGGCCCAAGGGTTAAGCCCATGGACTGACCAAGCTCAAGCCCATGAAATCCGGTAGAGAAGAGCCCTCCTCATTTGTGGGGGTCAGCAATTTTAGATTCCAGAGAGCCCAGAGACACTTCACCAGCAAGCAAAAGACTCCTAGATTCCTGAAGCCGCATACTCCTTGAAGACCTGTTTCCTTTGTTGGTTTTTGTTTTAGGTTTCATATTGGCTTTCCATTTATTTGTTCCCAAACAGTGTATTTGGATGAATACGGGGGTTAATTAGATTTTTTGGATAGAATTTTATTTTAATTAGGTAAAATGGGGTATTTTCAACTTATTTAGGTAAAAGGGTGTCTTTTCGTCTTTATCCGAATGCTCTCTGGATTATTTTATTATTTTTCTTTCAATTCATTAAAAAAAACGTCGGAATGCATCTGTTCAATAGACGCATTATGACCCGATTTTTATCTTCTTCCTGTTGTCTTCTTTCCCTTCATTTCCAACTTAAAACCCTAAACAAACTTCATTTCCTCATCTTCTTCCTTTATAAACAACAAACACCCGAATCTTATTTTCTTCCCTTCATTTCTTCACCTTCTTCCTTTATTTTCAAATATTGATCATCTTCTGTCTTCATTTTCAAACACCCAAGAATCAAATTTTCATCTTCATATTTTCTCCCCATATTTTCTTCCCATTTCAAATTTAACAGCCATCGCAATTTCCACCTTCATATTATTAATTTATTTCGGTGTAGTATTTTATTTGGTAAGTTTATTTTTGTTATTTAACAAAATGTTAAGTTTTTGATAATCTTTACTGATTTTTCTAATGTTTATTTTGTTTACAGTGGATATTATATTGAAGAAAAGTTCTACAAACCATCATTCAAAGTTTTTTTTTTTTTTTGGTAAGGTGCAATATTTTTCTTTTAATAAGTTGATATATTTTTTTTATAATAGGTTAATTTCTTTTGTATTGATTCTCATAATTTTTTTTATATTGGTTTAATTTCATAGATTTTCGTAAGGAAAAATTACATGTGATTAACATTGTGTTATATATGTTTGGGTTAACTATTAAAAATAGGTTATTCGGCTTCTAAATGATTCTAGATTTTTTTTATAAAAAAAATTCACTAAGTCAATGACCTAATAAATTCAAAATCAAATGTACTAACGGGTTAATTGGAAAAATAAGATACTTTACAAAGATAATTAGACAGAACAACACTTTTAAAATTATTTAGATAAATATGGTATTGTTTTTGTTCATATTAAAATGATTAGCTTTGAAGGAGAAAAATTTTACATTTGAAATCATTAATAATTTATTTTTTCTCTTATTTTGGAGAATCTCATGTAAGAGAAAAATAATAAAAATCACATTTTCCATATCTTTTAGCATCACATGTAAAATGAGATATTTTTTTACAAGAAAAAAAATCACATTTTCTCCAAACTTTTAGTAAAAATAATCTAACTCAAATTTTTAGAAATAAAAATTTATCTTTAATTCACGTTCAAAGAAAAAAATCTAATGTTATCTAAAAATAATACCTATCTATATCTATCACACGTAAAAGAAAAAAGTTTACAATTAGGAGCATAATCAAACATCTTTTTTCATTTTGCCAAAAATTTATTAGTAGTTTTAAATGTAAAATTAAGAATATGCTCCTAATGGAAAAAAATAGTGATATTACATTATTTTGTGGAGAAAAGAAAAAAAAACTAAAATAAATTAAAGAAAGACAATGAAATTTAAAAATAGGTATTTAAATAAGAATTTAAAGTTAATAGTGGTATTGGTGTAAATTACATCTCTTATTCGTTTACGTGATGAGTAATTGTTTATATCTTATAACTATTATTCAAAGTAATGTAATAAATCAAGCATTAAATTCTACACAAACCTATGCTATTAAATGAATGGTGTATTCTTTTACTTATTTATCTATTGACTTCTTGTAACTTTTTTTGTAACTGGTAACAATGAATGGTGTATTCTTTATTAATTGTCACTGTAATTATTGATTATAATCACATTTATTTTTAATAAATATTTAAGTTAAATTTAATATTTTTTTATGGGATCAGATGGACGGGGATGTTACCACAGGGCCATACAACGACTTGGTTTTGTACTTACNATATTTAAGTTAAATTTAATATTTTTTTATGGGATCAGATGGACGGGGATGTTACCACAGGGCCATACAACGACTTGGTTTTGTACTTACAGTGCAACCATAGATCCGAAGCTGTTTGGGAAGACGAGCATATTGATGCTATGCATTGTCAGCAACGAGAGGCTATTACTCGAAGGCAAGACAAACCTAGACCCTCGTATATTGAATTATCTACGAGCTGCAAGATTCTACGGAGTCTCTTGTATCAAATTTATACAACTAGACTGGCATTTGATAACGACATTAGTGGAACGATGGCGGCAGGAGGCACACACTTTCCACATGTTGCATGGAGAGTGTACGATTACACTTCAAGATGCAGCTATCCAATTTGGACTCCCGATTAATGGAAGACCATTTATCTGGTCACTAAATTATGACTAGGAACAACTTTGTGCCCTTCTTTTAGGCGTAACCACGAATGACGCCGTTCTTAAGGGAGGTCGTCTTAACCTGCCATGGTTAGCTGATCAATTCAACAACTTTTCCCATCTACCAAATAATGCAGATAAAGAGGAACTGCAATGATATGCTTGAGCATATATTCTCACGTGGATTGAAGGATTGGTATTTCCCAACAAATCCAACAGTAGAGTGTACCTAATGTATCTTCCTTTCTTAGTAGATTTTTATGTTGTCGAGACTTACAGTTAGGGGGTTGGATGTCTTGCATGGTTATATAGGCAACTATGCAAAGGTGCAGTTATAGATGACAAAGACATTGCAGGCCCATTTTATTGTTGCAGATTTGGGCATGGGATCGATTTCCTCTTTTAACGCCTCGTCGACTCCATCGATATGAGAACAACTTAGGTGACAGACCACTTGCAGTATGGTAAGCATACTTACCTCATTATTGTTATGTTCATTATGAAATACTAATAGCTAAAATTCAACTTGTGATTGTTGTAGATGGAATGATAACTATTCTGTAATTAGAGCACCGACACATGTTCTAGTACAGTATAGGTACATACTAGATATGCATATGCCTAACCAAGTAATATTTTATTCATTCATATATCATATATTGATAATGTTTCAATCTTCTGATTCATTCATATTTTGACACATATGCATGCAAATTATTTGGAGTCATACAATCATCTCATCCAACTATTGCCGCCATATTGCCTTGATGGTAATGAGATATGGACATCCAGATGTCCACTCATATGCTTTTTCGTTGTGGAGTGACATCACCCAGATCGTGTGTTGCATCAATTTGGGATGTTGCAACAAATTCCTCAACCTTGGAATACAGACGCCCAACTCCATTCACACGACCTAAGGGGTAGGCGTGAACGAGACTGAATTGCATATTTGGCTCCTTAAATTTCAATCTGGGAAAATCGTCAAAGTTTGATTGTTAATGGACCTCCTATTAACAGCGGTGTAGATACTGAGCCTGGATTTATTGAATGGTATTCCACTATGAGTAGGCGATACATAACGAAAGTATGAGCATCCTATCACTTGTTGGTATGAGTTTATTGTTTACTAGGATTGTTTGATTTTATTTCTTCATTGCACACCAAAATAAATTTTAAAGTCACTAACTTGTTATTCAATTCTTTTTCAGGCCGAGCTTCCAAATTTGACATTATCGGCTAAAAGAGCCTTGCGTAGACTCACCTCTATATATCGAGTGCGATATTTCGATGGTGATGTTCTAATGGAAGAACAAGGTGATCCAGCAAGACATCAAGATGTTCCTATTCGACCTAATGTTCAGAATGAATATCCAACAACCCCACTCAAACATTTTACACATACTTCCATGATGTCCTCTCCCTCAACATTTAAATTTTTCCAACAACCCTCAGTACACTAAATATGGAAGAAGGACAAACTTCACATGTCCAACCAGATGTCCATGACCAATATGTGACATACCGACATCGTGGTGAGGGTATACACTTTACAGAGGAAAGCCAACCATCAAGTGTAAAAGGTCGTGACGATCGTGGACACTATGTGACTCAATATGATCGATCTAGGCGTAATAGAGGATCTTCTTCTAGTCGTGAATAAAGAAAATTGTACATATAATTAAATTTATTAATGAAATTCAAACACGAAAATGCACTTGCAGTCTACAACACATCCTAAAGAACCTTGAATATTATTTACAATAATTGAAAGTTAATATCTATAGTTTTGCATAAGTTTCTAACAACTTTAAACAACAACAATAATTTGAAATTAAAAATTAATATTGAGTATATCAAATCAATCATAGAAATTTCTTAATCTCAAAATATTACTATTAAAATTAAAAAAAAACGAGATTAGTGAGTTAGTTGATTTTAGGTAACAATGATTTAGAATTAAACAAATGGAATATTATTAACGGTAAAAAAACATAAGTAATGAAATAGTTGATTTTAGGGTTGTTAAAAGAATGAAAAAAAATAAAAGCAAAAATATTTTTCTTTTTTTTATTATTATTTATGAATGCGTCTCTTGAAGAGACGTATTCTTATTCTTTTTTTTCTTTTTTTCTTTTTTAAGAATGTGTCTCTTCAAAAGACGCATTCTTATTTTATTTTTTGTTTTTTTAATTAATCTATCTCTTCAAGAGACGCATTCATGCGCGAAAAAAACAATAAAATAATCTAGAATGCGTCTCTTCAAGAGACACATTCGGATAAAGACAAAAAAATACCCACTTTTACCTAAATAAGTTGAAAACACCCCTTTTATCTAATTAAAATAAAATTCCACCCCAAAAATCTAATTAACCCTGAATACGGTGTAGGAACAACTTTTTTATTCCTACTATTTTTTTTCCCTTTTGTTTTTGTATCATTTGGTTTTCTATTTAATATTTCTTCTATTCCAAATTTTTGAATTATTAGATTGGATTCTAATTCCTACATTTACAGTATTTTGAAATTTTAATTTTAAATATGGTTAGTTATGCTGATCTGTAGGGAGGTTATATATGTCAATACTTAAAAATAATTAGTGTATATACATTTATTTTTAAATGTCTAGACATTTCTGTGATATAAACTTTGTTGACATTTTTAAAAATTCTACTTACAAATTAGACATTCATCCAGTCAACCCAATGATGTTTTTTAGTAGTCGACCTGTCAATTCCTTGGATTAAACAAGGAATGGAGTTCACAAACCCCTACTTACCTACTTTACTCCTACTTAACTACTCCACTCGTACTTCCCAACTCCTATGGGCCAAACACACTCCAAAAGATTCAAAACTATCCTCAAACTTTCAAAAACATGTCAAAAGTACCCTTATCATTAGTGTAGGATAGAAACTGTTAATGTTTAAAAAATAACATTGAACTTTCAAAAGTTTCAAAAATACCCTTCTAAAATAATAATAATAATAAAAAGTATAAGTATATGAACATACAAGTTCTAAGGTCTTCTTGGTGCTTCCATTATTCATTTTCTTCTTTGTTATAATCTATAAGATCATTTGATTTTAGGTTTTATAAATGCCTCATAAAAAAAGATGTACGGGAATAACATGCCTAAGAATAAGATTTCTGAGAATAAACAATTATTGTGTTTGATTGTACATAGAAATGTTATCCAGATTTGAAGGTAAAAAATTATATTTCTATTTATTTTATGACATTCATTCTAGTAATCTTATAAAATTTTTAATAGGTTGATTAATTAATAATGAAAGAGTCATAGTAATTTGATAATTAATTACAAGTACTATTAAAAAATAAATATGTATACTAAGTTAAAATGATTGATACTAAAATTATTTTTTTTCTACTAAGTTAAAATAAATAATACTAAAATCATTTTTATTTGAAAATAATACCAACATTAGTTAATTATTATTTTAAAATAAATATCATCAATTACATTAATTTAGTATATTTTTATCAATAAAAATAAATTAAATTAGTATATAGTTATTTATTATTACAGTCCGTTATTAAACTTTAGTTAAGTATAGTTCACTAGTATTAAGTATAAATTTTATTTGCATCAATTAAATTTAATTAACTAACGTAAATAAATATATTGAACGTTATTCAAAAATTAATGTAAGAAAAAAGGAACCAATATGATACGTGTTGAATGAGAAATTTTAGACCAATCACAAGTTGCCACGTCATTTACTAAATTAATGATGAAATTCCAAATAATTAAATTTGGGCTCTATTAGGAGTTGACATATGTCCTGAACTGAAGTTGAAGACAAATTTCGATGACGCCACGTGGTTTTATCATGACCGTTGAATCAGATAAGATTAATTTTACCCAATTTGATATTATTATTTAGGTCAAAGTCCAACTAAGTCTAAAAATAGGCTAAATTTGACCCAAATGTCAAATCAGGCATTAATTGGGCCCAAAGATCAACCTCATGGACTAACCAAGCCCAAGTCCAACTAATTGGGCTAGACCCATGGATCAACCAAGCTCAAGTCCACCTTTGAACTCTATAAATAGATAAGCTCTCCTCATTTGGAGAGGTCAGCAATTCTATACTCCTGAAACTGATCACACCTGAAGACTAAAGTCCTTTGAAGATACAAACATTCTGAAGACTGAAGTCCTTTGAAGATGCAAGCATTCTAAAGACTGAAGTCCTTTGAAGATACAAGCATTCTGAAGACTGAAGTCCTTTGAAGATACAAGCATTTTCTACATTTAGAGAGTCCAGAGAATTCATCAACAAGCAGACGACTCCACTCTTAGAAGACGGAAGACCCTTGAAGACACAAAGAAGACTCTTCCAAGACTTCTACTTCAAGAACGTTTGATGTTTTTCTTCTTCAAGTCAAGCACATTCACCCAACTGAGAGAGAATCAGAGGATCAAGTATTAGATATCGAACCACATCGCATCAAATCAACTACAATATCAATACCAACTCAAGTTCAACTCCACGAAACAAGTTTCTCCGGAAGCCTCATGTGAACAATACGTTAATAATCAAAGTTAATAAGAGATATCAAAAAAAGTTTTAAAGTAATGATCATATGTCAATAATAAACTCAAGTTCAACTCCACGAAACAAGTTTCTCCAAAAGCCTCATGTGAACAATACGTTAATAATCAAAGTTAATAAGAGATATCAAAAAAAATTTTAAAGTAATGATCATATGTCAATAATAAAGAATTAAATTAAAATTAATCTCAATAAACAATCGTTTAATTAAAAAAAAAAAAACAATAAGTAGTCGACTATAATTATTGAAAAATGAATTTTGTATTAAATATATTTAATATATTGTTCAGCTTATTAATTAATAATTTATATAGATCAGTTATTGCATTCCATTTGCAAAAAAATTAAGTAAATAATTAATATATTATTATTGGTATATTAAAAAATAATTATATTAATTTTTTTAAATTTGAAGGAACGAAATTCACCACAAAACGTGTAATAATCGTACAATTCGAAATCAATTTATGTATAGTAAAATATTAAGAAAACATGTTAAAAAAAATGCAGGATAAACATTCAAGGAACATAAGCATATGATCTACAAAATGTTTAGAGGATAGGATACTAACCCTTCAAGTTTCACTTCTTTACGAAAATCATTTTCGATCTGAACAACACACCTCCTTACTCGAGCAATAAAAACCTTTCCAAAACACGTACACAGTTAGGATGAACACCACCATTTGGACACTACCAAACAATAATCTTGTTATCCTATGGGAACAATGAATTGGATGTATGGGCTCCTTGATTTTGTTTTTGCCCGAATAAATTTTATAGGGGGAAGGTTGATGTGAGAGAGAGAGCTTATGGTTTTTCAGGCAAAAAAAAAAAAAAAAGTGTGTTAGTGTTTTCCTTAAACAAAGTATAAAAAAGAGTGCGAGTGGGAGGAAGTTACATTAACTCCCTCTCGCGTTCTGTAAATGTAATTTCCCTGACATGGGGAGTTATAATTGTATTATTAAATTAATAATAATGCAATATGTATATTATATGATTAATTATATAATTAACAAACTATATAATATGCATTATATTCATATTAATGCAATTTTTTCTCAAACTTATAGTTTTAATATGAATTATATTCACAGTAAATTTTAACCTATAGTTTTTATACAAATCTCATTTATATAAATAATATTTGAATCTCATTCAAATATTTTTCTCTCACATATTATATAGTTTTAATTATGAATCATATTTCATAATTAACTATGTATTATAATGTATCAATATACATTATATCAATAGTATTAATATAATTAATTAAAATTCTCATAAATAATTTGTACAATTCAAATTATTCCAAAAATAATTATTCCTTGTGTTTTATCCTTAATGAGCTAACACCGGGACCTTATGGACCTACAGATTAGAAACTCCAATGATAAAAGATTAATTAATTAAACTCTTTAATCAAATTAATCAACATTCATTAATTGCCGATCACTCCACTAAAGATCAATATTTGCACTCTTCCCATTGTAGATATATTTTTGTATCCACGGATATAACCAATCAACAGTAAGTTGACCTTTCACAAATTGCTCATAATTACAGTTGGTCAACTTACCGTTTTACCCCTATAGTTACATCTAACTTTTTAAATGCCACAAATTTCTCTAATGAACAACTAGTCCATAGTCCAACTATAAACTAACCTCTCTCGGCTAGTAAGGGTTCATTGTTCAAGACCCAGAATCAACAATTAAAGGAGCAATTTATGTACTTTCTCTAACTACGGGAAAGAGTAAATTCCATCTTGTATAGTTGTGTTTCCATCTCTCTACTCGGACAAATCTTCAAAATTGTAGGCATATTAAGGTTTATGAAAATCCTAGACGGAAGCGAGATCGTTTCCCATTTTCAAATTTACACAGAAGAAATAAAATTCAGAACCTTATTATGCAATATACAAAGAAAATTTACAGCATGCTTCATAAATTAATATAGAGAATAAATTTTTGTTTGATTTACTAACCTCTTGAAGAACCAATTCTTCACTCCTGGATCAGTCATGAGCCCTCCTTGGAACACAAACTCCAAAGCACAATAGCATCCAAGTATAACGACGAACACCACCACAAAAGAACCTTCTGTATTCTTCTTAGGGTTGAACGATGAACCCCACCACAAAAGAACCTTCTATATTCTTCTTAGGGTTGAGAATATGTAAGAGGGGTGGGCTTTGCTTCAATTTTGGCAGAGGTTAGAAGATTAGATGAATTTTTTTTGGGAATTGTGCATTGGGGAATTCACTAACGTTCTATGAATATTATTTAAGGAAGAAGACAAAAAAGATTAACTTTCTCCAACTCCCCTCTCACGAAATATTGTAGAGAGAATTAAGGGGGAGGGAGTTACTGTTGATTTTAGTAAACTAACAACGAAAGAATTCAGGATTATTAAGCACTCTAGTTCATTAATTTTAGCAACAAATTAAGCATTTTTATACAATATGAAGAGAGTTTCAGAAATACCTTTGAAGAACTCCTTTGATCTTCAAATTCAGCTCCAATTTCCTCAGCTACTAAGTGTGGACTACCAGAAGATCTTCCCTACTATTCTCTAGGACCTTAGATTGAGTTGTGGGACTCAAAATGAATTGAGATTAGAGGGAATTTTGGAGAAGACACACTATTTTGACAGAAGTTGAAGAACTCCTTCTTCAACCAAGAAATCCAGCAAAATTAGTTTTGCATGCCACATTCAGCTCAAATTTTTGTGTGTTAATCCTTTTCGATCTGAACAACAACATCTCTTTGCTCGAACAACAAAAACCTTTCCGAAACACGTGTACAGTAGGGATGAATACCACCATTTGGATACTACCAAATAATAACCTTGTTATCCTCTAGGAACAAGGAACTGGATGTGTGAGCTCCTTGATTTTGTTTTTTTTATAGAGGGAAGGTTGTATGTGAGAGAGAGCTTATGGTTTTATCAGGCAAAAAAAAAAAAAAAAAATTATGTGGTAGTATTTTCCTAAAACAAGGTATAAGAAAAGAGTGAGGGAGAATGAGTTAACATTCTATAAATATAACTCCCTTGACATAAGGATTTATAATTGTATTATGAAATTAATAATAATACAATATATATATTATAGGAATTTCTCTATATATATATATTATATGGCTAGTTATATAATTAACAAGCCATATAATATGCATTATAATCATATTAATGCATCCCTTTTTATAACCTCTAGTTTTAATATGAATCAAATTCACATTAAATTTTAATCTATAATTTTTATACAAATCTTATTTATATAAATAATATTTGAATCTCATTCAAATATTTCCTCTCACATGTTATATAGTTTTAATTATAAATCATATTTATAACTAACTATATATTATAATATATCAATATACATTATATATTATATCAATCATATTAATATAATTAATTACTTAAATTCCCATAAATAATTTAAACAATTCAAATTATTCCAAAAACAATTATTCCTTGTTTTTATCCTTAGTGAGTTAATAAAGGGGTCGTATAGACCTACAAATTAGAAGTTCCAATGATACAAGATCAATCAATTAAACTCTTTAATTAGACTAATTGACATTCATTAACCGCCGGTCACTTCATTAAGGATCGACAGTTACACTCTTCGTACTGTAGATATATTTATGTACCCATGAATATAACCAATGAACAGTAAGTTGACTCTTCACAAATTGCTTATAACTACAGTTTGGTCAAATTATCGTTTTACCTCTATAATTACTCTAACTTTTTAAGTGTCACTGATTCCTCTAATGAATAACTAGTCCATAGTCTAACTATAAACTAACCCCTCTCGAAAAAATGAGAGGATGAGACCTTATTGTTCAAGACCTAGAATTAGCTATTAAGTGAGCAATTTCTCTACTTTTCCTAACAATAGGAAGGAGTGAATTTCATATTGTGTAGTTGTGTTCCCAACTCTCTAAACGGACAAATCCCTGAGATGATAAGCATATTGAGTCGACGAAACTGGCTACTCTCACCCATACAGATCAAAGGATTTCCCTCATAAACAGAAGTTCGCAACTCACTCAAGATTAAGGTCAAGTCACCTATGGTCATCCTATTGAAATGTTAGTTTCTTCCGTTGGGGTTGATGCCCTAAAGTCTCGTGTCCTGTAGTTTGTAAACAGTATATACGAACACCTGTGTTGTTAATATATGATATTTACTTCGCACCTTGTTTTTTGCTCGGTTATTTGTTTTATTTGCTTTACCACAAACCAATAAACATAAAATCCCTGGTTATCTGTATGTGACTCAAGCATGTAAGTGGTGACATACAAGTTGATCATGTCTTGAGTGATAACCAAAATGGTCTGTAGTAAATGGATAAAAGAGGGAAAGTTATCCTGGTAACGTACCGGACGCGATCCGCTTTGTGGAATGGTCACAAGTGTTGTGACTTGTTCCAAATGGTCTGGTCCTGATTATTCGTGTTGGGGACATGCGGACCGGGCGTCCTATACAAAGAATTTGTATAAAACCTGACCACGAAGTGTTAACATCTCGTTTATTAACACGTTCATGACAGAGACTTCACTTCACTAGGATGACCATAGGTAACATGACCTCAATCCTGAGTGAGTTGAAAACTCCTGCCATGGGGCGGTCCTTTGATTTGTATGGGTGCGAGTGGCCAGGTCGCCGATTCAAACCTACCATTTGAGGATTTGTCTGATTGGGAGCTGGGAACTCAGCTACACAAGATGGAATTCACTCCTTCCCCGAGGCAGGGGCAAGTAGATAGATGGCTCCCTTAAGGGCTGATTTCAGAGCTTGAACGATGTGGCGCCACACACCTTCTCTTGGCTCGAGAGGTGTTCAGACATAGTTGAACTATGTTGTATTGTTCATTAGAGGAATCAGTGGTACTTAAGGAGTGAGATGTAACTATAGGGGCAAAATGGTAAATTGGCCCAGGTGTACTTACGAGCATCTGTGAAGGGTCATCGTACTCATGATTGGTTATATCCGATGGAAACAGAAATATATCTGTGGTAAGAAGAGTTCAGTCGTTGGTCTTTAGTGGAATCACTAACAGTTAACGGATGGTGGATCTCTTGGCTAAAGAGTTTGGTTAGCTATTCACGTATCGTTGGAGCTTCGAGCCACAGGTCCATTAGGTCAACATGGTAGCTTGGATAAAGTCGAGAACCAGTGTTTGGGTTAATTTGAAATGTTCAAATTGACAAGAGGAAGTTTAATTATATATGATATAATTGGACTGGTTAATTATATTTGATATAATTGGCTAAATGTATGAGATACATTATTTTGGAGGAAATTAGATATAAATATGATTTATATCGAGTAGAGAAGAAAATATTATAGTAGATATATGATATCAAACTATAGGATATAAATATAATATGATTATATTTATTAATTAAATTAATTGATTAATTATTTGATAATTAACGGATTTATCCACGTTCCGACATGGGAAGTGGGATGCAATGGTTATGGTAACCGGTGGATTAAAACAATGAAAATCGTTTTCATTTTGATCATTCGTGCATTCGTATTATCGCACGCCCAAAAGAATCTGTGAAAGCGATCGCGATAGCCTATCGATAGAAGCTCGTCTATCTAAACAATCGTTTTCCTCACGTTTTTTCTAAACGATCGCTCAGTCTTTCATACACGATCCTGTAGCTCTACTATATGATAAGCATTTCCGTTATACGATAACAGAGTTTCATCTCCCACTTACTTATCATCTACACGACGCCTTCTCCTCCGTCCTCTACCAAACTCACAAAATCCCACTCTTTAGGTTTTTGACGTCGAGGATACCTGGGTTTCTCTTGTGGTGGGGTCATCCCCGCTGCATTGTTCGTGTACATTCTAATCGTGTTGTTGCAGTCGACATACTCGTCGGGTGCTGGTAGAATGGTGGGAGGTTTTCCGCTGCTTAGGGTTCGACATTCGAAGAGAATCTTCATCTGGTATGAACTCTTTCCTTATTAATTATTGTATTCTGAGCATGTCGATAATGAGGTTTATATGCATAACTGTATGTGTTGAATGTATGTCGTTTGTGTTTCGATCACTATGAAATCGGAGCAATCTAAACCCGCTCATGGAACTCTCCGTATGAGATCCTTCAATTGGTATCAGAGACAGATTTCTGATACTCTAATTTCATCTGTTGTAACGAAATAATGTTTACATTCATGGTGGGTGCATTTTTACTCTGTTTTAAACGTTAATTCTGTTGTGGATGTGACTGATTAATGGATGTTTTCAGGATGAATTGCCTCGGTTTTTTTAATTCCTTTTACATTTGCGGTTGTTTGTAAAGGCCCCTGCGTTTTTTGGCATAAATAATCGTAATCGAGTCTGTATTAAAAAATGTTTGAAGTCTTGAGTCGTTCGTCGAAGTTCTGGGCAAAGGTTGCAGCTCTTCGAGGAAGGAGATGATCTAGGGTTGATCGCATCGTGCAGAAGAGGTTCTATGCGATCGCTGTCCATCGCATCGTGAAGATGAAGAAGTATGCGATCGCGGTTAAACGCATCGGTTAAATGATGGGGTATGCGATCAAGAGTTGGTTGTATCTGGTTGACGATCGGGCACGCGATCGCTGAGTATCGTTTAATGCCCACGCTAAACGATCGTTTAGGTCAGCAAGCTTCATCATTTAGTAACTGACTAAATGATCCCTTAGTAACTCAAGGTAAATCGTTTACCTGTCATCGCGCTACACGATCGCTTGGACGATCAGGCTTCGCAGCCTCGTCGTCATCTACACGATGGCAGGAGTTTTCAAGACCCAATTCGCCTGTGAACCGGTTTGCTCGATGAAAAGTGTAATAGATAGGATTTTCATTCCAATTTTTTGGTTTAAAGGCTCATCCCGGTCCATTAATCTCTTTGTTTAATACATGTGACGTATGTTTTATATGTCATATGGTATACACATATTGTAAATCCCACCTTAGGTTATGCAATGACCATGCATCATCTCTTTATTGTAATTGTTATAATTTAGATAAGCATGATTTTTAATTATGTAAGTGCATGCTCATGCATCATATAATATAAGAGTTATATTTATTCATGCATAAAAAGCATTGACATGCATCATCTTTATATTATAATTGTTATAGTATAAAGGTGAATGATAACATGTTTGCTTGGTTATTACGCGTAATATAAAGTTATATAGTAATGACTGGACATTACATGAAGCATGACACATAGGTTACTTTATAAATGTTATAAATGCCTCATTATGCACAATGTTTTTTAATTGTTTCTTTTTAAGAGTTAAAGAGAAATTAGAACTAAAAGAAATAAGAAAAATATGCATGCTCACTTAGGTTTAATTCATGATTTTAAAATATTTAAAACTTAGATCACATAGACGTAAGATCACGGTTCTAATATGATTAGCAACCCTAAGGCTTTAATCTTTTAATCAGTTTAATAGGATTAAATTGGCTAATAAAAGGTTAAAGTGTAGCAAATCTATCTATAAGGGACCTTTTGTCTAAGGCGGGTTCTGTCTAGGCTGGGGTATTTAAGTTGACGGAAACGTAACACCCCTACTTGGGAACTTACCTGGAAAGATGAATTAGATAGATTTGATGCATGCATGCAAGTTAAGGACAGTCCATTAAAATGTTTAAATGTGACTACTTTAACTTGTTTATATTTCATAAACAAACGTTGTTTATGAGCAGGCTTTAAAAAGACCACTTAGACTAAAATTAGTAGCCAGATTGTCTAGGTTAATGAATCCCTAGGTAGAACATTCAGTGGGAGGTACTTGGGGCATAAGATGCTTCACTTAAACCTTTCACTTTTCTCCTAAAATCCACACCATGAGATCTATCCTCGGCCTCACGACACCTTTAGCGTGTCCCCCCAACGGATGGTGCTTGGGTAGGTCAATATCAAGGTGGATGGAGAGTATGTTCATAGTAAGTGGGAGCGGGAAGTACGACAGGATATCCCTTGGTCTCCCTTGTTAGGTTGAATAAAGTTTCTGCGCATCGCCTCGAGGCACCCTGGGAGTATCCCCCTAAAGGATGGCAATTTTGCGCGTTTCTTTATTTGATCTCCTGTAAGAGGATAAGGTAACTTAGTCTCTTGTCCTAATCCGTCTTTTCCCTACGATAAACGCATTAGGGCGGGACTCTAGCACCGACAACGAGAGGTTACACTTACACGGAATAGTTAAAAGTTAACGATTCTGGACCAAAAAATGGTGGTTGTTAGGTTCAATTCCAAGATTTGGTTCTGCCTAATGGTTGAGAATGTCTCATCCCAGTGAAGAGGCAACTGATCACCCCACCGGTGACGTTTGTTCTGACTCACTGGGGCATCATTACAAAATAGAAGTCTATAATTTAGGGTACTTGAAACTGTTTTGCAAAACAAATTGGTTTAAAAGTGGTTTAGCAAAATCTAATAAAGATTTGTTCGTATTTTCAGCAACTTTTTCAAATAGCTACAGCCACCTTATCGTTGTTAAGTGCCGAAAAATTAACTGGCGACAATTTTTCAATGTGAAAACACATGATCACGACGATCCTAATCATCGAGGATCTCATTTTGGGGTTTCGCAGTGGAGATTACGGTGTACATACTCAACTGTGTTCCCTCCAAGAGTGTTGCAAGAACACCTTTGGAGTTGTGGAACGGGCGTAAAGCTAGTTTACGTCATTTTCGCATTTGGGGTTTCCCTGCACATGTGCTTGAGGCTAATCCCAAGAAATTGGAACCACGGTCAAGGTTATGCCTCTTTGTAGGCTACCTCAAAGGTACACGAGGGGGTTATTTTTATGAACCAACGGAAAATAGGGTGTTTGTTTCAACAAACGCTACTTTCCTTGAGGAGGATCATATAAGGGAGCACAATCCACGAAGCAAAGTCGTGTTGCGTGAGCTTTCCAATGAAACTACTGAAACTTCAACAGGAGTTGTTGAAGAGCCTGCTACATCAACAAGAGTTGTTGATGGGAGTTCATCCAGTAGGTCGGTTCCACCTCAAGATTTGAGGGAACCTTGACGTAGTGGGAGGGTTGCGAACCCACCCGTTCGCTATCTGGGTTTCACGAAAATCCATGCTATGGTTGTAGATGGTGACGTTGAGGATCCATTGTCTTATAAGAAGGCAATGAAGGATGTTGACCGGGATGAATGGGTCAAGGCCATGGATCTCGAGATGGAGTCGATGTACTTCAACTCAGTATGGGATCTTGTAGATCTGCCTGATGGGGTTTGCCCTATAGGTTGTAAATGGATCTACAAGCGCAATCAGAGTGCTGATGGGAAAGTACAGACCTTCAAGGCTCGACTTGTGGCAAAGGGTTATACCCAGGTAGAAAGAGTCGACTATAAGGAGACTTTCTCGCCTGTTGCCCTGTTAAAGTCGATCCGCATCCTCCTGTCCATTGCAACTTATTATAATTATGAGATCTGAAAAATTGACGTCAAGACGGCCTTTCTGAATGGCAATCTTGAGGAGGCTATTTATATGGTGCAGCCCGAGGGATTCATAGCTTAAGGTCAAGAGCAAAAGGTTTGCAAACTGAATCAGTCCATTTATGGACTGAAACAGGTGTTTCGATCTTGGAACATTAACAGGATACATGGATTCTGACTTTCAGACTGATAAGGACTCTCGCAGTCCACATCAGGGTCAGTCTCTTTACTCTTAATGGAGGATTTGTAGTGTGGCGAAGCACTAAGCAGGGTGCATCGCCGACTCCACTATAGAGGCGGAGTACGTAGTGGCTTGCCGAAGTTGCTAAGAAGGTCGTCGGCTCAGGAAGGTCTTGACAGACCTGGAAGTTGTTCCAATATATCTAGGCCCTTTACCCTATTGTGATAATAGTGAGGCATGGCGAACTCCAAGAACCAAGGAGTCACCGCGCGGT
>NC_052352.1:40878366-40884891 GCF_009727055.1 Benincasa hispida
AAACACATAGAGCGGAAGTATCATCTGATCCATGAGATAGTGCATCGAGGGGACATGATCGTCACGCAGATCGCTTCAGAGCATAATGTTGCTGACCTTTTTAAGAAGGCTCTCACGGCTACAGTGTTTGAGGGTCACCTACGGAGCATGGGTCTACAGGATTGCCCGCGGCTGGACTAGGGCAAGTGGGACATTTTATTATACTAGGTTTTTATGTGCCCTAGTTTATTATTTTGTACTAAGTTTTTGTACACCCTACTTCGCTTTAGGACAAGTGGGAGATTGTTGGGGTTGATGCTCTAAAGTCTCGTGTCCTGTAGTTTGTAAATAGTATATACGAACACATGTGTTGTTAATATATGATATTTACTTCACATCTTGTTTTTTGCTCGGTTATTTGTTTTATTTGCTTTACCACAAACCAATAAACATAAAATATCTGGTTATCTGTATGTGACTCAAGCATGTATGTGGTGACATACAAGTGGATCATGTCTTGAGTAATAACCAAAATGGTCTGTAGTAAATGGATAAAGGAGGGAAAGCTTATCCTAGTAACGCTACGGACGCGACCCACTTTGTGGAATGGTCACAAGTGTTGTGACTTGTCACAGATGGTCTAGTCCTGATCATTCGTGTTGGGGACATGCGAGCGAGGGCATCCTATACAAAGAGTTTGTATAAGACCTGACCACGAAGTGTTAATATCTCATTATATAACACCGTTCATGACAGAGACTTCATTTCACTAGGATGACCATAGGTAACATGACCTCAATCCTGAGTGAGTTGAGAATTCCTGCCATTGAGGGTGGTCCTTGATCTGTATGGGTGCGAGTGGCCAGGTCGCCGATTCAAACCTACCATTTTGGGGATTTGTCTGATTTGGGAGCTGGGAACTCAGCTACACAAGATGGAATTCACTCCTTCCCCGAGGTAGAGGTAAGCAGATAGATGGCTCCCTTAAGGGCTGACTTCGGGGCTTGAACGATGTGGCGCCACATCTCTTGGCTAAAGAGTTTGGTCAGCTATTCACGTACCATTGGAGCTTTGAGCCACAGGTCCATTAGGTCACCTAGGTAGCTTGGATAAAGTCGAGAACCAGTGTTTGGGTTAATTTGAAATGTTCAAATTGACAAGAGGAAGTTCAATTATATATGATATAATTGGACTAGTTAATTATATATGATATAATTGGTTAAATTTATGAGATACATTATTTTGGAGGAAATTAGATATAAATATGATTTATATCGAGTAGAGGAGAAAATATTATAGTAGATATATGATATCAAACTATAGGATATAAATATAATATGATTATATTTATTAATTAAATTAATTAATTAATTATTTGATAATTAACGAATTTATCCATGTTTGGACGTGGGAAGTGGGCTGCGATGGTTATGGTAACCGACGGATTAAAACAATGAAAATCGTTTTCATTTTGATCATTTGTGCATTCGTATTATCGCGCGCTCAAAAGAATCCGTGAAAGCGATCGCGAGAGCCTATACGATAGAAGCTCGTCTGTCTAAACGATCGTTTGCCTCACGTTTTCTCTAAACGATCATATACGTTTTTTCTAAATGATCGTTCAATCTTCCATACACGATCGTGTAGCTCTACTATACGATAAGCATTTCCGCTATACGATAGTAGAGTTTCATCACTCACTTGTTGTCTACACGATGTCTTCTCCTTCGTCCTCTACCAAACTCACGAAAGCCCACTTATTAGGTTTTTGACGTCGAGGATACCCGGGTTTCTCTTGTGGTGGTATCATCCCCGCTGTATTGTTTGTGTACGTTCTGATCATGTTGTTGCAGTCGACATACTCGTCGGGTGCTGGTAGATCGGTGGGAGGTTTTCCGCTACTTAGGGTTCAGACATTCGAAGAGAGTCTTCATCTGATATGAACCCTTTCCTTGTTAATTATTGCATTCTGAGCATGCCGATAATGAGGTTTATATGCATAACTGTATGTGTTGAATGTATGTCGTTCGTGTTTCGGTCACTGTGAAATCGGAGTGATCTAAACCCACTTATGGAACTCTCGATATGAGATCCTTCATCTTCAAGTAACTGTGCTATACAGAGAGACCAATCATTTTGTAGTTCGGTCTTATATAAACTCTTTATACAGGATACCTGCACTCACATATCTTCACATGTACAATATAGATCATATCGTCTATAAAACTTACAACTCATGTAACAGTTACATAACACGGGTCGTATCCGCAGTGTCACCAGGATAAGACATCTAACCTTAACCATGTACTGCAGACCTTTTAGGTTATTACTTGAACATGATCCACTTGTATGTCTACCACATATTGTTCAAGTTACCTTAAACAATCTTGGATCTTAGGTTATTGGATCGAGTTAAGGCTATCTAAATGTCAAATAAAATACTTATTATTTTATTAAATAAATAATTTGTATTACATATTATAAACTACATGATCCACGAGATTTAGGACGCTAGATTAACATAATTGATATTAATTAATTATATTCAAAATGAATTTTTACATAAAATGTAATACAGAGGAAGAGTAGGAAAAGGGAAAACCCTCATCTTTAGAAGGAAAAATAAATCTCTAGTCTACGAGAAAATAAAATGAGTTGGAATAGTTTATTATCGAATAGGGTGTTGAAAATTGTGTAACAAACATGGATTTTACATGCTTGTGTCAATTCTCATCCACAAAACCCATTAACCAAACAACCCCTATATACCTTAACCGAAGGGGAAAACATTTTTTAAAATGAAATAAACGAAGGTCAAACAGTTAACAAGTTAACAAAAAGGAGAGTAAGAAGGGAGGAAAAAAAGGAAATAAAATAGAGAAGTGTTAGGTCATAGATTGAAGTAGGAGAGAAAGAAGGAACGGAAAAGGGAGGTAATGGGTGTAGACAACATTAAAAAGAATTTTTTTTGTTTAAAAAAATAAGGTTACTAATACAACTTTTTGAAAGCTTAAAAGTAACTTTGCAGCGATGTATAAACAATTTATGTTCATATACTAAAAGTAATGGTATTTTTTTAACTTTTCTTTAATTTTAAGGGTATTTTTTAAACTTTTGAAAGTTTATTAGTATTTTTGAAACAAAACAGTAATGGTTTCTATTCAACACTAATAGTAAAAATATTTTTGATTTTTTTTTAAAGTTTAAAGATACTTTTGAAACTTTTAAAAGTTCAAGAATATTTTTGTCACGAAGTGTAAAGATTAAGGACGTTTTTTTTTATAATTTAGCCTAAACTTACTAACATCCTAGCAATTGAGTTATATTCAAAACCACCACAATAACTCAATTATATGTAACCATAGTTTAAAATTTCGGTCGAAATCTTGATAGACTTGAAATTTTAGTAAGGAAAAATTCGATTTTCCCCCAATTTCTCAAAATTTCCATCAATATTTTGATATTTTCATTAAAATTTTGAGATTCTTTTATAACAATTTCTATCCAACGGAAGTTTTTTTTTCTCTTTTACCATAAAAAATTATTTTCAAGGAACCACATATTTTCATCAATATCTTTTCCATTGTATTTTTACATTATTTCACCTCAAACTTGAATTGGTACGAGTCCTCTAATATTCATCTCATTATTCTCTCAAGTTCTATCTACTTCTAGATTTTTTCTTCTTCTTTCTTTTTCATTATGTTGTGTTTTGTTTAATATTATGTTTTTTACATCCCTCTTATGTTTAATTTTATGATTTTTCTATCTTTAATATGTTATGTTATGTTAGTTTAATGCTATAATTTATCATTTAGTATCCACTTCATTTTATAATAAACAATTTACAATTATTCTATATGCAAATATTTCATATTATTTAATTTTATAATTAATCTTCAATATTTGATATTATTTTATAACTATCTTTCCATTTTTTTTAAAATTTCTGTTCTATTTACACAAATATTTTACAATATACATCAGAACGTTATCTTACTTTATCGAAATGATGATTAAAAATGATCAATTATAATATAATTTAGTCACACAATCAAATTTCATTAACTAATTATAACAACCTCCATAAAGTTTTTGGAAAATTTATCTCGATATTTCTATCGACATCTATATTTCAAACATTGCATGTATCGACGTGTTTTTTTTCTTTTTTGTAAAAGCAAATAACAAACATCCCGTTTAATAAATATTGCAATCATATCATTGTGTTAGTTCATCTTCCATTAAAAAAAAAGGACAGACATGACCACTCAACTCAATCTTCCTCTCTCTCCTAAAAAAACCCTTTAGGAGTCATCAGATGATCTGCAACGTAGTGGGGAGCTCGTCGGGGTTGAACGCCGTTCGCCGAACTGGTTCACTAGTGGTGGAAAACTGTTGTTCGCTAGGAGTCAAGTGCCACACAAGGGGTTCGTCGGAGGTCGGATCGCTAATCCGTTGGTGTTCATCGGAATCTTACGCAAGACGTCCTTCGGATCTCTAATTACAAGGGCTGCTGCTACTCGCCAGATTCGATTCACTCTAGGTGAAGAGCTGCACACTGTGAGAAGGTTTTTCAGGAGAGAGAGAGAGGAAGGTTGACTGAATGGACCTGTTTGCGCTTTTCTAATAGAACATCCACTGATATAAGGACATGATTGAAATACTTGATAAACTACGAGGGGTTAATTGATGAATTTAAAAATTTATATGGGTGTGATTGCAACAAATCTTATAGTTCAGGAGTAATTTGCGTGATTTTCTCTAAAATTTAATATTAATTATCTACCTATACTATATATAAAAAGTGGGCTATGTGAGACTAGAAGAATCTTTACATCACTATTTTATCTTTATATTTTTTTCATAATTTCTGTTTTGTCTTTTATTACAATTATTGGGATTGAGGTGGTTACATTCGAATATCTGGCGTGATTTAGACCATGAATATGAAACATTACGGTCTGACAATGATGATATGTTTGAATGGATGATCATGTCATCTTTTTCGTTATAATTACACAAGTTGAAGTGGTTACATGACAAAGTGGAAAATCTTTTCGTGTATGAGTATAATATAAACTATAGATGTGAAAAAAATCCCGATCTAAGATTGAGATATGTTTGTACAGATAGTACTTTACCCCATTACAACTACTCAAGTCAAGGTGATACACAATGAAGTGGTGTATCATTTCATGTATGGGTGTGATTTAGAGTTAAGATATAAAACCTCGCGATTTAGCCGTGAAGATATGTTTGAACGAATCATGCATTTTACCTTTTAAAATTTATTAAATTCATATTTTATCTTTATTTTCAAATAATTACAACTATTCGGATCAAGTGTTAGCTATGTAAAAGAAACCATTTGTTATATCGATTATGGAAAAATTCTTATAAATAGAAAAAACTAAAAAATATTTACACTTTATAGCAAAAAATTTTAAAAAAATGTTTGGTACTTTTAGAGATTTTTGCTATAAAATGTCAATATTTTTAAATATATTTTTTTAATATTTAAAAGGCCCTTAATTATAATCTTTTAAAATCCTTTTTTATGTACTAAAATAAAAGTATAATAAAACTATGAGTTCACGCACATCACACATATTATGGACCAGGATATTATATCTTATAAAAAAACCAACGTTATTTTTTTTTCCAAAAAATAGAAAGGGCAATTTTTTCCTTTTTAATGATTGAACTTAAAAAAAAAAAAAAAAAAAGTTTGTTTTTAAAGATAAAAAATGAGCTAACTTATTTATAAATATAACAAAATATCATTGTCTGTCAATATTAGACAATGATAAATATTGATAGACACTAATTAACAGTGGCGGAGCCAAGATATTATACAAGAGGGGTACAAGTTCAACTAAACGTAATTTTAGATGCATCTACATAATATTCAACTCATATAATATCGTCAAAGCGATCATAACTAAATAATAAACAGACAATGGTAGATCAAGAATTACATGTTAGGGGGCATAACTTTATATAAAATTAAAATTTTAGCTCATTAACGTCTACATTTGTGCCATATATAGCTCTCGAACTTTAAAAAATATATACTAGACTGCTAACATCTCAATAAATGCATATAATATATAGTATCAGACATTTTTTCTGATAAAAAATAATGTAACTATAGGCTACAAAATTGAAATTGAGAGGTTTAATCAGAAACAAAAAAAAAAAAAGTTATCTAATAATGGTTAATTTTTAAGCATTTTAAATATTTTATGAGATTTTTATACACTAAATTTAAAATTTATATATCTATTAGACATTTTTAAGGGACTTATTAAAGTTAAATTAAAAGTTTAGATACTTACTAGTCATAATTTTAAACACTAAAAATTAAATTTGAACCTAATTTAATGTGATTTAAAAATAATGGTAAAGTAAATAACAAAGCAAAAAAAATTATGTAAAATTGGTGCTATATGTCTTAATTTTCAAAAACTAAAAATAAATAATCAAATAGTTATCAAATGAATCTAAAATTTTAAAAATATTTGTATAAAACATATATTTAAA
>NC_052352.1:40884901-40918914 GCF_009727055.1 Benincasa hispida
TATTTAAATATATATATATATATATATATATGATTGAAACTTTAAACAACAAAAATTGGTTAAAATAAAAAAGTAAATATAATTCAAGAATTAAATTATGATTGCCAATTTACAAAAACTCCTCCTAAAGCAAATTACTATTTCATGTCTTAAGAGGCATGCATTGATATATGTTCAATATATACAGAAATATCTTTTATATTTAATAAAAAAAAAATGTATATTTATATGTAATACGATACGATGTGAGGGGATACGTGTTCCTTAACCCCTTCATAGATCCGTCTTTACTAATAGATATCTATTAATGTTAGTGATAGATACCGATATATATATGTATATATATTAATATCTATCACTAATAGATAGTGATATTGTGTTATATTTGATAATATTTATAGGAATTTTGTCATTTAAAATCATTAACCTTACAAAAAGTTAAAATTTCTAAAAATAGCTTTAAAAAGGAATAGAATAATAACGGAGAGAGGGGATTTTGAATGTATCACATAACTTACTTTTGTCATTTACTTGAAAAGACTTTCTAGAGATCTAACTCAACTTCTAGAGTTTATTAGTTTGTTCGATTAGGTGAACATTTAATTTATTATTTTATTATTTTTTCTGTGGTTGCATTAAAAGTTTGTATAGGAAATAATTTAATTTCCACAAATAGATTATTGGAGTTTCAATTTTAAATCTAATAACTCCACGATATATTCAATATTAGACATAAAATTAATAAAAATTTTGTTAAGTAAGATATTAAGGCCCCTGCACTTGTTAAAAAAAAACGTTGGTTTTTTAAAATTAAATATCTAAACTCGACTTTTATTTCATCCCCTAAATTTATATGTCGCGCAGTCCATTTTCTATTGATGTTTTTAAAAAAACAAAACAATGTTTTGAAAACTAATATATATATATATATATATATATTAGATTTTTACTAAGGAAAGTGAAAACCATATTATGTATCTACAGAAAACAAACACAAATTTCGAAAATATAAAACTAAATATAAATTGATTATCAAATAGGATTTTTGTTTAATTTCGTAAAGTAAAAAATATATTAAATACAAAATTCATTGAAAATTTTGTGAGACAAAAAAAAAAAGATATTTATTAGACACTTTTTTAGATTTAGTTTAAAGACAAAATGAAAAACTCCGAAGTCTTTTAATCACTTTTCAAAACTCATTGACCTAGGCACTATTGAGAATTTATTGCGAGATATAAATCAAATGCATAATAAATTAAATCGTATCTCAAAATCCCACTTCACATGTTAGAGGCAAACAAGTAACCAATCACAAAATAACAAATAATAGAGGACAGGAAAAAAAGGAGGACATCGAAAAAATATGCTAGTTCACCCCGAACTCGAGATTACGTTCAGTCTTTTGCAATAAGTTCTATTATGATGGAGATTATAAAAACATCCAAATTCACGCTACAAATCTCTTCCCAAATAATCCAACGAACTATTTAAATGCAAATGCCACAACTCGATAATTTGAAATAAATACTAAGAGAAATCCTCAACCCAATAAAAAAAATACACACGATATTTTTTGCAAGAACAAAATAAATTAGTTCTCGGGTGTACATCAACAAAAGAAAGGACTAACGGCACACTTGGTTGTAATTTTTTTTATTTTTTTAAAGATATTATAATTAAAGTGTGGAGTAGAAAATCGAATCTCAGACTTCAAGATCGATAGTACAAGCACTTGGTTGTAATTTTTCATCTTTATAATTTTCTTCTTTTATAACAGTGTCCACCGCCTCTTGTTTTCTAATTTGGCAAATCCACCTCCAAATTAAATCCAATAAAATTCCTTTACTCACCTCCCAATTGCCAATTAAATTCTTTCAATAATATCACCAGAAACTTTCTTGTGAGTTAAGGAAATGGAATTTGGACCTTGGAGTTTTGGCTCCAATTTCCTAACAATAAGCTTGTGGATTGAATCTTTTATGATTAAATTGCTAATTAGGTAAAATTTAGTTTATATGATTTATAATTAAAATTTTACCAATAAAACACCTCTTCATGAAATTTTATTAAACAATAAGAACTAAATTTTAACTTTCTAGGGACCAAATTTGCATCCAAACTATTTTTTCAAACACAGAAATACAGAATTTGAAATGAAACAAGAAACAACTTGGAATATCCAACCTACATCATTTTGAGTCTACAAGAATTGGAAGCAATAAAACTTCTGCAATGTCTGCATCTCTTCAATTGAATTATCTATACATTTACATTCACAGTACCAGTCAGATCTGGTTCCAATAATGTGTAAATAATCATAAAACAAGTTCAATATAATCTCACATGGTACACAGGAATCAAACGACACCTGCTGATTACTTCCACCACCAAAATTGGCGAAACAGATAGATCTTCCTCATTCGAGCGTTATATGTCAAGAACGCTCGGGCTTTCACTGGATCGGCGTTCAAATATTCGAAGGCGTACATCTGTTTGGCCTCCTCCAAACCATCAACCTCCATTACGGCTTCTAAGAGTTCCTTGGCATCTATCGAGTGTTTGCTCAGTTCCATGGCATCGGCCAGACGACGAATGCTGGATGCCACAGCCAGCATTGCATCTTGGAGAGCCTCAGATGCCCGTGGTCTCTTTGGATGTTGTCTCGTCGGGTTGTTTGGTAGAGGGTCCTGACTGCCATTGGGCAGTTCTGCATATTCAGATGGTCCAGTATATGACTCTGTATCATCTGTTTCACTAAGATCTTCAGAGCTTGGGGAGTGAAATGATGCAGATTCTTCCTCAAAATTCCTGACCTGCAGTGAATGGTTTCCGTCCTTCATCTTCGCCCATCGACTCGGAGCCTGATAATTGCCACAAACAATGTTTAGTTCATCATACATCTCTATTGGCTTCCCTCTGATTCCTCTCGCATCGGGGTGTGCCTATTCCACGAATTGAATATTGTTATACATGAACAATTCCATAATAGTTGTGATGTTTAGATTTGAAGTGATGAGAGAAACATCTACTCACTGCCACATATCTCTTCCAAAGGTCTTCACTGTCACACTCAATCATCTTCGAAGTCGGATTCCACCGAAACCCGTCTCGACAAAGAATATCCTTGATTACTTTGTACCTCTTCTTAATTGTCTTTAGACGATTAATAACTTTCTGGTTGTTCAAGTTTAAGTTAAAATGACTATTGACAGCAATACATGCAGCTGTATATGCATTTTCATTAAAGCATCTGTCAATTTTATTCCCATTTCTGGCCTGAATAGCAAGAGCTTCAATAAGGCACTTGTCCATTGCAACTGACCAAACAACATTCCTTCCTTTGTGCTTTACATCCCTTCTTTGGCCTAGCAGGCCATACGATTCCATTCCTGTATAAGAAGAATGAATAAAAAGTTCAACGGTAATCATTTGCATCACCCATGGAAATGCCTTTAGTTTAAAACTTTAAATATAGATGGAGTTTGAGAACTTTATTTGAACAGAAATAGACTTCCAGAATAATACATGTCAATGTCTACTTACTTTTAGTCATCTAGAAACATGTGCTGGATATATGATTCTGATGACTGCAGAAAAGACAGAAAGGTCAGTGCGTGAGAGAGCATATGTTTCCTTTAGAAGTTAAAAAGAAAAAGGAACGATCATGGCAGTCAATCATATGACCCCTTAGACCGACCGGGATGTGTCACACTGAAGTCCGACGTGCAATTTTGTGTAACAGGTTGTTTCAGTGGAGAAGATGATGAGAAAAACTTAAAAGCACAAGACAATGATGACACTGCGACATAAGTCAGAGCACAACTATACCAAGAAATTCCTAGTTGAAATTATTTTTTTTACCCAAGAAAGCACAAAAGCAAGTGCACTACTGCTGATCATCAAACTAGAACTATAAGCCAAACAAATTCTCTCATATGAGCGGACTGCTAATAAACATTTACAAGGAAATTGAGTGTCCTGTTTCCCAACTCACAACTATAGGCTATAGCAAACAGCACTTTGCAGGGGCAAAAATTCTTATGATTGAACCAAAATCAGGCATTTCAATATTGGTACAGATATACGTTGCATACTAAGCCTTATTGAAGATGAAGGGTCGCCCTAAAGTAGACAAACATAAAGATGGGTGCTCCTATGACAGTTGAGAGAATGCATCATAAGTAACCGATCCATTTTCTACAATACCTACCTAACTTCCTCCTCTGAACAGATAAGTTTAACGTAAATGGAAATCACAAAATTGTAATGGTAAATTAAAAATTCGGAATAAAAAAAAAATAGAGAAAAGGACCAATAATGCCTTTCCGTAAAGCTTTAATTATTTAGAACTCAAGGATATAGTTATACAACCTAGAGAACACATCATGTTCAAGCAAGGTCATAAAGCTTTAATTGCTGTAACTCTCAATATAAACTAAGTAACAGTACAACAATCTCGTACTCTCTTTAAACCATAATGCAACATATGCCAATCGGAGCATAGTTCAGCTTGTTTAAGCATGTACCTCAATCAAAAAGTCAAAGATTCGAATTCCTCCAACCCCACATATTGTTGAACTATAATACAACATATGAGAACAATGTTAGTACTTTTAGTTCCAATATTAAAAATAAATTTTCTTTGAACATAACATTTGCAACGGAAGTTGCTGTTGCTGTTATACTCTTTCATCACAGCAGTGTCAAATTTAGACGAACAAAAGAACTGAAATCATAACGGAACATTTCCACTTCAAAAATCTCAGTTGTAAATACAACAGCCACCAAATATCATGAAACAAAACTAACTAAAAAGTAAGAAACAGCTCAATGCTCAATGACCCCATTCAGAAAACAGACATTTCTAAGAAAGAAAACACAGAGAGTAAGAGTAAGCACAAAATTGGCATCAGTAAACTACTAGTAGAGCTTTAAAACAATTATTCTTCACCAACCCAGATTACAAGATTACATATAAACACACTCCCAATTCCTCAAACTAAGTAACACTCAACTTTCTTCATCATTCCCAACAAAATTCATATCTGAAACAGAGTTCCAGCCAAAACAGATTCTCATTACACAAACAATGATTGAAGAATAATAATACCTTAACGACCCCTCCAGCATAAGTTCAGCAGAAGAAACTAAGATCGAGGCCTAATAGAGGTAACAAAACGATCATATTAAAATTGGAAAGCTCTGAAGAAAAATCAACAAAATAAAAAAGCTACCCAAATCGGGGAATGGACTGAAGAGCAAGATTCAGATCATGGATTTGAGGAAATTTATGGGAAGAAGGGCGGCAGCAACGAAGAAAGTGAAAAGAGTAAAGAACAGTGAAGGTTGATTGGGGAAGAGTAGGGTTTTCTCGAGAAAATTTTTATTTTCCCAGTTGTACTTTCTCGAAAACCAAACGCCAACGAGAAAATAATTCCTTTTTTCCTCGGGAAAATATATATATATTTTTTTCTTTTGGGAAAATATATATTACGCACTAGTACACTGGAGTAAAGATGGTCAAATAATTGGAAAACAACCCAATCACAAACTGACACGTAAACAGTCTTCGGGCATTTAAAATAAAGTCAATCTCAACGATTATTTTTGAAAATATTATTTTCGTCTTGTAATTTTTATTTTGGGAGATTTTTAAAAATTGAAAAGTAAGAAAAATTATTTATACAAAAAATTTTAGTTTCTTTAATAGAAGCTGAAAGAAGCCGATAAAAGTCTCCTAGTGATAGAAACGGATAGACATCATTAATGTTTAACAATGTTTTTTATTGCTATTTTTTAAAAAAACATATTGACATTTTTTGTATCAGTGAAAGTTTTCCTTTTATTTTTATCTTTTTGTATTTTTAATAAATTTTAGATTTAAATACTATTTTAGTCCTAATGCTTTACTTCACTTTTGTTCTTATACTTTCAAATTATTCATTTTGGTCCATATACTTAAATTTTTTTGTTCATTTTGATCTCTATATTTTAAAAATATTTATTTTAGTCCTTATACTTTTAACTTTGCTTCATTTTAGTTCTTATACTTTTAAAAAGTTGTCATTTGGTCTCTTCATTTCACTTTTAAAGAATAAAATGGTCACTTTTTTAAAGTTCAATGAACAAAATGGATCAACGTTGAAAGTACAATGACCAAAATGAACATTTTGAAAATATAAAGTATAGAAATCAAAATAAACATTTTGAAAGTAGAAGGACCAAAATAAACAAATATCAAAAATACAAAGACCAAAATAGTATTTAAACCTAAATTTTAAATTTGATTTCTACTACTAATTTGTTATTAATTTCGATAAAAATTGATTAAATTTAAGATATATTAAAAACATGTGGATTAAACTTATACATTTGAAAATATAAGAATTAATATTAAACAAATCTGAAAATGTAGAGGTCAAAATGTATTTTAACGCAAGTATTTTTAGATTTTGTGCAAACATATGGCTTTCATAAAATTTTGCTTTGTGTCCTTTAATTCTAAGCATTTTCTCAAAGAAGATTTGAAAGGGAAAAAAAACAGAAAGTTTATGTTCTTTGGAATTTAGATCTCTCCATCGATGGCGTATGTTATTTTAACCAATTTAAGTATGTTAGTGACTATCCTCAATGATACTTGATAAAATATTAGATTTTTTTTAGTGTAACTATTGGTATGGATATCTCGTCATATCACTCTCGACCTTCTCCTCTAGTTTGGACACATTACTGTGGTTGGAGTTGACCTACAAGAGTACTCGCACCGGTGTGGTGCCGAACCAAGTACACTATAATGCCTAAGATAATATAGGGAGTATTTAGTTCGACTAGGTACAAAGAGAATTACTTCACCATTAAAGTTGTTGGTGTGGGGATAAAAACTCTATCTTCTAACTTTGGCTTGGGATGTGTGTAATATCAATAATGTTATAATAGATGTGGTCCTCGGGGTACCAAAGTGTTGGTGGCAGGGTCGGTTACATTTCTCTTTTGGTGAAACTCCCCGAGCTCAACTAGTTGACTGAAAACTCAAGGACTCAACTTTTCCATCTGGACCACACGAACTCCCATGCAAGCTTCAAAACTCCTTTGGGTTAAGTATTGCCTTGAGCAACCCTTAACAATATCCACTATTACGTTGAAAGATTGAACCTCTAACCTTAATAAAGAAAGTACATGTTCATTACTATTAAACTGAATTGTCTTTAATTCGATAAAATATCAATTATTGACAAAGCATCCATTTAAAAAGTAGTGTTATTTGACAATTATTTATAAACCAAATGTAAATGAATGTTACACATTTGTTGGTTAGATGAATAATTGTAAATAAATGTCATAATTGCCTAGTCGAATTCGTAACTCCATGACATTAGATATATTATAAATGAGTGTGATGATTGCATCCATGAATTTTTAAAAAACTTCCATTAAATTCTCTTATGACCATATATTAATGAAGTTCCCGTCTTTATTCAATATTTGTTCGATTATTCTAAATTTGAAAAAAAAATAAATTGTTAATTGTTAATTGTTATTTTTCTTATTTTTATTTTTATTTTAAATTATAAATCCCATGTAATTTTCTAAAAGGGAGCACAACAATTTTATTTTTCTTTTGATAAGAAACAATTTTATTGATAAAAACGTTGAGCATAATTACTAGATTTTTAAAAAGAAAAAAATGAGTTCGAGTACAGGAAAATCCGCACTTTTCCAAACCCAGAAAACAGACGAAATTCTAACCCAAATCAAAATTAAATAAAGGTAGTTATAATAGTTAAAATATCTAAAATCAAGATTATAGATATTCCTTTGTTTTCAACACGTTTCATTCCATTATACTAATTGCCATCACAATGGTTTGGCACACTCTCTTACCCATTAAGTTACGGAAGAGAACCAAATTTCTTTCCTAATCTTTTTCTTATAAAATATTACTCACATATTACATATTACAAACTTTTTTCACTTTCTTTTATTTTAATTTCCAAATATCTGTAGATTTTGAAATGTCTATCAACATAGACAAATAGTTTGCATCGAGTTAAAAAGAGAGACACACAAGGGGGAAAGGAAAAGGGCAAGAGACATTCTTAATTTGACTATCACTTCTTTCTACATCCAATCTACTGCCTGGTTCAATGCAACTTTAAAGAAACATTCAAGGAAAAACGTGTGCAGAGGCCAGAATTCGAAGAAACATACCATTGAATCTCAATGTTCGATAACTGACCATTGGCAAAAATGTTGTTAGTAGTAGAAGATGAAAACTTTTTGAATTATTTCTAATAATTTTTCGTAAAAATTAGAATATAAGATGATGCAAATTTGCAATGGAATGTGTTATATAAAAAATCCACAACTCGTGCAAATGTCAAAATCTAACCTACATCAAAATTAAATAAAAGTAGTCATAATAATTAAAATATTTAAGATTTTGGATTATAGACAGATTCATCATTTTATCATCCTTAAAAGTACAGAATTAGCATAACAGAAAACTAAATAGTAATCACAAGTGCTCAAAGAGATTTCATTATATCGTACATTGTCACATTGGCTTGGTTCACTCTCTTACCTATCGAGCTACAGAATAGTCTTTTCTTGATGTAACTTACACTAAGATTGTATCTAACAAACTACTTAATTAAGCGTTCAAATCTCCAAAAATATTATACATATTAAATATTACAGCCTTTTTTTTTCTCTCTTTTCTTTTCATTTCCAACATCTTCAAAATTTGAAATGCCCATCAAAATAGACAAAAAGTTAAATTGAGTTAAAAAGAAGGGCACATAAGGGGGGAAAAGAAAAGGGCAAGAAATCATCTTAATTTGACTCACTTCAATACAACTTTTACTGTCACTTTTTTTTTACCCTCTCCTTTTCGAAGATAAGAAAAAACATTCATGGAAAAAGGTGAGTGGAGGCCAGAATTTGAAGAAACAGACCAGACCATTGAATCCCAATGTTCCATGACAAACCATGACAAAAGTTCAAAGTTATTACACTGTCATCTTAAGAAAGCACTGCCATTGTGCATTACAAACCTAAACAGTTCCACATACAATGATTTGTTTTTCTGATGAACAAACAGGGAATCAAAATCCACCGGAAAAAAAAAGGACCAGAAAAACTAACCTCCCTTGGTTGACTAAGTAGCCGAGAAACCGTCTTCCTCTGATGAGAGAGAGTTTTTTAGCTCTTTCATTTAGAAGAACTGCTGAGAGATCAAGGAAGATCAGACATATGACACACTGCTGGCATGTTATTCCATGTACAAGAATCAAGACCCCATCCGGAATGTGTTGTCGAAATCCCAGTCGGTAAGTGCTCGTAGTCAGCAGCCAAATCATCACCTAGAAGCAAAGAGATGGCATCGGTCACATTCGTTGTGTCCTCCACGATTCCTGAACTTCTGTCCTGCCAATCAGCGAGCAAGGCATCTGGACGTGTGAAATCGACCCCGCTTTTGGCTGCTTTTTCTCTATCTGGAGTCCATGCATGATCGAGTGGTTCTGATTTCACATTACTTCCTGTAGAGTTACTGCATAAGTTAGACAGTCTTTGCGCCAGAGAGAATGAAACCCATGTGATAAAACAAAAAATGTATCCTCACAGGTTTCTATTCCAACAATTAAATTGGAGAGACAGATGGAGGAAGAAAAAAGGCATCAGATTCAGCGTAGACAAAGCATCAATCATACAAATATTGCATAGTTCACATTACTTCATCATAAAATAAATCTCACTATCTCGATGATATAAAAGATAATATAGTGTGAATAGAGTCACGATCAGAATATTTTAAAAATTTTGGGGACCCAAGATTTAAGTTAGAAATTCACCATTCACCGTGAGACTTCTTAGTTGTCCATCATACCAAGAGCTGCTGAAAAGATTTCAATGGCCAAGGCATATATATCCTCGACCCAAGGAGTCAAAAGTTCAAATCCCCACCCAAGTTGAAATAAGGAAGAAAAAGAAAAAAAGAGATTGAAAAAAAAAAGAAAAAAGAGATGACAATGATTTAGTAGAAACGCACACAAATGTAAGAATTCATTAAACAAAGGTTCAAGAATATTTTCAAGCATCTAAATTGAATATCACACGAATTCTTGTTGAGAACAAACTAGACTATAAAATTCATCGAATTTTACAAGTTATAATTTATATGGTTAACAACTTAACATGTCAGTAAAAGAGTTTTGAAATTTAGATTCGATAATTCTATTCACCCCCCCAACATAAAATATGTGAGTCTAAACTTCATAAACCCAAACTAAGATCCAACTCCACGCATGGATCCGGTAAGATTTGAAATTAGTAGAAAAATTTCACTGAGATTCGAGTAGAAAACTCACCAGAAAAGGCCTCAGTAAGAGTAGGATCTTCATATGAACTTCCAGTCGCACTGATTGGTGTGCATTCACTGAAAAGTGAGGAAGTGGAGTGACCCAATGGAGAAATAACCTCGGTATAGTCATCAATTTCTGTCTTACTCGCTGCCATATTGTAACTATCAGTTACATCACCTGGAGTGACACTGCATGAATTTGAATTTTTATCAGATGGGTGATTCTTTGGACAACCCATCGTCTTAGATTCATATATTAAAGCTTCGAGCAAGCCACTATGGCGTGGTGAAGGGCAATCTGATCCCAACATGAGAGTTGGTGGATATTGAATAAACGGGTCAACTGATTCAAACATTGCCGGTTGGATGGGTGTGTCCCAACTGGTTAAATCAGTTTCTGGATATTGGAGTGAAGGGAGCTCCAACTTCTCAGTCTCTTTCGAGTGCTGAGAAGCAGAGGAATTGCCATTTGTAAGGGAATGGCTACCCTCAAACGAGCCAAAAGACATGGCATTCTTTGTGGTAGGGTTAGATTCAAGAGGGAAGGGCGACCCATATGACTGAGCAACTTGACTGTAGGAATTATCCTCAAATTGGTGGAAAGGGGTTTTAACACTACCATCGGGACCAGGAAATAAGGATGCTGATTCCCTGAAACGTTTTTGACGATGCATCGTTGATTGCATGAAATTACAATACTGAGAAGAATCAAGACCTCTTTTCAGCATACAACTTGAAATATCTGGAAGCTCGGGCATATAAGATAAGGCACTCTGAGGCTTCAAGCTGTGAAAAGTGACATCTGGTATATCATAACTATTAGCCCGAAGAAGATCATGATGGTCTTTATCTACAATATTACTTCCACCTGTGTCTTGGGTCTGCTGAAACGCCTGCCATGTACGCAGACACACTTCTGGGGGATACAGAGGTAGACCAGCCCGCTGCCGCCTCTTAATTCGAGTATTCCAGTAATTCTTAATTTCATTGTCTGTACGTCCAGGTAACTAAGGAAAAGACAAAATAAATACCTTCAGTAAGGAAATGAAATTATTTTTAAAGATAAAAACTAGAAAAGCCTATTCCTATACATTCACTCTACAACAAAGAAAGGAAGGTTTGAATGGCAGAGAAGACGTATTAGCCCTTGATGGACGATGAACAGATGGCACAGATGTTAAACATACACTTGAAACCATTCGAAATAATTCTAAAGAATACCTTACTTTTAGTGTGCAAATGTGATGCAAGACAAATGTAGAACATAATCTAAGACTGAACAAAAATGAATTTCAGTATTTCTCATCAGCAAACTCAGAAGTCCCCCTTTCCTTTTTGCAATTCTAATTCAATTCAATTAAAAATGAACAAGAAACTATATAAACACACAAGACAATCAGTTCAAGTTGTACAAATCACTCTGGCAGCTACAGAAGAAAATACAGACAGTCTTGAAACCTGAAATTTATTAAGAATCTATCTAATAAAACTAAAATTTTAATCTATTCCTTTCTTGCTCCCTAGTCTTCGCTTCGAGGAGAGAGTTAAATATATTAGAAGTTTTTGTTAGTAGAGAATGTTCAAGTATCACTATTTGATCAACATACGAGAAGTCCATAATTATCCCCAGAGAAATTGTAATAACATTAAGGAATCAAACCTCCTCTAGTGGCTAGACCTTAGGTTTGGCTGGACAATCATTTGATGCCACCAATTACCAAAAGAAAACTCATGAACTGCAGTATGTTTATTAGACAGATAGATAGGTCGAAAAAGTTATATTAAAGGCTAAAGACATATGCCAAAATTTAGTCCAAATAAACTTTCTAAATAGCAGGAAAAGGGTTCCAAATATGATGATGGTTTAGGGAAGAAAATTTTCAAGCCAATTCCATGCATGGATTTATCCACTGAAATACATATCAACGATTCCCAAAAAGTAAATAATTTATCATATACTTGTAACATATAATTTTTTTTATCTTTTGAATCCAAAACTCTATGATTATTGCCTTTCATTTCTACCAGAAAAAATACCCCAATGTAAGGGCCAAATTATTCCTCCAATGGTTTAGCTATTTTCTCATCATAAGTAAATTTAAAGGAAGGAATCAATATTTGTATATGACATAACAATTGATAAAATCAGATTAGAAAAAATGCATAAAGAAATAATAATAACATAGTGATTTCTAAACTTTCAAATGAAAAAAATTATAAGTTGCATTGAAAAAACCTTTACGACAGAACAAACAAAACAATCTGTTTAACTATAGTTTTTCACACTGAAAGATCCAATTTGCTAGTCTTGTATAGCTTATCTTGTCAGCCGGAAATAAGCTTCTATGTAATACTATCATCAAATGAAATGAATTCCATAAAATTTTCAATTCTCAAAACACTATTCTTCCAGGAAAAAGCAAGGAAATCCAAGCCAGCAATAGCAAATCACCAAAAAGATTTAATTAAAATGGAAAGGAAATTGTGTGTACATACATGGGCTGCCATGCGTGCCCATTTGTTTCCCATTTTAGCGTGCAGTTCAATTATTAGATGCTCTTCTTCTGCAGTAAATGCCCCTTTTTTCAAGTTTGGTCTGAGGTGATTGGCCCATCGCAATCGGCAGCTCTTCCCACAACGAGAAAGTCCAGAATGCTTCTGAACAGCATTCCAATTCCCCTCTCCATGTTTCTTTACATAATCTATCAAAATTTCATCTTCAGCAGATGTCCATGGTCCTTTCTTAAGAACAACACAGCTAGCATTCCCTCCACTATCTTCGTCTACCAATGGTGATAATATCTGGTCTTTTGAAGGTATGTTGTCTTCAATCTCATTTTTCGGATGCCGCATCTCTTAATTTGCAATCAAATAAAGATCCTACAAACAAATTTGGAAATTTGATAAAACAAGAAAAAGTTAAGAGAGAGAGTATAGACTTAAACAAACTGAAGAAAATCTACAATGATCAAATCTGAGTACGAAAATAGAAAGGACCAGAGATAGTTCACACTTCACCAAGAAAATTAAATGAAGATTGAAAGCAATTGAAGGATAAACTATGTTTAATTACAATATCATTACTAATCAGTACAAGAATAAATAATTAACTCTTCATAAATGTTCGAAATGTATAGATCTCCCTGATCCATTAAAGGAACAATTGTAGAGAAGACATTTAGAAAGCCAATTAAATTCAGTTACTCCATCAGGAAGGAAATAAATGAACGAAGTAACTAAAATCAATTACCCTAACCTAGATGAATCATTCATAAATTCTTAAAGTTCTATAATTCAGAGAACAAAACTCAGAGTAATTGACTCATTAATTACACACAAAAAGAGTCCGCAATTATTGCAACAAAGACGGCATAATCAACGCAGAAAAAGTAAACCGTAGCCTACTAAATACAGATCCTTCCTAGCTACAATCAAAATTTAAAAATAAAATAAAATAAAATAAAACAGAACGAATGAATTTCCAAAAATCGCGACCTAAATCGATACCAATCCATCTCCATGAAATAACAAAAAAAGAAAATCGATATACCTGAATCAGCCCCCCTCGACAGAATAGATTCCCAAAGAAATATGCTTTAAATCGCCGACTTAAAGAAAAACACACAGAAACGATCAAACGAGAAATCAACAGCTCACTCCAGGTGCCGAATTGAGCTACCAGCAGAGAAAATGGCGACAATGGAAGATCTGAAACAGAGAGTTTTTTTTTTTTTAACAAATTACATAAATCACTAAAAAAAACACCTCGCGATTCGAAATCAGTAAACAGAGAAAATGAACTGAATTTCACGAAAACCATCAAAAACAGAATCACCACATCACTCCAAAATCTGAACCCTAGCCCTCCTGCTCTCTGAAAGATCCATTAAATCAACAACACACAAAGAAATTCAACAAAAATTCATAAAATCCTCAAGAAATGCTGACCGCAATTTGTGAAAGAGGATGAAGAAGATCCTGGCATAGAGAGTGCAACACATCTGGGATAATCCCAGAGATCTCCAATAAAAAAAAAAAAAAAAAAAAAAATTAAAAAAATAGAGTGAGAGAGAAAAAGAGAGAGTGGGTGAAAGGGGAAAGAGTAGAGAGAGAAAGAGAGAGAGAAAATGGAGTAGAGAAAAAATGGAGTTCTTGAGAGGAAGATGAAATGGCAGAAGAAGAGCAAAATTAGGCAGAGAGAAAGGAGGAGAAAGTTGAATACATTTCCATCTTCCTTCCTTCTTCAATCTTCTCTTCTTCACTGAAAATCAATTTTCTTTTTTCTTTTTTCCTTCAAATTTCTTTACTTTCCTTTCACTATATATATTCAAATTTCCAATACAATATTGCCATTTTTGGAAGCTTATAAGATTAATTGCCTTAATTGTTAGTTTATGACTAACTTAATCTTTTTTTTTTCTAAGGACAAATATTCTGAACTTTTGATAGTATTAATTTAAACCTAAATTAATAATGGTATTTATTTAAACTTCAAATTAATAATTATGTCAATTTAAATCTGAACTTTCATAAGTGTAACAGTTAAAACTCTCGTTTTCATAAATGTATTAGTTTAAATCATCCACTATGTTAATATAGAAAAATGAAATAAAATATTTACAAATAATAGCAAAATATCATTCTGTGATAAACCACGATAGACTGTTATTTGTGTCTATGCGGTCGAGATAGACTGTGATATTTTACTATTAGTTGTAAATATTTTTAACAATTTTGTCCTTTAAAATAATTTTCATATATTTTATTTGGATATATTTATGAAAGTTTAGAGTTTAAATTGATATACTTATGGAAGTTCGGAGTTTTAATATAATTATAAAAGTTTAGTGTTTAAATTAATAAAATTATTAGTTTGGCGTTTAAATTGATACAACCCAAAGTTTTGAGCTACAAATTGATATTTGTCATTTTTTAATTTACAACCCCTTAAAAAAAACAATTTCATATTTTGCTTCTTTTTTTTTTTTTTCCATTTTCGTGTGAATGTACAATTTTACCCTCCTTCACCAAAAATAAACATTTAAAAACTAGTGATTCAAATGTAGAGTTTATTTAATGTTTTCATTTGTCAGATTTAGAAATTAAATCTAATTTAAAGAAGTGCTCGAGACAAATAAAATATAAGAACAATTGTATTTATGACTTTTAAAGAAAAATAAAAAGAAATTAGGTGTTATTAATTTGAGGATGTTTTATGTTATGAATTTTGAGTAACCATCAATTTGCTATAGAATATAGTGTATAATGTTTCATGCTAGTGTTATACATATTTTAATTTGACACAAAAATAATAGATTTTATAACATAAAATACTAAATCTATTATTTCCTTTTTTATAATATCAAATTTAAAATTTAGATTTTATAGTGAGTCTGAAAAAATAAAATAAAATCTAGATGATATATCAAACAAGTCTTAAATTGGGCCGAACTCGTGCTAAGCCCATGAACTTTGACATAGCTCCACGAACTTTGAATTTTATAAATAGTTTATCAAATATTAATACATGTAGTATTTTATTAATATTTTAATATTTTTAATCAATATTATCAATAAAATGAAGGGAAAAAAAAAATCATTTTATGCCCATCATGGAGTTGTATCACTTAAATTCTTAAACTAACAATTATTTACATTCACACTTAAAATTGAATCAATTTAGATTTTCAACTTATTTAGAAAGAATTATATAATAACCTTTCTTCTACTAATAATGTTATTTAAGTGATTTTCAACATATTCGAATATAATTAAGTGAAAGTAGTGGTAAATCTCTAAAATATTCTATTCTAGTGTAAATCACTAAAATACACTTAAATAGCTCATTTTAAATTTATTCAAGAAACATTGTATTTAAAATTCATATAGTCATTAATTTACAAATTTAATTAATATAATTTTAAAGTTTAGAGATATAAAATGATTGTTTTTTTTAAATAAATAAAAATATAAATTGTGTTTAATAAGCCCATGAACTTCTAAAAAGCATTGGCACAAGTTTCTCGTTTAGATTCTTTTTGCTAGTTTGGACACGTCGTTGAAGCAGGCCTACAAGAGTACTCACATTGATGTGGTGTCAAGCTGAATTACTATGATGTTTAAGTTAGTACACAAATTGTTTAGTTCAATTAAGCATAGAAAAATTGCTTACCCACTTGAGGTTGGTGGAGTGAGACTACTTACAAGGCTCGTTCTTTAACTCTTGGTGGGATATGTGTGATATAAGCAATGTTAGAGTAGGCGTGGCCCTCAAGGCTACAAATTGCCACTAGCAAGCTCGGCTTGGTCATTTCCCTCTTGGTAAAATAGAACAAGTTTGATTAGTCAACTCGGGGGTTTGGCTTTCCCTTTTGGGACCTAAAGACCCTAACTAGGCTTCAAAATACCTTTCCATGTGGATTTTCCTTCTGACTCTCACGTTAGGATATGTGTAATATCATCGATGTTAGACTAGGTGTAGTTTTTAAGGTTGCAGGGTGTCATAGTAGTAAACTCAGGTTAGTATTTTCCTTTTGGTGAAATGGGATGAGTTCTATTGGATCGACCTGAAACCTAAGGGTTTGTATATTAAGAATTATTTGATATCTCTAATATATATTTTTCTAAAAAGATACTTTCGATACGTTTTATAAGCACATATAATACATAAATCCAAATGTGAACATAAATACAAAAGAAAACAACATAATTTTTAAAAACATAAATCAAAATCAAAATGGTTTTTTAATGTAACCTAAAACATTATGATTGTTTGAGTTAATATGTTATGTCTAAAAAGAAATTATTTTATACTAGTTGAGTTTTGCTTGTATTGACATATTTTATTTTCTTAGTACAATAAATGAAAATATGTGGAATTGAACCTCTGATTTCAAGAAAGGTAGTACATGTCAATTACCAATAGGCGTTGTAAACCTCTTTCTGATAATCCAATATCATGAACTAACAATTTATACTACTGATTAGCACAAGTGGCAAGTCCAGGTCGAACCACAAGGAAGCATGGAAGATTAGTTCCTCGAAAATAAAATGCAAGGAGGTAAAGATAGAAATGCAATTAAATGAAATGACCTAGCTTAAAGGAATTGGAATTGCTCACTGCAACTTTGATCATCGAATTATCTAAATGTAATTTTAGGTTCTTGATTATGCTAGTCCAATTGATTGGATATCCAACCAACGGTTCTAATTACCTAATTAGCTAAACATGCCCAAATGAGTCCATATTAAACACATTTAACTAGCCACATTAAGCTCTAGGGATTACACTAAGATGAATATTTAATTTTCATCGTCTAACTAAGCATTCAATATGGTTTTCTTTAGATTGATAAGGCAATACTCTTCGTCAAAGACAACATAAATGCAAGTCTAACTAACCTATTGTTTCTCATGGATTAATCAACAATTTCATGTCACATATTGAAAGTTAACTCTAAGCATTCAATCACAAATTTTCAAGTAGTTTGTCAGACAATCAAGAGAAAATGCAATTACTAAATAAATTAAGATAGAGAGAAACCCATAATCAAGATATAGAAATTATATTTAAACAAAACTCCAAAAAATTACATTATTCCAAAATCCCCTAAACTAGAAAATGGCTAAACTTACCTTCCTATTGAGGTGGAGAGGATAAATTCTGGCATCGATCCATTAATTACATGAGAGGAAGGAAACAAAATACAAGTGGAAAAGAGAAAAGTTGAAGAAATTCGGCTAAGGGCCGAATGGGAGGATGAAATCTGCCATAAAATTGAAGAAAAAATATTTTTACAATCATGATAGTGTTGTGGGGTTGTCCCTTTCTCGCGCTTGTCCAGATGTGGTAGGGACGTCGCAGTGTCACACGAAAGTGGTGTATTATTCCTTTGAGCATATTGTTATGCTACGTTACGCTCTCCTTAGGTGCATTAAGTTTGCTATGCTACACTCTCCTCAAGCCTAACTCTCCTCGGGGGATTGGTATGGATTGCGTTTGAAATGTATGGAAAATAAAATGCAATAAGGTAAAGATAGAAACACAATTAAATGAAATGACCTGGCTTAAGGGGATTAGAATTGTCAATGCAACTTTGATCATCGAATTTTCTAAATGTAATTTTAGGTTCTTGATTATGGTAGTCCAATTGATTGGACATTCAACCAATGATCTTAATTACCTAATTAGCTAAATATGCTCACATAGGTCCAAATTAAACACATTTAACTAGCCACATTAAGCTCTAGGGATTATACTATGATGAACATATACTTTCCACCATCTAACTAAACATTCAATACGGTATTCTATAGGTTGATATGGCAATACTCTTCGTTATAGACAACAAAAATATAAGTCTAACTAACCTTTTGCTTCTCATGAATTAATCAATAATTTCATGTCACATATTGAAAGTTAACCCTAAGCATTCAATCACAAATTTTCAAGTAGTTTGTCAGACAACCAAGAGAAGATGCAATTACTAAAGAAATTAAGATGGAGAGAAACCCATAATCAAGATATAGAAATTACATTCAAACAAAACTCCGAAAATTGCATTGTTCCAAAATCTCCTTAACTAGAAAATAGTTATAACTTACCTTCCCATAGAGGTGGAGAGAACAATTCTGGGCATCGTTCCATTAATTACATGAGAGGAAGGAAGAAAAAACAAGTGGAAGAAATTCGGCTAGGGGTCGAATGGGAGGATGAAATCTATCATAAAATCGAAGAAACAGTATTTATATAGTCGTGGTAGCGTTGCGATGTTGTCCCTTGCATGTGCTCATCCTGATGCAGTAGGAGCGTCGCAACATCACACCAAAGTGGTACCTTCTGCCTTTGGGCATAGTGTTATGCTACGCTACGCTCTCATTAGGGGCATTGAGTTTGCTATGCTACACTCTCCTCAAGCCTAACTCTCCTCAGAAGATTAGTATGGATTGAGTTTGAAATGCATAGAAAATTAAACGTAAGAAGGTAAAAATAGAAATGCAATTAAATGAAATGACCTAGCTTAAAGAAATTGGAATTGCTCAATACAATTTTGTTCATTGAGTTGTCTAAATGTAATTTTAGGTTCTTGATTATGCTAGCCCAATTGATTGAACATCCAACCAACGATCCTAATTACCTAATTGACTAAACATGCTCAAATGAGTCCATATTAAACACATTTAACTAGCCACATTAAGATCGAGGGATTATACTAGGATGGACATTTAATTTTCATCGTCTAACTAAACATTCAATACGGGTTTCTCTAGGTTGATAGGGCAATACTCCTCGTTATAGACAACAAAAATGCAAGACTAACTAACCTATTGCTTCCCATGGATTAATCAACAATTTCATGTTACATATTGAAAGTTAACCCTAAGCATTCAATCATAATTTTTCAAGCAGTTTGTCAGACAATCAAGAGAATATGAAATTACTAAAGAAATTAAGATGGAGAGAAACCCATAATCAAGAAATAGAAATTACATTCAAACAAAACTCCCAAAATTGCATTGTTCCAAAATCCCTTAAACTAGAAAATAGCTAGAACTTACCTTCCCATGGAAGTGGAGAGGATAAATTTTGGCATCATTCCATTAACTACATGAGAGGAAGGAAGGAAAATACAAGTGGAAGAAATTCGGCTAAAGCTGAATGAGAGGATGAAATATGTCATAAAATCGAAGAAACAGTATTTATACAATCGCGGTAGCATTGTGGTGTTGTCCCTTGCGCACGCTCATTCTGATGCGATAGGAATGTCGCAACGTCACACCAAAGTGGTGCCTTCTACCTTGAAGCATAGTGTTATGCTACATTACGCTCTCAGGGGCATTAAGTTTGCTACGCTACGCCCTTCTCAAGCCTAATTCTCCTCAGGGGATTGGTATGGTCTGAGTTTGAAATGCATAGAAAATAAAATTCAAGAAGGTAGAGATAGAAATGCAATTAAATGAAATAATCCAGTTTAAAGGAATTGGAATTGCTTAATGCAACTTTGATCATCAAAATGTCTAAATGTAATTTTAGGTTTTTTATTATGCTAGCCCAATTGATTGGATATCTAACTAATGGTCTTAATTACTTAATTAGCTAAACATGCTCAAATGAGTCCATATTTAACACATTTTGTTGGGGTTGATGCCCTAAATCTCGTAGGGTCCTATAGTTGGTAAACCTTGTATGAACAAACTTGTATGTAATTAATAATATATGATATTTTATTCACTTTGTCTATGAAATATGTGATAGTTTAGTTGCATTAACCACAAACCAATAATTAGCACCAAGGCTATTGTTGTAACTTAAACATGTATGTGGAGACATATAGGTGGATCATGTTTAAGTGATAACCTAAATGGTCTATAGTATATGGATAAGGCTGGGTACCTTATCATGGTGACACTATGAGTATAGCTTGCTTTGTAGGTGTTACAAATGTTGTAAAGTGCTACAAATGATCTGATCCTGATCATTCATGTATTAAACATGCGAGCAGGAATATTCTATACAAAGGATATGTATAAGACCGAACCACGAAATGCTCAGTCTCATTATATAACACTGTTCATAATAGAGACTTTCATTTTACTAGGATGATCATAGGTAACATGAACTTAATCCTGAACGAGTTATGAACTCCTGCCTATAAGGGCGGTCCTTTGATTTGTATGGGTGAGAGTGGCCATATTGCCGACTCAACAAGTCTACCATTTTGAGGATTCGTCTGATTGAAAAGCTGAGAACTCAACTACACAAAATGGAATTCACTCCTTCCCCGAAGTAGGGGTAAGTAGACAAATTGCTACCTTGAGGGCTGATTCCAGGTCTTGAACAATGTGGCGTCACACCTTCTCCTGGCCCGGGAGGAGTTTAGTCATAGTTGGACTATGATCTATTGTTTGTTAGAGTGATCAGTGGTACTTAAAGAGTTAGATGTAACTACAGGGGTAAAACGGTAATTTGGCCCAACTGTACTTACGAGCAATTTGTGAAGGGTCATTCTACTGTTGATTGGTTATATCCAATGGATACAGAAATATATATGTAGTGCGAAGAGTGCAGCTACCAGTTTTTAATGGAGTGCTCGATAGTTAATGGATGGTGGATAATGTAATTAAAGATTTTAATTAATTATTCAAGTACCGTTGAAGATTCAAACTACAGATCCAGAACGTCCCCTTGGTAGCTCAAAAGGATTTAGTTGAGAAATAGTTTTTGGGTTAATTTGAATTGTTCAAATTAGTAAGAGGGAATATATAATTAAATTCATTCAATTATATATGATATAATGGACATAATGTATTCGATACATTATTGTTTAATTAGAGGAATAAATATTTGAATGTAATTCAAATATATTTTCTAAGAATGAGATTCATAGTTGTTAAATTTAATATAAATGTAATTTATATTAAATGTCATAAAATAAAGAGAAAGAACTATAGTTTATATTGTATATGATGCAATAATAAAACTATAGGTTATAAATATAATATGATAAGTTGGTTATTATATGTATTTATATTATTAATTAATTTTGGATAATTAATACCTTTTCTCTCTAACCACTTTAGTGGGTGGTTAGTTAGTTTTTATGGCAAAATGGAATAAATAAAATATGATTTTATTTTTTCAATAGACAATCTACACGACTTGTGAGTGATCTACACGATTCACACAGAGCATATACGGTAGGCTCATTGTTAAACGATTGAAGCAATTCCTAAACGATAGTGCTTCTTTTTCAATCGTCTTCCTCTTCTAAACTCTCAAACTTCTTCCTAACCAAAATAGTCAGAGCCCACCACTCCTGGGTTATCACCCTGAGAATACCGAGGATACCAAGTGGTAATGTCTTCACACTTTTGGTTCGTTTTTGTTGCTGTTTGGAGAGTTCGTGACTGTTCGAAGAGTTCGTGATTGTTCGAGGGATTAATGCGAAGAAGTGTTCTTCTAAGGTATAATCTCTTAACTTTTTTTCTAGTTTAAAAGCATGTTGTAATTTAACTTAGAATGCATAATCTGTTTGTTTTACTATAAATTTATGTTTTCAATCAAAATGGAATTGGGACGGTCCGCTTCCGTTCATGGATCTCTTGTAATTTGAGTTCCTTCACATTTAACTAGCCACATTAAGCTTGAGGGATTATACTAGGGTGAAAATTTCCACAATCTAACTAAACATTTAATACAATTTTCTCTAGGTTTATAGAGCAATCCTCTTCATTATATGCAACAAAAATGCAAATCTAACTAACCTATTGCTTTTCATGGATTAATCAATGATTTCATGTCACATATTGAAAGTTAACCCTAAGTATTCAATCACAATTTTTCAAGTAGTTTGTCAGGCAATCAAAAGAAGATGCAATTACTAGAGAAACTAAGATGAAGAGAAATCATAATCAAGATATGGACATTACACTCAAACAAAACTCCCAAAACTACATTGTTCCAAAATCCACTAAAGTAGAAATAGCTAGAACCTACCTTTCCATGGAGGTAGAGAGGACAAATTATGGCATCGTTCCATTAATTACATGAGAGAAAGGAAGGAAAATACAAGTGGAAGAAATTTAGCTAAGGGTCGAATGGGAGAATGAAATTTGGCATCAAATCGAAGAAACAATATTTATATAGTCGCGGTAGCATTGCGACGTTATCCCTTGCGCATGCTCGTCTTGATGCGGTAGGAACGCCGCATGTCACACCAAAGTGGTGTCTTCTTCCTTTGAGCATAGTGTTATGCTACGCTACGCTCTCCTCAGGGATATTTTCATCGTTTTGCCTCTTTTGAAGCCCAGAATGTCAATTTAACTCCTAATTGCTCCAAATCAACCCCAAGCAGCTCGTAATGGTCGATTATACCTCCTAGGTACCCAAAACCTATAAAAGACACTAAATAAATATATTAAACACGGTAACAACCTTGAATTAAATGGAGCGAGATGGCACATTCTCGATGCTATCAAATACCCCCAACTTAATTCTTGATCATCTTCGAGCAAGATAGAATCACACATTCACACAAAACCAATGAAAGGTTAGTTCTTCTCCAAAACCATCAAATTTTGCCTTCAAAATCCTGCACCACTGCTCAAAGACCCATATCGTTGTATCCCATAAATGCATCAAAAATTACTTTGAAAGAGCCTCATGGAGAGGAGCCCATTTGGCCTCAACAAGAGAAGGAAGAGGATCTTGGTTAATATACCCTTTTGGAAAAAGATTATCTTGGCCATTAAAATATCATGCCATAGAAAATGCCCAACCGATTGAGTTGGAAGGGTTGTTGTTATTGAACACCCATGAATTTCGACGGTGCCATATTGACAACGAAATAAGGGCAAAGATCCTTAATTTCAGAGCAGATGTTCAATCACCCTATGGAAAGAAGCATAATCAGTATAATGGTAATTATAAAAGAGTGTGGGAGGAGTCCAAGAAGACCAAATGATTTTACTTCTCTTACTATTCCACATAGCGGGGATATTTGTCTCTGGATTTTGATGACATGAAGGACACATTCAGTTGGTTAAGATCTGATTGTTGGGGTTAATACCCTAAATCTCGTAGGGTCCTATAGTTTGTAAACTTTGTATGAACAAATACTTATATGATTAATAATATATATGATATTTTATTCACTTTGTCTATAATATAAGTAATATTTTAGTTACATTAACCACAAACCAATAAACTAACATCGACGGTTATCATTGTAACATGTATGTATAGACATACAGGTGGATCATGTTTAAGTAATAACCTAAATAGTTTGTAGTAGATGGATAAGGTTGAGTATCTTATCCTTGTGACACCACGAGTATGGCCCGCTTTGTAGGTGTTACAATTGTTGTAAAGTGTTACAAATGATCTGATCCTCTTCATTCATGTATTAGACATGCGAGCGGGGATATTCTATACAAGGGAATTTGAATAAGACTGGACCACAAAATGTTTAGTCTCATTATATATCGCCGTTCATAATATAGACTTACATTTCACCAGGATGACCATAGGTAATATGACCTGAATCCTAAGTAAGTTATGAACTGAGCTTATGAAGGCGATCCTTTGATTTGTATAGATGAGAGTGGCCAGATCGCCGACTTAACAAGCCTACCATTTGTGGATTTGTTTGATTAGGGAGTTAGGAACATAGCTACACAAGATGGAATTCACCATCCCTCGAAGCAGGAGTAAATAGATAAATTGCTCCCTTAAGAGCTGATTCCGGGTCTTGAACAATGTGACGCCATACCCTCTCCTAGTCCGATAGGGGTTTAGTCATAGTAGGACTATGACCTATTATTCATTAGAAGAATAAGTGGTACTTAAGAAGTTAGATGTAATTACAAGAGTAGAATGGTAATTTGGCCCAACTGTACTTACGAGCAATTTGTAAGGGTCATTGTACTATTGATTGGTTATATCCAATGGACACAGAAATATATCTGTAGTGTGAAGAGTGCAGCTATCGGTCTTTAGTGGAATGCCCGACAGTTAACGGATAATGAATAATGTAATTAAAAAGTTTAATTAATTATTCATGTATTGTTGGAGCTTCAAGCTACAGGTCCATAAGGTCCCCTTGGTAACTCAAAAGGATTTAGTTGAGAATCAATTTTTGGGTTAATTTGAATTGTTCAAATTAATAAGAGAGATTTAATTATATATGATATAATTAAATTGATTCAATTATATATGATATAATTGTCATAATGTATTTGATACATATGGTTTAATGAGAGGAAATAAATATTTGAATGAGATTCAAATATATTTTCTATGAATGTGATTCATTCTTGTTAAATTTAATATAAATATGATTTATATTAAATGTCATAAAATAGAGAAAAGAATCTATAGTTTATATTGTATATGATATAATATTAAAATTATAGGTTATATGTTATATTTGATATAACATATAGTTTAATATAAATATAATATGATAAGTTAGTTATCATATTTATTTATATTATTTTATTACTTTGAATAACAACTTCCCTCTTTTCTCTCCAACCATCTTAGTCAGTGGTTATTGTTTTTGTGGCAAGAGGACTAAAAGAAAATTAGTTTTCTCTTCTTCCTCTGTGGCTAACATTGCAATTTGCCGAATGATTGAGTTTACAGAAAAGTTCTGTGTGTTCCTCAATCTTCTTCCTCCTCCACATCCAAACTCCCTCATAACCAAAATAGTCAGAGCCTACCACTCCTGGGTTCTCACCCCGATGAATACCAAAGGCTCATTGTGGTAGTGTCCTCTCTATTTGGTTTGAGAAGTTCTTAAAGAAGGTCTTCAAGAAGTTGTTGAGTTCGTGATTGTTCGAGCGATACATGAAGAGAAAAGTTCTTCAAGGGTAATGTCTCTTGAACCATTTTTCTTGTATCAAGCATACTGTAATTTATTTTGAATGCATATCTTGTATGTTTACGGTAAATTATGTTTTCAATGATTAATGGAATTTGGACAATTCACTTCTGCTCAAAAATCTCTTCAATACGAGTTCCTTCACTGATGACTTGTAGGAATCTCAAGTGGAAAGTTTATTAAACTGACATGCCCTCCATAAGAATATATATATATTTTTTTTTTATTTTGGAGGAATTTGATTTATAAGTACCAACTCATAAGACTTTTGCTCTATCAAAAATTTACATGGTTATCAAAACATTAATTATACTATAGAGTTATATGAATTTAAAACTTCAATTATTTAGAGTTGATTTCAACATATTAAAGACTCTAACAGGGTAAGAATTAAATGTAACATCTTTTTTAGGGAGAATCAATCGTAGTATTTAATGTTCCTACATGAGTAGATTAGACCTTATATAGGGTTTACTAAAAATGGAAAAAGAAGAATATAATTCAAAAATTTGTAAAGATATGTGTATAAAAAGAAATTCAAGAAAATTGAGAAAAATAAAGAATAACGCGACAAGGGAAAAATGAAGTAAAGAGAAGAGAACAATATATACAATTGAAAAACAAAAGATCTATATTAGATAACTTGATGCAAACAAAAATACTTAAAAAGGCATTTATATACTTTTGTATTTGCTTTTATATTTTTCTCAAACTATAAAGAAAAGAAAATAATAATGATGATAATAATAATAAATTCAGCACTCTAAAATTTTAATCCATAAAAAGAAGTTTACCATGATATGTGTGCATGCATGCATGTATGTATGACATTCAAATCAACGATACAAAAATTCAGACAAATCGGGCTATTCGATATCTCTAAAGTTTGTATCTCGAAACCATTCATTTCTTTTACCTTTTCAGTCGAACTATTTGAGGAATGTGTTCTTGTGGAAAATTGTTTTCCACAAAATTTCTCATTGAGACACATAATTTGGACTAGATTTGTCATATGAGTGTACGCAATTGGTTTTGATATAGAGTCTAAAGAGTAGCATGGGTGTATTGTTATTTATCATATGTGGAGAAAACGTAGTCTTTATGTTCATAGGGCTACGTTACGACCTCTCAGGGTGGTTATTCAGATTGCGCAGTCTTATGTTTTTCAAAGTGGTTTGGGGCATCTATTTAGGGGATTCATGTTGCCTCTTCCCTTTGGAAGTTGTGTGAATCTTTGTTTGCATGATGGTTGTTTTCTTTATGATTTTGTTTTGATTGTGTCTTAACCTCATATCGAGGTTCCTTAATCTTTATTACATTTCAATATATTAAAAAAAAAACATGAAACCATGATATTAAATTTTCGACCTCAATTCGACTTTTCCATCGATATTTTTCACATTTCTATTTGTTCAACGTTGACATGAGGATGAATCAAAATTTCCATTATATCGTGAAGCAAAATCTGTAAAACATAAATAAATAAAATGTCACTAATATAAATACAATATAATTAAGAATATGTGTTAACTTGTTTATAAAGTAAAATGTTTGCTTATTAGTTTAAATATTTTTTTGTCATTTTTGTTTCTATAATTATTTAGAAATATCCATCGACATCGACCTTTCATTGATATTTTCATTGACATTTTCGTAAAATTGAGATCTCAACATTATCGTTAACATCAACATTTTAAACTTTGACTAAAATAAGAATTTCATAGAAGATTTTTTTTAAAAAAAAAAAAAAAGTGTTGATGAATTTTTTAGAATAGTTGTAATGGATTGTCATATTTGCAAATACGTCACATAAGTAAATAAGCTGTACATATGACAATTTTTTTTAAAAAAAAAATAGACATCCATCATTGATAGACTTCAACCATCAATAGATACAGTTATCATATGTATTTATCGTCAACGATAGAATTTTGAGATCTATAATTGATATACCTTAGTCAGTGATAAAAAATTTTGGATTATGCTAAATTTGCTATTATTTTATGTCATTGCCCCATTCTCTAAGCATTTGAATGTCATAATGTTTGTTTTCATTATTATTATTCTTTTTTAGGGCAAATTTTAGGCAACCAAACAAAGGGATATGGGTGACGTATAAGAGAGTTTGGTTGTATCCAATGAGTGTCAATTTCTTGCATCTCAAAGAAAACAATTAATCAAAAGATGGGGTTTTTATTTTAATTCAATTTTTTAAATTTATAAATTTATATATTTCTTTTGCAATTTTCATTATGACAAGAAACATTACGTCCATCTAAACCCAAAAACATTCAACACAGACAAAATAAATGATGTTTCTCAATTATATGTCCAAAAACATCATGGGATTGAGATCAACACCTTCCTGGGCTTTCATATCTTTTGACTGTCTTTTTCTCACTATTACAATACTAGATTTTAATGTCGATTGAAAATTGACATTATAGAGATACAATGTCGGTTAAAAACTGACATTGAAGATCGTGTTATAAAAGATCTTCAATATTGGTTTTTTACTTACTTTTTGTTAGTAATTGCCTAATATTAAATGTCCATCATCGTTTTTTATTAAAAAAATAAGATATATATATATATATATATATACACACACTTATGCACATGCAAATCAATATTATTAATATTTCTTTCTTTTTTAGAAACAATAATATTTTACTTTTATTCCAAAATAAAATCTTAATTGCTTTTATATATATATATATACACACACTTATGCACATGCAAATCAATAATATTAATATTTCTTTCTTTTTTAGAAACAATAATATTTTACTTTTATTCCANATATATATATATATATATATACACACACTTATGCACATGCAAATCAATATTTATTATTTACTAGTGCATGCACAAAATAAAATCTTAGTTGCTTTCACAAATCCACAATAAGTCACAAAAGAGGAATTGGATAATAATTAACTTCAAAACCAAGATAAAATATATTTTTCATCTAAATAAACTCCCTATGGTTTAGATAGCAAATCTGTACGTATCAACCATGAAGTATACACGTATATTCTACGTTGAACAAGTACAGTATACATGCTAAGTTGCACACAAGAATAGAAGCCGAAATAAATGAATTACAAAATGATTAAATGGAACACAAACTTATAAAATCCTTCCAAAAGCTTAGACGGATTTCTTGCTTGTTCTTGGTCTCCATTTTGCCCTAAAAAGTGGAAGGAAATACGTCGTCACGTGCGTCGTGTGGAGAGAAGTAGAAGTCGAATCTGATTTGTGTGTGAGGCTGCTAGAGCTGCTCCTCAGGTCTAGAGATAGAGTGTGGATCTGCCAAATGATCTGACGAATGAATGATGCATGATGAACGGACAACGAACTAGCGAATCGAACGGTGCACGATGGCAAATCGAACAAAGGAATGCACGATGATACACAATGAATCAAATGGAGAAACGGATAATGAATCGAATCTGACATGACGAAACAAACGGAGGAATGCATGATGATGCACGACGGACGAACAAAGCACGATGACGTTGACAGAGCTGGTGGTGAGAGTGACAAACCGAAGGAAATGGTGAGAGCATAGCAGCAAGAGGGCTTTGGGGGAGAAGACATTTGTGAGAAATGAGGGAGAATGAAAGTTTGAGAAATGAAGGAGAGGGCTTTTACTTAAGGGAAAAAATAAATATGTTTAGCTACAATGTCGGTTTTTTAAATATATCTTTAATATCGGTTTTAAACCGACATTAAAGATCTGCTTTTTTTCCCTTTAAAACCGATATTGTACATCCGTGTTTATTTTTTCCAACCAACATTAAAGGTCAAATTTTTTGTAGTGTCACTTCCATTATTTTATGCAATTTTTTTTTTTATAGTTATCTTTAGTTTACCTCATTTATAAGAACTTAAATATCTCGATCAACTCGTCTCTTCTATTTTCTGTCAAATCTTCATCGTAAAAAAAAGAAGAATATTTAGATTTGTTGCAGAACTCGAATACTCGTATATACAAACGTTTATGCTTTTATCTTCATATATTTTGAAATATTTTGATTCGGTTATCTTTTAAACATTCTTAAAACTTCTTTCAATTGTGAAAATCAACATATAAAACTATTGCACATTGGAATTCAAAGATTTGGTAACAAAAGAAAATCAAACCTTTTTTTTTTTTTTGTGGAATAAAGTCTATAGGGAAAAGAGAAAAAAAAATCAAAATTTAAGTGCAAAAAGATAAAAACGAAAACAAGTGTGTGAAAATCAGAAACTAAAAGTATAATCCGAACTTGGAAGAAAATAATGGAATGTATTTATGCATTTGTCTTCTTTCTTGGGTTCAAAATTCTAGAGAGAAGCTGTTTTTAAGGAGAATGAGAAGAAAGTGACAAATAGAGATAAAAGTAGAGAAAATTGCACATACAATTACGCGTAAACCAACGCGTTTGCAATATATTATTCTTTTGTAGAAATACAAAATCCCGAAATTAAAAGGAATAATAACAAATATAGACATTAGACCCAAAATATTAGCAGATATAATATAATGTAAAAAAATTATAAATATGACAAAACTATTTGATAAGACCGTATTAGTGATAGGAGCCTATCAATGATAGACCATATCATTGATAAGAATCTATCAACGATAGAAGTCTATCGCTTATAGACTTGACTATATTTGCAATTTTTTTAAATGATGTTATACACTCAGTTATTATTTTTAAAAATGCTACCAATTGCAATTACTCAAACATTTGAATTTTTCTTGCGACTTGATTGATTATATTGTATAATAAGAAAGAATCCAACACATATTTCCACAAAAATTCTAAAAAGACAATAGAAATTAAGAATAGAAAAGAGCATAAAAAGCCATCTTTAGCAATTTAATGATAATTGTACCAAAATGAGGAGAGCAAGAAGATGAATAAAAGGGAGAAAATGAAAAAGAACTAAATTAGGAATTGAAGGAATATTTATTAGTAGAATGAGGAAAGAGAAAAATAAAAAAGATAGGAATAATTCCAAGTGATGAAACCCCATACGCTTAACTTTTTTCCATTTTTTGTTGCTAATAATGCTCTTTCTCTTTTGTCTCTTCCACCCAATTTGCAATGCCTTGTAATGTCAAACAAAATGCTTTTCATTTCTTGGATTTTTAGGCTGAAATTTTGGGACTTTCATTATGCTTCTTGTATTGCCTTATATAATGTCTTATGAAAAACTCTCATTTCATTTTACCTCCACCACATCCTAACTTAGTCGTTTAGTTTGATAGTCGATTTGAGATGACTTTTTTTTAAAAAAAAATGTTTTAAAGTAACAAGTTTATTGTCGAGGTTACACCTAATCTCATGCATCCCATTTTCTATACATAATAAAAAAACTGACACGTGGTTTATATACCTAGACTACACTTAATCTCATGCATCTTTTTTTTAAAAAAAATTAATACTCATTTAAGTCTAACAATTATTTGTTTGTTTGTTTGTTTTAAATCTATAAATCACAAATTTAGTCTCTAAACTTTGTATTTGTGTCTTTTTGGTCCCTAAATTTTCAAAAATATTTAATAAGTCCCCTAAATTAATTTTGGGCCTGTTTGGTAGAGAATTCAGATTTTGTTTTATGTTTTCAAATTCACTAAAGTTCAACAAATATTTGGCAGCAACTCGAATTCTGATTCTGAAAACTATTTTTGGATTATATGATCCAGACAACGCAAATTCTAAAAACAACATTTTTATATTTTCATTATATCTAGATTTTGAATTTTAAAATTTAAAATGTAAAATTATACTAAATAAAGATTAAAAAAAATAGAAATACAATGTGTCAAGTTATAAACTCAACTCATATTTTAAAAAATATATTATGTATTATGTAATGTATTAAAAATTATAATATTACAAATTAATAATTATATAATTTTTTTTAAGCATAAATCATTTTAAAAATAAATTAATAATAATTTATTATCAACTAAATATTAGTGGGTAACTACAACTAGTTTTATGATTTATAATATATAGTATCAAACACATTTTAAACAATTATTTAAATTAGAATTCAATTTTTAATCTGCTACCAAACACATATTTGAAAACATGATATACAACTCCGTTTTCATCGAATCTATTGTTTTCAAATTTCTACTAAACAGATCTTAAACTTTCAAATTTTGTGTCCAGTAGATTTGTGAATTTAAAAAAATAAAGTTCAAAGACTAAATTTGTAATCTAAAAATTCAGAAACCAATTGGATATCAACCCCAAATGGTCATTTTTGTTTATCTGACCAAAAACTATATATAGTTGAAAATCACTTTTAGTGGATTAAAAACTTTTAGCCATTCTAAAAACCAGCCATCCAAACTCATCACAAATAACAATTTACTCATAGTTGTCTAATTGATGTTTCTTAAACCAAGTTTCTAAATCAACATGAGCCCAATTCATCAATTAAAGTACTATTTGTTTCTCTTAATTTGATTCGAATTCATAATCCCATAATTGTTGAACTAAACAGAAAGCATTCAAAAATTCAATTGTTCAATTAGGAAAAAGAAAATGTGTATTCGAAACGACCTACTACACTGTCACCATGTAGTCGAGTTAAAATTTTGTACACATACAAATGGTAAAGATATTCCATCGATCAAGATGAAATACAAACTACACAGATTGAGACCATACTAAAATAAGTAACGGTCCTATTTGGTAACTATTCTATTTTTTAAACTATGCTTATACACACTTCTTGATTGAGACTATACTAAAATAAGTAACGGTCCTATTTGGTAACTATTTTATTTTTTAAACTATGCTTATACACACTTCTTCGCCTCTAAATTTATTGCTTCGTTATCTATGTTCTACCAATGTTAAAACAAAAAAAAAGCTTTGATAACTAAAAAAAGTAGGCCTCATTTGTTAACTGTTTTTGTTTCTTTTTTTTTAAAAAAAAAAAAACTAAATTTATAGACACTACTTCCATCTTCAAATTTGTTCATTAATTATCTACTTTTTACTAGTGGTTTAAAAACCCAAAGTCAATTTTTGAAAACTAAAAAAAAAAAAGTAGTTTTTAAAAACTTGTTTTTGTTTTTAAGAATTGGCTAAAAATTCAACCATTGTATCTAAAAAAATGTAAATCATCGAAGAAATACGGAGAAAATATGCTTAATTTTCAAAAGCAAAAAATAAAAAACGAATTGGTTATCAAACGGAGTCATATTTTTTTAAAAAATTATTTTTATTTTTTAAATTTGGCTAAGATTTCAACTCGTTTACTTATAAAGATTTGAATATCATTATAATAAATAAAGAGAAAATAGACCTAATTTATAATAAAAAAAATAAAATGATTATAAAATGGAGCTAATTAAATGTATAAATATTAGAAGCAAACAAAATTCTGAAATTAAAATCATGCATCGTTCTTCCAACTACAGTCAGTGAACTCAAACAAAAACCAAGCAAAGAAAAAACTTCTAAAACACGGTATGAATGTTGAAGAAAGAACAAAAGTCTTTCCTCCACTTTAAAAAAGCTCTGTAGAATCGTTTTTGCCGCTGCCAAGGGAAGAAAAAAGGGTCAGAAAATGACAAATTTGACCATATTTTTGCTTTGAATATAAAGAGAAAATGTGAATAGCAATATACCCTTTTTGGCACCGATTAATATTTTTCTTCCAATGCAAACATTGAGGTTTTTTGCATCTGTCATGATAAAAATCACATGAATCTGAACTTTTTAATTCTCGAGTTCAATAATTACAAGATGGGCTCCAACCATCGATCTTTAGATGATAATTAATACCTTAAAAAGTGCATACACTTAATCTGATAAGCATGTTCGTGTCACTCCAATACTCTAATACTTATTAGACACGTATTGAATACTTATTAATTAGCACAATAAATAACAAATATTTGTTAGATATTAGGTGTACAAAATCAATATGAATCCAACCTTTGTTACACACATATTGAACACCTATTATGCATATCAAATACTTCTTTTTCCCAAGTTTAACATTTACAAAGGTGGAGATTGAACCATTGGCTTTTGAGATGGTAATTAGTGTCCTAAAAAGCACGAACACTTTAGTTTAACTAGCGGTTCGTGTCATTTGAATACTCCAGCATTTGTTGGATACGTATCGAACACTTGTTAGCATAATATATATATATATATATAAAAGGAAGCTTACAAAATAACATAACTTTCACTAATATGTGTGTACATGTATGGATAGAGGTGAAAAGAGCTACC
>NC_052352.1:40918919-40935633 GCF_009727055.1 Benincasa hispida
TATATATATATATATATATACACACACACATGTTAGGCACTAGTTGTACAAAGTTAATATAGGTCCGACACCAACCTTTGTTAGGCACACATATTGAACATTTGTTAAATATCCTAAATAGACCTACAATAATGTAGGACCAACAAAAAGTTTGAGAACAAAATACATTAAATTTTATTTTTTTCCAAACCATATAATGCATAAATGGATTAACTTTAAATTTCAATGATGTATATTTTAATAAACGTGTCCCTATTGTTTTTGGTCCAATATTTTTTCAGAAAATGACGTGTTATTTTCACTACGTCATATTCATATTCATGCTTTTTGTTCCAATCCCAAATAAAATGGAAAAAAGAACAAATCATAATTTTTATAATTTGAATTTTAAATCAATCAAAATTTTTAGGTTAAATTGTAAATTTGACCTCGAAAAACTTAGTATTTAGTCTTTATGATTTATAATTAGAATTTAGCCCATAGTTTGAGAAAACATTCATAAATAATCTATGGTAGAGACTATATTAGAATTTTATCAAACCATAGGAACTACTTATGAGATTTTATTGAACTATAGAGAACTGAATTCAAGACTAAATTCTAACTTTCTTTAAACGGACCAAATTTATAATAGGATGAGTTGATTTTTCACGCCCATTTCCTATACATCCAATGAATAATAATAATTTAGAGAAATAAGATTTATGTTAGGAAAAAAAGTGACAAAATACAGTAAGACCAGACCATGATAACATTCTGATAAACTTTGCAGACAAAGAAATGAAAATCAAGAGGCACTGGAAGCTTAAACTACATCGTGTACATAGAAGTAAAATTGTCCCACAAGTTGCTTTAATTGTAGTTTCCAAGAGAATACATTTTCATCAACTTAATTAACTTATCATCCATTACACATAACTTATAAATTATAAATAAAAATGCATGAACTCAACATAGATTGACACTTAATTTACAAGTTTATAGAGCAACCTAACAATCCCTATTCATTTTGAGTTAACTATATTGAGAATATAGTACTGATCAAGTTTTAGTATATAGCTAAAATGGTCTATAAGTATATGGATGAGATTTGGTACCTCCATCCTGATGACACTATTGGATGCGGCCTATTTTGTATATTGATACAAATGATGTGATCTCAAAATCATTCCTATGGAGACATATGAGTGGGGCATCCTGTGTAATGAATTTGCATAAGATCGAATCTCGAAATAGTCTTTTTTTTTTTTTTTTTTTTTTTTTTTATAACGACCGTTTACTATTAAAACTGACTATTTCAAATTCAATGACCTAGGGTAACTTGATCTTAATTTTGAGCTAAATATGAACTCCTATTTATTCAGGATTATCCTTTGATCTACATAGGAAAAAGTAGTCCATAGCACTGTTCAATAAGTCCTATTTTGGGGTAAGACCGGATAGATAGCTGAGGACATAGTTTTGCAAGATGGAATTCACTCCTATCCAACTTAGAGTTAGCACATAAGTTGTATTCTCTTAAGCACTGATACCTGATCTTGAACAACGGACCCCGCCCTCTCATGATCGAGAGAGTTATGGTTTATCAAAAGTGTGCCAAATTAAGATGACGTTTGAGTTTGATAACCATTTGTTTTTGTATTTGGTTTACCGATCTTTTAAAAAAAAACAAACAAGTTTTTTTATAGAAAGGTGAAAACTATGATAAGAACATTAGGAGAAAACAAACCTATATTTCGAAAACGAAAAATTAAAAACAAAACCGCTATCAAACAAGCTTAAAATATTCAACTCAGATGAATATAGGGTTTTACAGGCTTTCTAATTAAAATTTGGGTCAATATGTCTTTTTCACCAAATTACCCTTTTCTTGCCAATTTTTCCAATCCATCTCTAAAAACAACCTGATATGCGTAAATCTGTTTTTTAAAATCAGTGAGTTATATCTTAAATCATGACCCTAATTAGGGGTGTACATGAATTAGATTAGATTGTGACATATTTTTGAATAATCTGAAAAATTCGGTTGGTCAAATAGGTAATCCAAATGACCCAAACATATTCTCCAACCCAGATTATGGGATTATTATTTGTTTTCTTCTTAATTTAAAATGCTTGAATTTATCTATAATATGTATCTAATAACTAAAATTGCATAGAACACAATTCTTACATATCAAATATCAATAATCTCTACTACAAACTTTACACAAAAACAAATACTTTTGAAAGAAAAACATGGAATTCACAAACTCATCAATTCTAAAAGAAATATGTATGTTTCTTTTATTTATAGTAATATGGATTGGATTGGGTCAATCGTTTTTTTTATTTAACCTTAGATCCGACCCAACCTAAAAAGAAAACTAACCTAACTCAATCCTTATAACTTGGGTTGAGTAGTCGGATCATTTAAACACCTCTAACCCTAATCTTCTCCATTCTTATACCTTTGGTGACCTCTTCAAAAATAAAATGATTTGGGAGAATTTTATAATTTGGGAAGGTTCTAGTTGGCGTTTTTTGAAAGGAGACGGAGTGAATTGGCTACTCTTTATCGATTTCGGCTGAAAATTGTCGAGCAAGTGTGATTTGTTGGAGGATTGAAGTGAATGGAAGTTTCTTGAGGCATCTGTAGTCTCTGTAAGTGGACTGGAGATGGTCGGCAATGGCTTCGACGGTAAAAAAAATCTTGTGGGAGAGCAGTGTAATCCGATCACGGAGAACACTTCGATTAACAATGGCGGCCGACCTGCCGCCGGTTTACTTGGACGTCAAGTAACTTAGTGGCGGAGGAGAAGTTTCTGTTTTTGACATAAATAGTAAATACATTTGACGATTTGACCTTTTAGTACAAATACAATATAACAATTGTTCATATTCATAATAAATAATTAGGTTAAAAATCACTTCTACTTCCTAAAGTTTCGTAAACTAACAATTTAATCCTTAAATTTTGATTTGTAATAATTTAGTATATGTATTTATAACAATTTAGCCCTTAAAATTTAGTAAAGTGAGAGTACATGGTCTAAATCGTTAGAAATCAAAATATAAAAATTAAATTGTTACTTTCATAACCGTTCAAAGACAAAAGTATTTTTTAACTTGATGATCGATAGTAATAATAATAAGCAAAAAGGGAAATAATAATAATATATAAATAAATCTTTGCGAAAAATAAATAAATAATAATTTTGTTGTAAAATTGAAGAGCAAACCGAAGCACAACAAGAACATGAATATTGAGAAACTATAATATAATATAATAATATATAAGCAAATAAAATAAAATAATAAAGCAACTAGAATTGAAATATAATTAAAATTATGAAATGAATTTTTTCCTTCAATTTCTCACAAAATTCTCACCAATCCATATTCCTACAAAACCCACAAATGACCACTATTTATAGGAGTTTTGGCAAGTGTGATGTGGAATGACTTGGACACTAATAATGTGTATTCATAAGACACATGGCCTTTGAACACTAAGCATGGACATCTATCTACAATTTATTTATAATATATATATAATACTCCCCCTTAGATGTCCATCATATATATGAAATATGTTTCATTAAAATCTTAATAGAAAAAATCTAATGGAAAAAAATCCTAGTGAAGGGAAAATAGTACATGTTTCATATAATTTATACTCCTAAAAAAATACAATATGTTTGCTCCCCCTCATAGAAATATCACTTAAGATCTCTGAGTCACCACATTCTAATATTGTGCACCAATTTTTCGAAGATTGCAATTGATAATGATTTTGTAAATAAGTCTGTCAGGTTATAATTCGAAAAAATTTGTTGTACAATGATGTCGCCATTTTCTTTAAGATCATTATAAAAGTTTCGGTGAAATATGTTTTGTTCTATCTCCTTTAATTTGGACTATGCAAACTGTGTTGTCTTCATATAATATCGTTGGAAGATATTTTTTTAGAAGACAAACCACAAGTGTTCACGAATGTGATGAGTCATTGATCTTAGTCATACACATTCTCGACTTGCCTCGTAAATTGCAAGAATTTCAGCATGATTTGGGGAAATAGCTATTATGGTTTGTTTCACTAATCGTCGTGATATAAAAATTCTTCTCCATTTACTAAGTAACCCATTTAATATCTAGCTTGTATGGGTTAGATAACTAATATAAATCGTACAACCAACTAGATCATAGTTAGATTTATTAGAATAAAATAAATCAATGTAAACTAATTCTCAAATAAAACGTACGATATGTTTAACTTTACTCCAAGATCCTCCTTTTGGAGGAATATCATATATATGTAACAAAATTAATGAAAAATACTACAAAGTGCAGTGTATAAACTAGTCAAACTATATAAGTGCACTTATTTCTCAAAATTTATGGTTTTTCAGGACCTAACATTCTTCATCATCTTTCTGAGATCAGATGATATATCTTTTTCACATCGAGTGAATGAACCACCAAACCATCATAGGAGTATTCAATGATGTACAAAATCCACAAAAGATCTTTTATGTATAAATTAATGCAATTCTATTTGCTCTATGCTCTATTTACAAACTAAGGCAAGATTTATCATCTCAATTTCTTTCTTTAGAAACTCTATTGTCTTTGAAATCTCTTCAAGAGTTTCTGCTCAAATCATCAACATATAGTAAATCCCAAGTTGCAATGTCTTTATAAAAGGATATGGAGAAATAGGGTTATTTTTGCACCCTCATACCAACAAATATTGAATAAGATGATTATATCACATTCACCATAAATATTTTATAAGAATCTCTTTGATATATATATGTGATTCTCTAGTATTTGAATTATAAGATTATGGTACCTTTAATTCTTTAGGAATTTTCATAAATAAATATCATTATTAAGAGATTCATATAAATATAGTATGATTGCATTCACACTACAAGAAATCACACTTCTCTCACGCCCCAAATCATCGGAAAACGGTGGAAAATGCATCGAAAGATCCACTCCCCACGATAGATGGATCGTCGGAAGTTTAGTCGGGAAAAATCCGTTGGGAGAGGAACTCCCGACGCATAAAAGAGCGCGTTGGGAGTTGTTCCTAGAACTCCCGACGGCCTGTTTTATTCGTCGGGAGTTAAGGGAACTCCCGACGTGCTAAAATATGCGTGGGGAGTTCCTTCATTGGTTGAATATTGGCTTTGATTTTTTTTATTTTGTAATTTGTACTTTTTTTAAAATTTGATATGAATAACTTGTAAAGTATCATTAACCAACTCAAACAGATTCACATAATAAATAAAACAAACAAAACGAAGTCCATACTATAACAAATAAATAAAGTTTAAGATCCTACAATAAAACAAAGTCAATACTAAATAAAAGAAATTTGTTTTCAGAAATACATGGAAGAAATAAAATGAAAACAACGTCAATAAATACAAAAAAAGAAAACAACGTCTGAAACACAGCATCTTGAACAATCGTCCAACCTCATCTCCAACTGAATAATCTCTTAACGAAGAGTTCCATGAGCGTTGTCGGATCTCTCCAATTTCACCGTAATCGAAATACACCATATACATTCAAACGTACAGTTATGCAAATATACAGTAATTAACAGCATGCTTTTAACACTAAAATGTAAGAGAAAGAGTTCTCATACCAGTTGAAGATGCTCTTAAAGCTTTGAAACTCAATGCAGTGGAAGATTTCTACCCGATCTACTATCGCCCAACAAATGTGTCGTCTGCAGCAGCACGATCATCTACACGAACGGCAGCACCATGAACTATCACGAACGAGTGAACGCAGCGGGGATGACACCACCAAAATGGAGCCCTTGGTATTCTCAAAGTGAGAATCCAAAGAGTGGTCTTTGGTGAGTTTGGTAGAGGTAGGAGGAAGAACTGATCGTGTAGACGATAAGCAAGTGGGAGAGAAAAGGAAGCTATCGCATAGCTAGATGCTTATCTTTAGAAGAAACTACACGATCGTGTAGGTTTTATTGAACGATCGTTTAGAAAAAGGTATGCGATCGTTTAGCAAAAAATGGCACACTATGCGATCGTTTAGAAAAGCTATCCGATCGTTTATGAATTAACGTGTGATCATTTAGGCGCGAGGTATGTGATTGTTTAGGCGCTGAACGGCTATCGTATAGACTCTTAACTTATGCGACCATTTACGTTTCCACACCAACACAAAAACTTCTGAACTTTTTTCGAACCTTTCAAAATGAAACAAAAATTTCATTTTTATTCTTCGGTTACAACAATCGACGCGGTTTTCCCACTAACGCACGTCCGAGAGAGTTTTTAGGTTAATCATCATATAATTAACCAATTAAATTATTAATAAATATAATCCTATTATATTTTTACCCTATAGTTTGATATCACATATCTACTATAGTAATTTCTCCTCTACTTGATATAAATCATATTTATATCTAATTTCCTCCAAAATAATGTATCTCATACATTTAGCCAATTATATCATATATAATTAACCAGTTCAATTATATCATATATAATCGAACTTCCTCTTGTCAATTTGAACATTTCAAATTAACCCAAACACTGATTCTCGACTTTATCCAAGCTATCCAGGGGACCTAATGGACCTGTGGCTCGAAGCTCCAACGGTCCGTGAATAGCTGACTAAACTCTTTAGCCATGAGATCCACCATTCGTTAACTGTCAGACATTCTACTAAAGACCAACAACTGAACTCTTCTTACCACAAATATATTTCTGTGTTCATCGGATATAACCAATCATAAGTACGATGACCCTTCACAGATGCTCGTAAGTACAGTTGGGCCAAATTACCCTTTTACCCCTGTAGTTACATCTCACTCCTTAAGTACCACTGATTCTTATAATGAAAAATACAACATAGTCTAACTATGTGTGAATACCTCTCAGGTCAAGAGAAGGTGTGTGGTGCCACATCGTTTAAGTCCCGAAATCAGCCCTTAAGGGGGTTATCTATCTACTTATCCCTTCTTTGGGGAAAAAGTGAATTCCATCTTGTGTAGCTGAGTTCGCAACTCCCAAATCAGACGAATACCCAAAATGGTAGGTTTGAATCGACAACTTGGCCACTCACACCCATACAAATCACAAGACCACCCTCAATAGGAAGAGTTCCCAACTCACTCAGGATTGAGGTCATGTTACCTATGGTCATCCTAGTGAAGTGAAGTCTCTGTCATGAACGGTGTTATATAACGAGACGTTAACATTTCGTGGTCAGGTCTTATACAAACTCCTTTGTATAGGATGCCCCCGCTCGCATGTCCCCAACACGAATGATCAGGATCAGACCATCTGTGACAAATCACAACACTTGTGACCATTCACAAAGTGGGTCGCATCCGTAGCGTTACCAAGATAAGGTTTTCCTCCTATATCCATATACTATAGACCATTTTAGTTATCACTTAAAACATGATCCACTTGTATGTCACCACATACATGCTTAAGTTACATATAGATAACCAGGGATTTTGTGTTTATTGGTTTGTGGTAAAGCAAATAAAACATGCAACTGAGCAAAATACAAGATGTGAAGTAAAATATCATATATTATACAACACAAGCATTCATACAAACTGTTTACAAACTACAGGACACGAGACTTTAGGGCATCAACTCCAACAATCTCCCACTTGTCCTAAAGCGAAGTGTGGTATACATCAAAACTAGTACAAAACAATAAACTAAGGCATAAAAGCCCAGTAGAAGAAAATCTCCCACTTTCCCTAGTTCAACCGCGGGCGATCCTGTAGACCCATGCTCCGTAGGTGACCCTCAAACACTGTAGCCATGAGAGCCTTCATAAACGGGCCAGCAACATTATGTTCCAAGGCGATCTTCGTGACAATCACATCCCCTCGATGCACTATCTTGCGGATCAGATGATACTTCCATGCTATGTGTTTGTCAGGCTTGTGACTCCTCGGCTCCTTGTAGTTCGCCACTACCTTACTATTATTACAATATAGGGTAATGGGCCTAGACATATCTGGAACAACTTCCAGTTCTGTCAAGAACTTCCTAAGCCAAACGACCTCCTTAGCAGCTTCGTAAGCCGCTACGTACTCTGCCTCCATAGTTGAGTCGACGATGCACCCCTGTTTAGTACTTCGCCACACTACAGCTCCTCCGTTAAAAGTAAAGGTTGACCCTGCTGTGGACTTGCGAGAGTTCTTATCAGTCTGAAAGTCAGAATCTGTGTATCCGGCAAGGATCAAATCTCGAGAACCATACACGAGCATGTAGTTTCTCGTTCTCCGAAGATACTTGAGGATGTTCTTCACTGCGGTCCAGTGACCCTGGCCTGGGTTAAACTGATACCTACTGACTATTCCCACATCATAGCAGATGTCTGGACGAGTACAGAGCATCGCGTACATCAAACTGCCAACAATAGACGCATATGAGACCCGTCTCATCTTCTCAACCTCTTGAGGTGTCTTAGGACACATATCCTTAGACAAAGTGACTCCATGCCTCAACAGCAGTAGTCCCCTCTTGGAGTCCTGCATCGAGTACTTGAGAAACATCTTGTCAATGTACGATGCCTAAGATGGTGCTAGTACTTTGTTCTTACGATCCTGAAAGATTTGTATACCTAGAACAAACTGAGCCTCTCCAAAATCTTTCATTTGGAATTAGGGTTGCTAGTCAGTTCTTAACTGCAGTCAATAGACCTACATCATTCCCAATGAGTAAGATATCGTCTACGTACAACACTAAGAAGACTACTGAAGCGTTGATGATCTTCTTGTAGACACAAAGTTCATCAACGTTTTGGTTAAAGTCATACAACTTGATTGCAGTATCAAACTGTATGTTCCAAGATTGAAAGGCCTGTTTCAGTCCATAAATGGACCGATTCAGTTTGCAAACCTTTTGCTCTTGACCTTGGGCTATGAATCCCTCGGGTAGCGCCATGTAAATGGTCTCCTCAAGATTGCCATTCAGACAGGCCGTCTTGACATCCATTTGCCAAATCTCATAATTATAATAAGTTGTAATGGACAAGAGAATGCGGATTGACTTTAACATGGCAACAAGTGAGAAATTCTCCTCATAGTCGACTCCCTCTACTTGGGTATAACCCTTTGCCACAAGTCGAGCCTTGAAGGTCTGTAATTTCCCATCAGCACCCCGTTTGCGCTTATAGATCCATTTATAACCTATAGGTCTTACCTCATCAGGGTGATTCTATAAGATCCATACTGAGTTAAAGTACATCGACTCATCTCGAGATCCATGCCCTTGACCATTCATCCTAAGTTAACATGCCTTCCGATAAGACAATGGATCCTCAATGTCGCCATCTACTACCATAGCAAGGATTTTCGTGAAACCCAGATAGCAAACGGGCAGGTTCACAACCCTCCCACTACGTCGAAGTTCCCTCAACTCTTGAGGTGGAATTGACCTACTAGATGATCTCTCATCAACAACTCTTGCTGATGTAGCAGGCTTTTCAACAACTCTTGTTGAAATTTCAGTAGTTTCATTGGAAAGCTCACGTAACACGACTTTGCTTCGTGGACTGTGCTCCCTTATATGATCCTCTTCCAAGAAAGTAGCGTTTGTTGACACAAACACCCTATTTTCCATCAGATCATAAAAATAACCCCCTCATATACCTTTGGGGTAGCTTACAAAGAGGCATAACCTCGACCGTGGTTCCAACTTCTTGGGATTAGCCTCAAGCACATGTGCAGGGCAACCCCAAATGCGGAAGTGACGTAAACTAGCTTTACGCCCGTTCCATAACTCCAGATGTGTTCTTGCAACACTTTTGGAGGGTACACAGTTGAGTATATATACCACAGTCTCCACTACAAAACCCCAAAACGAGTTTGATAAGGAAGCGTAACTCATCATCGAGCGAACCATGTCCAACAAGGTCCTATTTCTCCTCTCCACAACACCATTTTGCTGAGGTGTACTCGACGCTGAGAGTTGGGAAACAATTCTATGTTCTATCAAATAGTCTTGGAATGTCGAGTCCAAAAACTCTCCACCTCGATCCGATTGAAGTGTTTTAATCCGTCTATCCAATGCATTTTCAACTTCAGCCTTGAACTCTTTGAACTTTTCAAAGGATTCAGACTTCTGTTGCATAAGATAAACATACCCATACCTGGAGTAATCATCAATGAAACTGATAAAATAATCATAGCCACCTTGAGCTCGCACATTCATAAGACCACAAAGGTCAGAGTGTACTAATTCAAGAGGCTCCTTGGCTCTATAACCTTTTCCAGTAAAAGGTCGTTTAGTCATCTTACCCTCAAGGCAAGACTCGCACACTGGTAAATAATTTTCTTCTAACTAACTTAGAAATCCATTCTTCACCTATCTCTCAATCCTATTGAGATTGATGTGCCCTAAATGTAAATGCTAAAGTTGGGCATTTTCTTTTGGAGAAATACGTCGACGTTTTAATTGAGTTACGACAGTTCTAAACAATTCAGTATTATGGAGGGAATTAATGGCTAACGGCCTTAGCACATATAAATTCGGTTCCAGATTTGCAGTACAAATAAAAATACCATCTTTATGGATAAACGCTTTATCCACATTAAAAGAGACAGTATATTTACATTGCAATAAACCCTTTACAGAAATAAGGTTCCTTTTTAGTTCGAGAACAATATATACATCATTCAAAATGGGAAACCTATTCTGTAAAGCTAACTGGAGCCCTCCCAATGCCACAGTTGAGACGACGTGCCTGGTGCCTACTTGCATCGTCATCTCACCAGCCTCCAACTGTCGCAAAGATCAAATCCCCTGAAAAGAAGAACAAACATGGTTAGTGGCGCCCGAATCAATTATCCAGGCAAAATCATCATTCTCCACTAAACAAGTTTAAAATACAAGTAAATCACATTTACCTTTATCGGCCTTGGCCTTAGCCTTGGTTGCTTTCTTCTCTTTCAGATATTAAGGACAGTTCCTCTTCTAGTGTCCATCCTGGTTGCAGTAGAAACACTTTCTCTTATCAACCGGTGGACGCCTCCTTAGGGCGATAGGCGGTGGGTTAGCAGACGCCTTCCCTTTTCCCTTACCACCTTTCTTCTTCTTCCCCTTTCAAGAGTCAGAAGTAGAAGGTGCAGACTTCGTTCCTGAGGTTGAACCTCTATGAAACGTCCTGGAGGATGATGCAACATTTACATTACCGTTCTTCCTTTCCTTACTTTTCAATAAAGATTGATAGGTATGCAACTCGTTAAGGGGAGTTGTAAGGTTATATTTCACTTTGTTAAGAATCACATTACTAACAAAGTGCAGGAAGCTCTCCGGCAAAGAATGCAGGATTATGCTAACCTGGTTGCCCTCATCGATGGTAGACCCATTCAACTCCGCCACATTAAAGTGGACCATCATGTTNAATAAAGATTGGTAGGTCTGTAACTCGTTGAGGAGAGTTGTAAGGTTATATTTCACTTTGTGAAGAATCACATTGCTAACAAACTGCATGAAGCTCTCTGGCAAAGAATGCAGGATTATACTAACCTAGATGCCCTCATTGATGGTAGACCCGTTCAACATTGCCACATTAAAGTGGACCATCATGTTAAGCACATGTTCACGAACAGAGGTGCCTTCTTCCATTTTAGAGTTGAATATGTATTTAAGAGCCTCATGCATAAGTTGTTCAAACGATTGTCCAAACATCCCCCGCAGGGACTCCATGATCTCATGCATTGAGACCATAGGCCCATGTTTCTTGGCAAGACTTCAGAAAGACTTGCCGAGATGTAGGCTCGGGCCTTCTCATTCACCCTTGTCCATCGCTCGTATGCCTCTCAAACATTTCAAGCGGCATTTGGAGTTGGAATAGGAGGACAGGCCTCCGTGATAGCGAACATGAGATCCTCGATGATTAGAATCGCTGTGATCATATGTTTCCATGTTGAAAAATTATCGCCAGCTAGTTTTTCGGCATTTAACAAAGCCAACGTGGCTATTGCCATTTTGAAAAAATTTGTTGCTAAAAATACGAACAAAACTTTATTAGATTTTGCTAAACCACTTTTAAACCAATCAGTTTTGCAAAATAGTTTCAAGTACCCTAAGTTATAGACTACTATTTTGCAACAGTGAGGTAGGACAAACGCCACCGGTGGGGTGATCAGTTGCCTCTTCGCTGGGATGAGACATTCTCAACCATTAAGCAGAACCAACTCTTGGAATTGAACCTAATAGCCACCATTTTTTGGTCTAGAACTGTTAACCTTTAACAATTCTGTGTAAGTGCGACCCCTCGCTTTCGATGCCAGAGTCCTGCCTTAATGAGCCTACCGTAGGGAAGAAGCAGATTAGGACAAGAGACTAAGTTACCTTATCCTCTTACAGAAGATCAAATAAAGAAATGCCAAAACTTTCATCCTTTAGGGGGACACTCCCAGGGTGCCTCGAGGCAATGCGCAGTAACTTTATTCAACCTAACGAGGGAGACCGAGGGATATGTTGTCGCAGTTCCCGTTTCCACTTACTATGAATACTCTCTTCATCCACCTTGATATTGACCTACCCAAACACCATCCGTTAGGGGGACACGCCAAAGGTTCCTTGAGGCCGAGGGTAGATCTCACGACGTGGACTATTTAGGAGAAATGTAAAAGGTTTAAGTGAAGCATCTTATGCCCCAAGTACCTCCCACTGAATGTTCTACCTATGGTTCATTAACCTAGACAATCCGGCTACTTATTTTAGTCTAAGTCGTCTTTTTAAACTCTGCTCATAAACAACGTTTGTCTATGAAATATGAACAAGTTCAAGTAGTCACATTTAAACACTTTAATGGACTGTCCTTAACTTGCATGCATGCATCAAATCTATCTAATTCACCTTTCCAGGTAAGTTCCCAGGTAAGGGTATTGCATATCCATCAACTTAAATACCCAAGCCTAGACAGGACCCACCTTAGACAAACGGTCCCTTATAGATAGATTTGCTATACTTTAACCTTTTATTAGCCAATTTAATCCTATTAAACTAATTAAAAGATTAAAGCCTTAGAGTTGCTAATCATATTAGAACTGTGATCTTAGGTCTATGTGATCCAAGTTTTAAACACTTTAAAACCATGCATGTCTTTCTTATTTCTTTTAGTTCTAATTTCTCTTTAACTTTTAAAAAGAAACAACTAAAATCATTGCGCACAACGGGGTATTTATAACACTTATAAAATAACCTATGTGTCATGCTTCATGCAATGTTCGGTCATTACTATACATAACTTTTATATAACGTGTAACAACCAAGCAAACATGTTATCATTCACCCTTATACTATAACAATTATAATATAAAGATGATGCATGTCAATGCTTTTTATGTATGCATAAATATAACTCTTATATTATATGATGCATGAACATGCTCTTACATAATTAAAACATGCTTCTCTAACTTATAACATTTACAATAAAGAGATGATGCATGACCAATGCATAACCTAAGGTGGGATTACTATATATGCATACATTATGACATATAAAAAACATACATCGCATGTAATAAATAAAAGATTGATGGACCGGGATGAGCCTTTACAAAAACCAGAATGAAATAACCCTATCTATTACATTTACCATCGAGCAAACCGGTTCATAGGCGAACGGGTCTTGAACCACTAGGAGGACTCCATCGTGTAGTAAACGTCGTAGGTAGACGATCGCCCAGCGCGCACTAGACGATAGAAGCAAAACTAAACGATCGTGTAGACAACAACGAGGCTGTGAAGCCTGATCGTTAAGCAATCGCTTAATGCGGCGACAAGTAAACGATTTACCTTGAGTTACTAAGCGATCGTTTAGTCAGTTATTAAGCGATGAAGCTTGTTGACCTAAACAATTGTCTAGTGCGCGCGTGCATTAAACGATATGCGAGCATCCCATCGTTTACTCAGCGACCGCGTACCCGATCATCAATTCGTTGTGATCAACCCTTGATTGCATACCCCATCATCTAACTGATGCAATCAACAGTGATCGTGTACCCCATCGTTTGCACGATGCGATCAACCCTTGATCGTCTCCTTCCTCGAAGAACCGCAACGCTTGTTCCGATCTTCTTCACGAACGACTCAAAACTCAAACAGACTTTGAATACAGACTCGATAACGATTATTGATGGCCAAAAATGCAGGGGCCTTTACAAACAACCGCAAATGTAAAAGAATTAAATCAAACCGAGGCTAACATCCACGAAAACATCTATTAATTCGCATATCCACAGCAATTTAACGAATAAACAGTGTAGAAATGCACCCATCAAGAACGTATATGTAATTCGTTGCAACAATTGAAATTGGAGTATTAGAACCTGGCTTTGATACCAATTGAAGGATCTCTTAACGAAGAGTTCCATGAGCGTCGGCGGATCTCTCCAATTTCACCGTGGCCGAAATACACCATATACATTCGAACGTACAGTTATGCAAACACATAATAATTTACGGCATGCTTTTAACACTAAAATGTAAGAGAAAGAGTTCTCACACAAGTTGAAGACACTCTTCAAGCTTTGGAACTCAATGTAACGGAAGACCTCTACCGATCTACTATCGCCCAGCAAATGCGTCGTCTGAAGTAGTACGATCATCTACACGAACGACAGCTATTGGTTGGAAAGGGGAGAGAAGAAAATAAATATGCATCTTATGTTATGCGTTGATCTCCATGCGTCGATGGTCATGCGTTGGACTAGAAAATATACAATATGCATTTAAGATGTATGCGATGACAATGCGTTCCAGTCACAAGTTTTCTTGCTTTCTCGCCAAGTATAACGAAAACGCAAGTTTCTCGGGGTGATCCGAGGTCGAACATAGGGACTTATAACTCAATACTGTTTGTGAAGTAATGCGTTTGAGGCGATGAATAAAAAAAAGACAAAAGTTAAAGGATTATGCGATACTCCTACTTCTAACTAAACAGGTTGAGAAATGGAAGTTTAACTATGAAAATTGGTAGAGATGCAGCTGTTGTCAATGCATAATAATATTCATTATGTTAGGTCGCTTGAGTAATCCCAGCTCATCACACTAACGCATCGCACACCTCTCGGTGGCTAGCCGCATGCCTATATCTCTATAATGCATGGTTGTGTCGAGCATAAGATCATGCCTATCTCTAGAAACAATGCATACTTTGCTTTAGTGTGTTCCACTACTCACCCTCTCAGGCAGTTAGTTGTGGCTAATCAGCTCATAGACAAACATTGCGATGGCTCATAGACAAGTGTTGCTATCGCCTCACACCAAGCAAAGAAGATGTACTCACTATACTTCTGCAACACACACCTCTCGATGGGTTGCTACATGCGTCCTATCTCTAGGCTGCACGATTGAGTATGCGACTACCTTTGATAACTAAGCAATGAATGTAAACGATGATAAAGAAAAAGAAGATGAAGAAGATGGAGCTGACGGAACTAAGATATGCATTGATTATAAAATGTATTAATGTCTTAAGCCAAAATGCAATACAATACAGAGATAAGAGGAAAGGTGGAAGGCTAGATGAAAATAATCTCTTGCTTTTCATCAAAAATGCGTCAAGGCTGCTGGTGGTTCCATGGATGGATGTGGAGACATCTCTCTCGAGCTCTATCTCCGATGTAACTCTGGTCGTCACTCGGAATGGGCTGTGGAGGTAGAGAATCCGTAAAGAAAATCTTGCTCATGCTCTCATTTGTGATCACAAGGATCTGCCTTAAGACAGAAGCTCGGATGTTTTGAAGTGAAGCTCAAAGGCGCTATTTATAGAGCTCAAACTCCGACAACATTGATGATTGCGTTCTGACTCACTGCTACCTTTGTCGCGATATGGGCAATGTCAACATCACCTTATCTTGCTGATACTCCCAAGGTATGCGTTCGAGCTTATTTCTCCTGAGGTGTCAACACATTCCATCTACGTTGCGAGCAGTCTTCTATTAGGTTTATCGCTCTGTGGACGCAACATTCCATGCGGCGGACTAATCTTTATGAAGATCAACGCATGCGATGGTCTGAGATGAACGCATGTGATCGATTCCTACGATAGCTACAAAAATAGATATTTTGACGCGGAATAACGCATAATATAGAATTAGCATAGATTTTCAGTGTTGATCAATACAAGTTTCAGTTTTCACATGAATTCTTAGTATTATCAACGCATATTCTGCTTGTTAGCCCTCATACTTCTAAGTAAAAGACTACAATAGCTTGTATTTATACAAGCTATCAGCAGCACCACGAACTGTCAAGAATGAGTGAACGCAGCGGGGATGACACCACCAAAATGAAGCCCTTGGTATTCTCGGAGTGAGAATCCAAAGAGTGGTATTTGGTGAGTTTGGTAGAGGTAGAAGGAAGAACTGATCGTGTAGACTATAAGCAAGTGGGAGAGAAAAGGAAGCTATCGCATAGCTAAATGCTTATCGTTTGGAAGAAACTACACGATCGTATAGGTTTTACTGAACGATCGTTTAGGAAAAGGTATGCGATCGTTTAGCAAAAAATGGCACACTATGCGATCGTTTAGGAAAGCTATCCGATCGTTTATGAATTAGCGTGTGATCGTTTAGGCGCGAGGTATGCGATCGTTTAGACGCTGAGCGACTATCGTATAGGCTCTCGAGTTTAAGTGATCGATTACGTTTTCACAATAACCCCAACCTTCTGATCTTTTTCCGAACCATTCAAAATGA